>NC_088867.1:23796017-24128811 GCF_032884065.1 Artemia franciscana | reverse complement strand
ATAGATATTTGCGGAAGATTTTTTTGAGGGGGTGTAGATTTTTTTTCAAAATAGAAAACGGGGGGAGGGAATTTTTAAAGGTAAGAGAGTTATACAAAATCTTGAAAAGCATAAAAAATTATTCTAGGCCTGTCTCGTGTGATTTTCCTCATAATTTCAAAATTTGCGAAAATCTATCCTTTTTCATTTCTAAGTTTTTTTTTGTGACTAGAGGTCTGTAGCTCGGTAGTGGTATGAGATAAAAAAGAAAAATTCCGTTGAGGGGAATATGCAACGAAGAAGAAAGACTCAAAAAAAGGTAACGGCATTCTTAAGTAATTTTCCAGAAATAGATTGACGTTTTTTTATTTTTTATTTGCTTAATAGTATAAACAAGAAGTAAGAGTCAACAGTCCTAACTTCAAAGGAAGATTTCTTACTGTTTATTTCACGCTACACTCCCAAATTATCTCCCTGATCCCTTAGACTCTAAATTTGCATTTCATAAGATTTAAAAATCTCAGGGTCAGAGCTCTTTCAAATTTTGTATTTCGGTCAATTTTTTTTGAAATCTCATATATATTTATTAGGACCGGGCCCAAAAATAGAAACAAGTAATCCGACTCATAGGTAAGAAAATACTGGTCTTCTTTTTTCTGGTTGCATATCTGCCAAAACAAGTTGTCACATATTAATCAGACGTGATTGGAAATTAACGTTACTTTTCTTTTTGTATGGTGGAAACATGACTTTTTTCCTTCCTAGGCGTTCGATCTTATATTAATGCCAGAAACTGGCAAGGGTATAATCTCTGCTGTTTTTGTAGAGAATGTAAAATCAAATCACGCTGATGAATGTGATATTAAATGTTTCAAAGAGTTGTATAACTATTGCACGGAGCCAAAAGGCTTTTTTTTAGTCCGAGCTCACACTATACCACGGACCCAGAGTGGGTCCGTGGTTCCTCTGTCACCCTCATCTAATCTATCCCTGTACTTTTTTTGCGGAACTACAGGCATTTCACACCATGTTTGAAGCAAAACTACGCAAGCATTTTCAGTTTCCATGATGGTAGGCAAAGACTGAGCATGTTGTCCCACTACCCTCTTCTGTCCCCATGCTCTCCTCCAACCGCTGACTTGATTTCATTTTATAAGCTTGACAAACCTTGTTTGAACCAGAAGCAGGCAAGGGTTTGTATCTCTGTGATTGGAGAACCGAAGTTGAGTAGTAAACCCTCAAACGACCCCCTGCTTCAACTACCAGCATTTTGGCTGAAAGTTAGGCATTATGAACCTTGTTTGAATCAGAATCACTTGAGAATTTTCTATGTGTATAACTGGAGTAGGATCTACATGGGCTCATGATCTGTGTAGATGCACTCCCAGTGCCAAGTTTTTTGGTCAAACACTTAGAATCATTTTTGGTACATTATTTTTATTTTCATCCATAGAAAGGGACTCTTGCATCCAAATTGCATTTCTTAGCTATTAGCATCTAGGATTTTATTACGACGGCTTGAAAACGTGCCAATAGACACTGCTGCTTGTGTTACTCTATAACTATGACACATTGATTGAAGCTGCTACAACACTTCATGGGGCCTTGGTACGGAAGGTTGTTTTCCTTATTTTTATTCAAGTAATTTATAAGGTTTGATTTTTTTTTAAAGTGAAGCCTACAAAGTAGACGAAAGAAGATGTAGAAGAAAGTAGAATTCGGTGAAAGTGGTGAACCGGAGCTCCTTTATGGAGAAGTAATGGTCCTCTCCAATAGCAACTCAAATCATTCTCCCACATTTATGTTATGAAGTGGCATTAAAAGTAAACGTCTTAAAATGTACACTTTGTACGGATGCATAAATTCAGACTTTATCGCAAAGAGGGGGTGTAAGGGGATCAGGGTCAGATATGCCTGTCACAAAAGTATCATGGACAATTATGTTCATTTTCGCTTCTCCTCATTTTCTTGTTTTTTTTTGTTGTTTTTTTATAACACATGGCGATATTTTGTTTAAGATTTTTTACATGCTAATAGAAATGTCAATGACCCGAAAAATGGCTTGATACGCTTGGAAAATGCCGAAGGAAGCTTTTTGATAGATTGTACATTACATTAATGATTTTACATAATACTTTACATAATCTTTATAGTTTGACATGCTTTACAGCACTTTATACTTTACAATATGCTTTATAGTTTTACAGAATCTAATTATAATAATTATAATAATTTTATTTTTGAACGGTCATACAAAAAAAAGAGAGAAGTGGAGTAATACAAAAGAAAAAAAGGAAAAACAAGAAGACTCAGCATCATAGAACAAAATTAAGTAGTAACTTAGTCATTCGCACTCTTAGATCCGATGTAGAGGCAAAAACTAGACCAGTGTTTCCAACGCCTTTTTTTCTGCACTTGTTTCAAGAGACGGAACAATGACAATTTGGTCTACCATATTTTGAGATTTTAGAACGAATTTGTTTCTCTCGAGGAGCGGGTATTAAAGAAAAACATGATGCATTTGCAGTATACGGACCGGATTTTTAGTCTGTATGTTTCCCACAGCCTAGATTGTTATGAAAACTCGTTTTATTTTTGGGACATAGTGCGCGGTAGCGATGCTAGCGGCTGGAGACAGGAAACTGGCACGTAATAACAAAACTATTCAAGCTTCTCATGGACAAGATAGGAGTTTTCATAACTGTATTCCCGCCCATGGTGTTGTAGTACGATCTACGCGTCGGAGCGCGGGCTTGGAGGAGGTGCCAAGTTCAGAGCTCTGTACCAAAAGCTCCTGATTGGCAAGATAGGAGTTAGGACGGGCAAGATAGGAGGATGAAAACCTCTGTCATTATGACCGTACCTTACTCCCAGGTACTTCGTGGTATTTCTAGGGAAATTTTTTTTTGTTCAACCTTCACACATGTAGTGCCACTGCTTTGCTTCTTGCTTAACGAGGGATAAAATTCCACAAACTTCGTCTTTAGTGCGTTAGCCCTTAGACCGATACTTTTGTAACCAGTTATAAGGCGGTCAATATTTTCTTGTAGAGAAGTAAGGTTGCAGCTTAATATCAGCAGGTCTTCAGTATACGAAAGCAGGTTGAGGTCGCACAGATTGATACATCCTCCAGTAACGTTTTTTGTTATTCGGAATGTCAGGGTATTAAACAGGATGGGGCTTAATACAGATCCTTGGTAAAGACCTCGAGCAAGCCTAATCGTTCTGCTCAGGTGATCCCCTGTCAGTCTAACTTTCACAAAATTGCCCAAGTACCAGAAAGATTAAAGTGCTACGACATAAGCATTTACACCATACTCGAGTAATTTCTGGAAAGCCCGAGACTGCACAGCTGCGTCTAATGCAGCTGAGATGTCTACGCTGCACGTAAAGAGGGAGGATCCCATTTTATGGGCTTGTCAATAGCTTTCTTTAGAAGCCTATGTACAAACTAGCAAATCCGGCTTCGGAGGAATCTGAACTGACGATAATCGATCTACTCTTTCCCGAAATTTCTGGAAGGAGAAGCGGCTCAAGGACTTTACTCAGAACACTTGAAACGGTAATTGGTCTATATCCTGTGCACTGATTTTGATTTTTTCCCATTTTTGGGGATATTTTACAGAACAGCAGAAAAAAATGAGCTCTGGACCCTACGTCAATAGACACACACTGGAACAGAAGAGTGATATGCTCAAACAAGAGGTCAGTACCATGCCTTAGGTTGTCCGGACAAATACTGTCGATACCAGGTGCCTTTACGCGTTTTAATTTACAAAATGTCTTAGCTACAGCCGATTTAGATATCACAAAGGCATTTCGCACTTTTAATAAGGTTTTGAGTTTTTTGTTTAAGCATTTATCACAATCTTTTTCAAGCTCGGGGTCTTTGGAATCGAACACTGTAGAGTAATGCTTTAACCCCCCCCCCTCTTCCGCAACGTCAGATGAGTACGTTTTTTCCACCGATCTGGGATCTCTTGAAGAACTTCCACATCGCTTTTGGGTTTTTTGAGGCTTGCTCTGAAACCTTATCAGCTTCATCGCTTTTCTGTTTTTCCGTTAGATTTAGGTAGTCTCTTTGTGCTCCAAAACAGTTAGAAGATCACCTTGAATCTGGGCTTATCGGATTCCTTCCAGATATTGCACCAGAACTTGGCACGTTTTTTTGCCTGTTTGACCAGGGGACATTTGTCTCAACCTGGGTTTTGAGAACCAGAATGGAATCAATGACAGGTGACGGCTAACTTTTCGGTGGTTTTATAGCGTGGCAAATTTCCTCGCAGTAGATATTTAAAGTGACCGAATCTTGGACACTGTGCACTAGTAGCTGGTAGGGCACTTTGACTTTGCTCAGGATTTCGTCACAAGTGTGTTGATACAGCACCGTGTTAATTTTTTCCCACTCAGTTTTGATAAAGTGTTTTTAAGTTGCGTAGGTGGCATTAGATTGCAAAGGGACACTGAAAGATAGACCCAAATGGTCGCTACAGGTCTGATTGGAGTCAACGGTTATGTTTTGCATTAATAGGAATATCACATGGTCAATATTTCTCGTAGGGCCACTATTGTGTATATATGTAAAATGCTGATCTTGTCACACAATGATATTCCATCCAGGAATGCTGATAGAAGGATGTCTTTCAGTTTACTAGGTAACGAGGGTTGCACTGGAAGTCTCTATAAAATCAGAAAGCGTCTGTTGTCGATTCTACACAAGAGTATGCTTAAACGACTGCACGCCTCGGTATAATGTTTCTTAGAATGATCGTTATTCAGGTTTGTTGGACAATATACATTGATGAGAAAAAAGCTAGTTGGCGCAACAAACTCAACAGAAGCGTAGAAGTCGCACGACGTCACACGACTCGTACAGCCTACAGGGTATCTGGTCGTCAACTATAACAGCAGTGCTGACACTAGGTGTTCTATGCGTAAATTTGTGCTTGGCTTCATGTATAAAGACCGATTTGCGTGGAAAGGACTGGAACAGAGCAAATTGTCCTTGGTAAGTAGGTGCTATTGCACACAAATCACATTATAATCGTAGCAAATTCCACTAAGGTAGCTTATTTTCCCAGCGTTTTATCCGTATATGTTTCGGCAAAAGACTTTTAAATTGTCCATTTTTGGGGCTGACACGCTTTGTTCATGGCTTTTTTAACGGTTGGGCAGATCAGGCTATAGCTTGGGTGATCGTTCTTCCCCTTAGGACAGAGGACATACTTGACATGTTCGATTGACATGGAGTTTCTCTTGTCGATTCATGGGGCCCTGCAAAAAGGGGGTACCTGGGTTAATTGCTACAGTCCCGAGCTAGGTGTTCGAAAGCTATTTTAAATGTGAAATAGGGTATTTTGACATCAATTTTCTTTGGCAACTGTAAACCAGGATTGCTAAGATGTTTTTTCTTGAAAGAGTTCAGGATCTGAACAAACAAGTCCTTTTATGGTATCTCTAAAGCACATAAATTACTAACTAAAACCAAATTTTATATTTAAACATGTATACTTATGAATAATTTTTGTTGTTGGATGCTGCTTGGTGAAGTTTGACATCTTTTAATACTTTAAAAACGTGAGATAGAGAGGTGTTTGTTGTTAATTGGGTCTATTCGTGAGAAGGAGCTGCAAAATTGGAGTTTGACAAGAGAGACATTCTTGCATTTTGCAAGTGGAAAATAACTTCATTATGAGTTTTGGCCACTGAGTTTTTTCATGAGAAGTTTATAGGAATATTATTAAAAACTTGTTGTAAGGAAAATTCGAGTAGGAAAAGATAAAAATCTAAATTGATTTTCCGAATATATTTCGAACTGTTATTATCCAAAATCAAAAAAAAAAAAAAAAAAAAAAAGTTCATCTGTATAATCTTAAAATAAACAAAGTTCTAGTTACAAATTATTTTTTCCTCTGTTTCTGGTCAAGCTCCCTTTGAATGGCGTCTTTTCATACCTGCATTGTGAATACTCTGCTCCATCGCATCGTGCATCCTCGTCCTTTGCATTTGATGTTTCATTTCTATCCTCGTCAATTCTAAAAAAAATTACTTTGTGTGCTAGTTTTGTAAAGATTTTCTTATTCTAAGTAAGTTTAAAAAGGCCGACATGCGATAAATTATTTTGAGAGCAGGCATGGGAACGGGAGGAGAGCTGAAACAAGTAAAAGAAAAACATCTCAAAAGGAAAAAGAAAACACAGGAAATTCGGTGGATATCGTAACTCAATTTTTGAAAGGAGACAGCTCCAAAAGATGTTCCTCATTGATACGGGGCTGGTTTAGCAGATATATTCTTACATTGAATTAAAAAATTTGGGTCGTAGATAAGTATCTCAATCAGTGGCATCCTAAAGGGGGTTCCTATAGGGAACCCCCTATCCTATAAGGGCTTCTGACACAAGTCCACCATTTCCTTAATCTCTTGTAATTGTCACGTAAACTACCAATTTTTGTGCTTTTGGAATTTGAAAACAAATCTCTGTATAAATAACTCGGGTCCGAAGAAAACATGCAAACATAGTTCTCTAGATTTTAAGGAATAATTGCCTTCAAATCCTAGGTACTCTTATTTCCATCATAGTTTAGATTCGTTCTTAGCAAGATAATTAGCATTGATATGCTTCTTTCAAGACCGCTTTGGGCCAAACCCCAGCTAGAATGCCTGTGATTTGGGGTATTTTCCCTGAAAAATACCCGTAGAACAACCGCCCCCCTCAAAAGCCCATATATCTTAACTACCGTCTCTGAAATTGGATAGCTCAATATACAGTTTTTCGATAAATCTAAATTGATTCGCTTTCTCGGAATTTTCTCCAATTGCTTTTTGGCTCCCTTTGGATTGCAGTTATTGTTTTGCGCCTCAAAAGAGCATAAAATGTCACTTTGTCTTTGGTACGATCATTTTTGGTTTAAAAAAAAAAAAAAAAAAAAAAAAAAAAAAAAAAAAAAAAAAAAAAACACGCATTCCTGACCATCCTTCTCGAAAAAAAAAATACAGAAATCCACATTTTTCTAGACAAGGGCTTTAAACCTCTACAATAGAGTTCTCATATATTTCCGAACTTTATGTAGTAATTTTCATCAAAATCTAATTTTCATCAAAGAGATGCTGTGTCCTTTTTAACGCTGATCGGTACTCCTTGGATAGATGTTGGATTTCTGTTTCATCAAATTGTTGGCAAAAATTTGCTTATGAGGTGCATTATTTTAAAAATTTTGATGAGCTGACAACATTTATGTTGTGATGCATCCTGGAAAAAAATGGACTATGAATTGTTTAAATTTTGTGTATTTTACATTTCGTAGCAAGATTGAACGTGAACACACCACTAAATGTGTCTTTTTGTGTTTTTGTCAATATACTGACTGATTATTCAATACTGTACTTAAGGATTTTTAACGAAAAAAGACTGTTTTGATCGGAATTTTGAATTTTGTTCTTAGTAATTGCCCATTCCATATTGAACCACACAATCGCATATGTTTGTTGATGAAATGCCACGCTGCGTGGCAGTATCCAATAAAACCATAGTTGGTAGTCTGTTCATTCATGTCCTTTTAAGCAAGGGTTTTTGATACCTCTAAAATGATTAGATATCAGGGTAAGATTCTATATGAGCAACTATGACTTGTTCAACATGATCCCCAACCCTTCGGAAAAATCATATTAAAAAAACAGTCTTTTTTCGACGTAGCACCTTAAATTAGGTATCCTTTTCAGGTATCCGAGTCGTAGCAGATTACAGTCTGTGCCTTGCTAACCCTCTTCAGGGTTTGTTCAATAGCGATTCAGGGACGAAGGGCTGCATTAATGTGCTAATTGGTCTGACTTCTATTTGTTCCCTTACGTTTAGATACATAGAAAAATTCGTCATTATGCACACAGCTGAATACTAAAAAGGTGGTGACGTTGTTTAGCAATTATTAGTAAAGTGTTAATGTGACAATCACTCTGTGATAGAATCAGATCGTCCTTTAACATCAAATACGTCAAAAACAAATAATAGACGCTTTGTCGTGAAAGTATAGCCTTAGCTTGCCCATGCTCCACTTTTTTTTACAAATACGTTTGAATAAATATTATATTTTCTTAGAAAAATGCTTCTTATTGCATGGTTTACCATTTTTTTTTTTTTTTGGCTCAAAAACTACAGTATGTAATGTGAAGAAACAGAACCAAGTTGTTGCTTCCCCAGTACTTTAGTTGGTAAAGCCGACCAAAGGTAAATCGAGTAAGTGCAGCCCAAACTGCTGCACTTACACTTTTTTGATAAATTTCAAATTCAGTATCATTATCAGTATTAGGATTATATATCAAATAAATTTCTCGTTATATCGCCTTTGAGGATACAACAATGGGAATGCTGAAGTAAATTTTCCTAGTTGGGAATGCTGAAGCATGCTCCTAGTTGTTATTTCTTTTTTACTCCCGCAACATTTTTTCAAACTGTTCGTGGTAACGAACTATAGTAAGGAGCATATAGTAAATCGCATTTTAATGTTGATTTTAAATATATAAGTTTCACCAAGATTAGTTTTACCCATCAAAAGTTACAAGCCTGAGAAAATTTGCCTCATTTTAGAAAATAGGGGAAACACACCCTAAAAATCATACGATCTTAACGAAAATCACACCATCAGATTCGGCGTATCAGAGAACCCTATTGTAGAGGTTTCAAGCCCCTATCTACAAAAATATGGAATTTGGCATTTTTTGCCAGTGTAACCGGTTTAAACAGAGTCTGGAGAATTAGCAATAGTTCGAGTAGCGTGGAGGTATCAAACTCTGCCGGTTAATAAATATATAAGAAATGCTAGAAATAACCCGTACCTAATACTTGAGATAAAGTTAACACAACACAAGAGTTAAAAAAGAGCAAAGGTTTTATTTTTAAAAGAAGTTTGGTTTTTGGTTTTTAATAGTCTCGTTTTAAAAAGATAATTAAGAAAATCAAAAAGTTTTATAACTTGTAATATAAGTACAATCTTGCTTAGTCTTCGTACTGAAATAAGAAGTTTAAGATATTAAAATAAACTAACTACTAACTAATATGTGAGCGAACAAAATGTTCCAAGGTATTTAAATTTTATCAGCGAGACTCATGTCATGCTGTGGAAAGTAGTAAATTAACATTGTGAGATAGAGAAGGAACAAATTATTCTACTCACATCTAAGCAAAGCTACCACACTCGCTAAGTACCAACACCGACTAACTCTCCCCAAAATCCTCCTGTCCTTCTATACAAAAAAACTGTTTTTCAAATCGCACATGTTATTTAGCAAGAATCAACTCGTACAACAAACACTTCCAAGGCTATACCAAGAAGAGATTAAACCCCTGGTAAACAAGAGATTAAACCCCTGGCAAACAATAACAAGATTCTTACACCAGAAGACAAATCACGGATGCGTGTTTATTTTTATTTATTTATTTATCATTTTTTTTCCAGGGGTGATCGTATCGACTCATTGGTCCTAGAATGTCACGAAAGGGCTTACTCTAACGGAAATTAAAAGTTCTAGTGCCCTTTTTAAGTGACCAAAAAAATTGGATGGCACCTAGGCCCCCTCCCACGCTCATTGTTTCCCCAAAGTCACTGGATCAAAATTCTGAGATAGCCATTCTATTCACCATAGTCGAAAAACCTAATAACTATGTATTTGGAGACGACTTACTCCCCCGCAGTCCCCATGGGAGGGGCTGCAAGTTACAAACTTTGACCTGTGTTTACATATAGTAATGGTTACTGGGAAGTGTACAGACGTTTTCAGGGGGATTTTTTTGGTTTGGGGGAGGGGAGAGTTGAGGGGAGGGGTTACGTGGGAGGATCTTTCCATGGAGGAACTTCTCATGGGGGAAGAGACTTTCAATGGAGGGGGTGTAGGATTTTCTAGCATTATTTAAAAAAACAATGAAAAAATAAATATGAAAAGTTTTTTCTACTGAAAGTGAGGAGCAGCATTAAAACTGAAAACGAACAGACATTATAACGCATATGAGGGGTTTACCTCCTCGTAATACCTCGCTCTTTACGCTAAAGTATTTTTAGTAATTACTACTACTTATTCTACGGCCTTTGTGATTCAGGAGTCATTCTTAAGGAATTGGGACAAAATTTAAGCTTTATTGTAAAGAGCGAGGTATCGACGAGGGGCGAGCCCCCTCAGATATGCAATAAAAACATACGAATACAGAAGTTCGCTACGTAAGTTAATTCGTAAGTTACGTATATTTTTTACTTATGAAAACGTTCGTAAAAAAATCAAAAGTTATAGTTGCCTTTTTAAGTAATCAAAAAATTGGAGGGCAACTAGGCCTCCCCCCTCGCTCCTTTTTTCTCAAAATCTTCTGATTAAAACTATGAAAAAGCCATTTAGCAAAAAAAATTAATCTGTAAATTTCGTTTTAATTATTTATGTGCGGAGAGCCAAGATCAAAACATGCATTAATTCAAAAACGTCCAAAAATTAAACAAAAAAAAAAGTTTTTTTAAATGAAAGTAAGGAGCGACATTAAAACTTAAAACGAACAGAAATTGCTCCGTATATGAAAGGGGCTTTTCCTCCTCAACGCTCGGCTCTTTACGCTAAAGTTTTTTACTGTTTTAAAAAGTAAAGTTAAGAGAAAGAGTCAAACTTTAGCGTAAAGAGCGGGGCGTTGAGGAGGAAAAGCCCCTTTCATATACGGAGTTATTTCTGTTCGTTTTAAGTTTTAATGTCGCTCCTTACTTTCATTTAAAAAAACTTGTTTTTTTGTTTAATTTCAGAAAAAGAAAACGGCATCTAGGAATAAATACTAAAACCTGGATAGTGTGATAGGTGGTTTTTATTTTTGGCAGTTCAACAATATAGGAATGAATATAAAATTCGTCAGCTCGTCGCTTTTCACTAGTATTCCCTTATTTTTACTCTACGTCTATATTTAGTTTTAAATTGTGAGTTTTAACTAATTAGAATCGAATGATACTGTAATCGAACAAACCCTTGTCTTTCATTATTTTACCATAGTTAAAACCAAATTCCCTCTTAGTAAAAGAAAAATTGGTAGGCCCTTGCAAGATTGAATTAAAAAAAGAACAATTTTGTTCAACTAAAAGTAAGGAGCAACATTAAAACTTAACACGAACAGAAATTATTACGGGCATGAAGAGGATTGCCCCCTACTCAACTCCTCGCTCTTAACGGTAAAGTTTTTTAGTACTTTTAAAAAAGCTTCCTATTTTTCCAATTAAACGACCCTTGTGTTTCAGGAGTAGTTCGTACAGAATTGGGACGAAATTCAAACTTTAGCGTAAAGAGCAAGGTTTTGAGGAGGGGGCAATCCCCTTCATACATGTAATAATTTACGTTCGTTTTAAGTTTTAAATGTTTCCACCGAGAAACCCTCCCCATGAAAATATCCTCTGGATAATTCAATCCCGGTGAAAATGTACCCCCGACAATTACCTTTAACAACTCCGCGCATAAAATTGGAACAAAAAAGAGAAGCAAGACATTTAAAAGAATTTTGTTTAGGAATTCCTGTAAATTCCCTCAGTGTATAATTTCCCCTGACAAGTTCACCCCTTGGAAACTTCCCTCCTCATAGGAAATTCTCCCAAAAAACCACCAGCAAAAAACTCACCCCCACCCTAAAATGTATATATACTTCACAATAACAAATCTTATGCGAAAAAATGGTCAAATTTTATGACTTAAAGACCTTTCACTTGGGGCCGTGGGGGGAGGGGTCGTGTTATATTCAAAGGCATAGTTATTGGGCGTTTCAACTATGATGAGCAAAATGGCTATCTCAAAATTTTGATCAGACGACTTTGGGGAAAAAGTAGCGGGGGAGGGGACCAGGTTGCCCTCCAATCTTTTTGGTCACTTAAAAAGGGCACTAGACTTTAAATTTTCATTCAAATGATCCCCCTTGCGATATTCTCCGACCACTGGGTTAATACGATCCCCCCTGGGAAAAACGTAAAAAAAAACAACAACAAACAAACAAATAAACACCCATTCGTGATCTTTCTTCTGGCTAAAAATACAAAATTCCACGTTTTTGCTGATAGGAGCTTAAAACCATTACAGTATGGTTTTGTGATACGCTGAATCTGATGGTATGATTTTCATTAAGATTCTAATGCTCTTAGGAATTGTTTTTCCCTTTTTTCAAAAATCAGGCAAACTTTGATAGATAACACTAAACATAACGAAAATTATATGTTTAAAATCATCATAAAAAGCAGGTTGTTTTGAAATATCTATTATTTAGAGTTTCGGTTACCATTCAGCCGGGTCGCTCCTTACTTACAGTTCGTTACCACGAACTGTTTGATGTTGATTGAAAATTAATGTCCATGTTAGTAGTGTAAACGGAATTACAATTAGAAAACTGTTACGCTTAATGGGGCAAATAACCAGTTTGTTTTCTCTCCCTAATTTTACGCTAATGCAAAGAATATGAGAAAGTAGAGAGAACCTAATGGATTGTATATAGGGGTGGGATAGTTTTTAAGTGCTATGGTGTATAAACTCAATGACATTGCGTATCACACTAAGTAAAATAATTATTATTGAAAACATACAAAATGCAAGGGCAATGAAAAGTCAAGAAAAGTTGGGTACCACGTCTGGCATAGATTCCTCATTACCATGATCATGCTAGAAACTGTCAGGTCCTTCCATTGCTCCGGTGGAGGTTTACGACTGATATTACGGTCCAGAAAATATTACCTCCCAAAGATGCCCAAAATTGTTGAATCTGTATTTTTCAAGTAAATTCCGAAAATTGTAACCTGAATAGATGTCAAATTTCCAATCCCTTGCTTAAATAAGACAGCGTAGAAAGGACAAAAATGAGAGTTATTCAAGAAAGAATTCTTTGTTCCAAAGTTGGCAATACGCCTGTATTAAATGGATTGCTGGTGTTTCTAGCTTAAGTGAGGGCGAACAAATTCGTTGTACTTCTCTTTAAGTGATTTGACGAATGTTACCTTGACATTGATCTCGAGATTTTAAACACAAATTGGAAGTATGTTTACATTATTATGCTAAATTCGAACGGGTAGGATCATAGCCAAATCCTTTTAGGATTTCATCGCTATTTTCAATTTGATAGGAAAATTTGTCGCTATTTTCTTAGGAAAACGTTGCAGATTTTTAGAGACTATCCCTCTAAAAAAAAGCTTGTGGATTTCATTGATAAAATTTAAGGTGAAAATACCTACCAAACCCTTAAAGGATTTGGTGAAAATTTTATGTTACTGAGCATTAATCGTGTTAATCAGTAAAGTAGTTTTAGGTTTAAGTTGTCTAACGCTGATTTTGCAGTTGCTGCCACCAATTCGAAACACAAAGCTTCACTCCTTTCAACTCTAAGCTGACATTGTCGCATCTTATTCACGCAGATGACATTGCAGGAATGTTACTTTCTACAATTAAAAACAATAGAAAGCCCATTTATATATAGGCCCAGAAAACTTGACTTTCAAGCACAGTGAATGTTTGATATGTGATTTTGGACTCTAGAGTCGGAGAAGTTCCGATTGTCCTTGTAAAAAAAAGAAATTAATAAAAAATAAACTTCCACTTGAAAAAAATTCATTTTAATGCATGTATTCTTATAGTTTCTTAACAAAAGTAGCAATTATGTTTAAAACATCAAAGATCTTATCGTTTTTTGCTTTTTTTTATTCGATCAGTGTTCTGTAGCGCAGTAACGGCAGTTTGTTCCCCAGTCTACTAAATAGAATAAACATAGAGCAAAGAAAACTGTCTTAGCTTCGAAAGTTTTCTGAACTTGTGCCAAAAAAAGTATTGGATCTCAACCAAGCTTAGGAGAAAGTTGGAGCAAGTATCCTAGTAGGGCCCTCTAGTGTCGCATTTCACGCCAATTTTGGAAGTAAAAGCAAGTGTTTCAGTTATGCTTTTTGGGAATCTAGAACCGATGCAGCCTTTGTGGGGAAGTGAAAGAGGAGCGTGCTCAAATTGTTGGCATCGAGACAGTTAGCACAAAGAGTTGTCAGGTCTCAACCAAAGTTGATCAGAAGCAAAACGGTAGTACTTTCGAAGAGGGGTGGAAGTCTATCGTACCCACATCAAATCTCCATGGGGATATGATCCCTAAATCCCTGTCATCACGATATTTATCTGAAGGGATGAAGAACATAATTTTGGTAGAAAATAAGAGTTAGTACCCTGACTTTGTCTATAGAAATTCACACCCGGTTTTACCTATGTTTCAGAGGAAATCCTAACGAAACATGAAGGTCCGTGATAGCTGGTGTTCTATTTATGCCTTGTGGAAGAACTGCTAATATTTCGAGCAGTGTAGCCCGTCGAGAGGGACACGGAAACAAAAAAAAAGAACTGTAACACACTGTTATTTGAGTGTCGGATAAAAAGAATTTGTCTCGTTCCCGCTCCAACTCAAAATTTAAAGTTCCCTTGCCCTCTCCCCCCCCCCCCAAGGGAAATACGAATAGGAAAAGATAAAATCTAAATTGATTTTCCGAATAGTTTTCTTACTGTTATTATCTAAAATAAATAAAAAATAGTTTATCTGTATAGTCTTAAAATAACCAAAGTTCTAGTTACGTTTACAATTTCATTTTTTATTTTCATCTGTTTCTGGTCAAACTCCCTTTGAATGGCGTCTTTCCATACCTGCATTGTGAATACTCTGCTCCGTTGCATCGTGCATCCTCGTCGTTTTCATTTGATATTTCATTCCCATCTTCGGCAACTCTAAAAAAAATTAGTTTATGCATTAGTTTGTAAATATATATTTTTTTTATTTCTAAGCAAGTTTAAAAAGACCAGCATGCGTGAAAATATTCAGAGGGCAGATATGGGAACGGAAGGAGAGTTCAAACAGGCAAAGAAAAACATCTCAAAAGGAAAAAGAAAACACAGGGAATTCTGTGAATACCGTAACTCAATTTTTTTTTTTGGGGGGGGGAGCAGTACCAAAAGATGTTCCTCACTGATACGGGGCTGGTTTAGTAGATACCTATTTACATTGAATTTAAAAATTTAGAACGTAGATATGTATCACAGTCAGTAGCATCCTATAGGGGGCTCCTATAGCGAACCCCCTATCTTATAAAGGGTTCTGACACAAGTCCACCATTTCCTTAATCTCTTGTAATTATCCCATAAACTAGACACGAGTTATTTATACTGAGATTTGTTTTCAAATTTCAAAAACATAAAAATTGGTAATTTACCTGACAATTACAAGAGATTAAGAAACAGTGGACTTGCGTCAGAACCCCTTATTGGATAGGGCGCTCGCTATAGTAACTCCCGGCTCCTAAGTGCATCTGTATAATAAAAATCCGCGTATTTGCTAGTAACATGCACTTTTGCATGGCTTGTTCTGTAAACTTTTGAAATTGCACCAGATGTCAAAAATCTCAACCGAAAGCGTCTAAACCATGCGAAGTGTGAACCAAGAGAAATTACAATGAACTCAGAGGCTTAAACTCTTACAAGTTAGACATGCCTGAAAACAAGAGAATTGATATCCTGTCAGGAAATGAGTTGTGACTTATTCTTGCAGCTAATAATCTGTTTTAATAGTTGAAGTAAGGGTCAAAATGATTCTATGTGCAAGAAAGCTTATGAATAAGCCTTTGGAGAACACTTTCTACATGTTTTAATTCATGCATAAGCGTATAAGAAGAAGCAGTGCCCAACTCTTCTTTCGAAACAATATTGATTTTGGCCTCGTAAATGTTTTTTTTTTCACTCCTAAGATGAAAAAAGAAAACTAAGCGGTGCTCTTCAAGGCTTTTTTAACCTCCAATTCGCTATAAAGAAAAACGGGTGAATAAAACAGAATTATTACCAAAAGTAATGCAAATTCAAGGTTACTTCTCTGCGTGATCAGCAATTGCTGTCAATGATTGAAGTGAGTTGTGACGGTCTTTTTGAGCTCCTCATTGGTTTAAAACATTGTCAGATGTGAACACAAATTTTAGGTTTTTGCTTAATATTTTCTATTCAATTTCAATTCATTTTATTGCAAAATGATAAAATACATAACATTAATAATAATAATGATTTATTTTTAACCCACTAAAATGCAAGACAAGTGGAGCAAATAAAAGATAATGAAAGAAAAATAACACAACTAAACGAGAGATAAAACATATACAACACAACCATAACTCAATTAAGGAAAGAACTTCCAAAAGATAACACAACTATAAAACGAAAACAGGTGAAAACTAACAAATAAATACACAAACTAAAGGGTGGAAGGGGCCTAGAGAAAAAAATATAATCCTTTTTCAAATTTGAGCCTAACTTCCGAAAAGAAGTAGTAATGTCAGAAGCCCCGAAATACCTAATTATTTTCTTGTTTCTATAGTACCGGGTTAAATAAAGCAGAAACTTACAATACCGGAAATATAATATATCCACCTCAGCCAGATCCTTTTTTTTCATGATAGGTGAAGTACCAGACAGGAAAAGTATTGAATGGTCACAAAAGCTACTATGTAGCAATGCAAGTGCTTTTCGAGAACAATGACCACTATTCGCCAATATTTTACCATTACCCACTTTAAGTTTTTCTTTACCATCCTGTACAATATTGGTCCTAAAAGTAAATAGTTTCGAACAAATCTGAATGCCTAACCACCACAATTCATAGACACAGCGGACGGAGAAGTTAGAACACGGAAGACACGTGGGTATAGGATTTGCATTAAAGGCTAGTAACTCACACTTATCAATATTAAATGACACACCAACACTTTGGAAATGTTTTGAAATAGATGACACGGAATTCGAGAGGCTAGATCTAGAACGGCTTAAAAGAAGTATATCATCTGCATATGCAGTATAAAAGACACTTATCAAATCAAAAAAATAGGAGAGGGCACAATTTTGGATAGCACACTGTGGATACAAATACTGAAAGATACGGTGAAAGAACACCACCTTGACGTGCTCCCGAACGGATTGGAATATTCCCATAAAAATTAGAGTGAAACATTAACCGAATATGGGAATTACTATACCAAACTGAAGAACCCGAACGACAGAAACGTTGACTCCAGAACTGACAAGGGAAAACATAACTTGAGCGTGAAAAAGACTGTAAAAAGCCTTAGACAGGTCCAGGGCACAAAAATAGACCTCAGAGCCACTGGCTAGCTTGAACCTTTAAAAGGACAGAGGTTAAAACATGGCTGAAACGGGATTGAACGGGATTTGATTATTTGGGAGGAGAGCAGCAAGGGTAAAAATGTGTAATGGAAGGACAATTTTCCTCCATTAACTTTTATAACACCACTTCTTATCAAGCTAACTGACAGTTACGAGCAACCTGGATTGTGAAAAAGAAATGGAGACTCTTAAGGAAATCGGGAGATGGTCGTAATCAGGTTCATCCTCGTCCGCATGTACATCCAAGAAGACACTGTAGCAGAGTTTACACAATGGTCAATGTTGTGCAGAGTTCCTCTGTTAAGAATGTGCGTGCGTCTAGCATCTTTTGGGAGATATGGCTCCATGTGGCTACCCAAAGAAAGACATAAAAGCATTTGATACTGGGCGACCACATATACAACAAACAAAACTCTTAACAAATTAACAAAAGAAACAAAAAAGGAAATAAATAATAATAAATAAACAACCAATTTATGTCCTATCTCTAATCATAAAAAAAGAAGAGGAAAAAACAAAACAAAATCATCTATGAACCAAGTCCTAAAAGAAAGTTTTTCATTTTTCTCTTAAATAAACCAAGGTGCTCCACCACTCGAAAGCTCTATGGAAGAGAATTCCAAACCTTAGGACCTATATATCTGATAGAAAAAACTTGCTCTAGTTTCATTTATGTATTCAGTGACTAGATTATCAGCATTGCGCGTACTATAACTATGAATTGATTTATTTTATCTATAAAAACCATGAAATACCTCAAGACTGATACAATTGCAACACTGATACGATAATATTCCTACTTGGTAGTCATGAAGTTGCCCGACATTAAGCAATTTATTATAACATGCCTCAGTGTCATTGACTTTTTCCAAGTATCCACTAATAAGTCGTATTGCTCTGTTTTGAAGAGTTTGTACTCGTTTAAAATTTGAATAAAAGCTGCTTCACCACAACACACATCCATATGAAATATATGGGTTACTAAAAAATTATATAAAATTAATAAAATTTGTGGTGGTAAAAATTTCTTAAAATATCCAATTGCTCCTACTCCTTGTGCGACTTCCGTTGCAACGACATCACTATGCCGTTGCCATGAAAGATAGTAATCTAGGTAGAAACCAAGGCATCACGTTTCGTGCTCTCGTTTCTTTCCTGGCTCCTTCGCAAACAAAAAATTTCAATTAATATCCCGGGGCTCACCTGATCTTGAACATACAGCAAAACTAGTTTTTGCAATATTAACAGAGAGTAAGCTTAAACTATTAAAAATATGAAAACTTTTTAGAACGTGATTAGCCTTCAACATCAAACTATATAAACTCTGACTAGAAAATGTTAATGCAGTGTCATCAGCAAACGAGGTGAGACGAGAACCTGGCAGATAAAACCTCATCGTATCAAGATATACCAAAAACAGCAGAGGACCAAGTACCGAGCTTTGTGGAACCCCACAAGCTACAGGAAACGGGGCAGAAGTGACACCATCAACCTTAACATTAATAAACCTACCATTCAAATAATTTTCAAACCATTTTGGTCATCATCTTTTTATACTAATACATTCCAACCTTCGCAATACACTTCTAAAATCAAATGTGCCGAAAGCTTTTTTAAAACCAAAGAATACTGTTAGGGGAATTCTACCCCTTTCTAGACAAGTATTTGCGTTATCAACGAGATGAATGACTAGTAGAGTGGGCTCTCCGAAAACCAAACTGCGTCCATAAAACCATAAAGACGTTGATAAACCACTTTCTCAAGTGTCGCGGAGAACAAAGGCAATATTGAGATTGGCCTCCAGTTACCCACATCTGACTTCAAACCTCTGTTGAATAGAGGTATTACTTTAGCTTGTTTCAACGCATCTGGGAAGGTGCCTGTTGTCAGGGATACGTCAATAATGTGAAGCAAGGAAGGAAGTAGATACATCATTGTGGCTTTAAATGTCCTTAGATTTACAACATCAATCCCAATAGAATTTGAAATAATATTCTTAATAACTTTTATAACCTCGTCACTTACACATTTTTCATACCGAAACTCCAATCTTTCCCATCGATCATCCACACATTCATCTGAAAGAAAAATTTTTGAGTCATTTCTAGCAACCTTATGAACTGAAGATCCTATTTTTGAATAAAAATGACCGAATAAAAAACTATTTTTGAATAAAAAAAAAATTTTGAATGAAAGATGATTGGCGACAACAACTTTGTCACTTACAGGATTAATACAAGAAGAATGGATGCAATTTTTCCTTCCCATGAATTCATTAATAGCTTGCCACGTTGCCTTAGTATCACCCTTGTGCTCACTGAACTACCTCTTTTCAGCCTGGCGTTGCAGAAAGTTTACTCTGTTTCTTGCCTTATTAAACTCCTCGAAATCAGTCGGATCCTGAATATTTAGAGCTTGTTCGTATAGCAGATTTCTTTTATTTCTCCCACCTATGAATTGGTCACTCATCCATGACTTTCGTGGTTCATCTTTCTTCTGTCTGATAGCTCGGAAGGGACATGTTTTGTCATAAATTGGCTGTAAAATATACATGAATTTTTTGTAAGCAAGGGATCAGTTATTTCCAAAACAGTGTCCCAGCAGCGATAGCCCAGTTCTTCGGCAAGTTTATTCAGGTTTTCTTTTTTAAGCGCACGCACCCTTCTTTTTTTGACCTAGTATAAACTTTTAAAGACAAGCAAACTGAGTCGCGACTGGAAGATGGGTCTGAACCGGAGTGCACAACCACATCTGCGCAACTATGATTCAAATAAGCAGAACCAACGAAAACATTATCAATCAGAGTAGCAGAGTGACTTAATAAAGATAATTTGAAATCATATAATTAAAAAAAAAATCAAAATTATCAAGGAGGCACACTCGTGCCTCTATAAAGAGGCGACACACGACAATGTTAAGCGATCTTCGGTTCCAGTGGTCGCAGACGGATGGGGAGGGATGCATTTTGTAGCCCGAGCTCCAACTAAGAAACCTGCAAAATTTCATCCCCCTCCAACTTTTTCTTCATGGGGAAAATCTGGCCGAAAGTTTCGACCTGTCAACCCAAACCCCCCTTTAACGTTGTCCGATCGGGCTGAAATTCACAAGTTAAGGTCCCCTAGGGCCCAGGAGCTTATCCGCGAAATTTCAGCTTGATCCGATAACTCCTTCCCTGTTTTCCAGAAACCACGCATAGCCACTTAAAATTCATTTACTTTTTTTCCTAGACGCCTACAGGTCATATCCGACATCGGATCTGGGTGTACGAAGACTCATTCGATGCGGAATTCTCCGAGTAAGTGCCCATGAAAGTTTCGTAGGAAAATCTTAACCCCCCGAAAGTTTCGACCCTCCAACCCCCCCCCCCCCACCCCTTTTAACGTTGTCCGATCGGGCTGAAATTCACAAGTTAAGGTCCCCTACGGCCCAGGAGCTTATCCGCGAAATTTCAGCTTGATCCGATAACTCCTTCCCTGTTTTCCAGAAACCACCCATTAGCTATTTAATTAACGGATTTCTCTCCATAAGAGCCCATGTTAATTTGAAATTTTTAAAAGCTATTGAGAAGTTATATTTACACACATGCAAGTTATTAGCTCAGTTGGTAGAGCCTGAGACTTTTAATCCTCGGGTCAAGGGTTCAAGTCCCTTACGGGCGGTTTTTTTTCACATCAAAAAAATTTTGATAACACCTGGACAGCTTATCATTTGAGAGATAACAGAATATTAGCTTCTTATGAGCAAAAGAAACATTTCGGTCATTCTATCTATTTTTTTTTCTATTTTATACAATGATTTAAAAGCGGGGGGGGGGTTCCTCTCCTAATTCCTGTACGAGGAGTACAGGAATTATTAAATTACATCCACCATGGATTGTAGAAAAACGTACAGAATTAATATGAAAAAAAATTAAACCTGTACAAAAGAGTCTTTAAAAGCGGGGGGTTTGCCTCTCCTAATAGTCTTCTTATAGTCCTAATAGTCTAATAGTCCCATGTTAATTTTTGAAATTCTTAAAAGTTACGAATATCAACATTCAAGTACATCAAAATAATCAGCTCGGCACGGCGAGAATGACTGCAAGCATCATAAAAATCCAGCTCCATTCCAGAAATTAAATTATGTAATTGGAAATTCTCCTTGATTGGAAATGTTTTCCAAACTGAACGCAGGGCGGCAGCTTCCTCACCCAACTTCCTCTCCTAATTCCTCCACGAGGAGTACAGGAATTATTAAATTACATCCACCATGGATTGTAGAAAAACGTACAGAAATAATGTGAAAAAAACTTCGTTTTCTTAAAGAGTTAAAGAGGCTGCGTCCCAAAGTCGAACCTTAAAACGTACAGGAATTAGAAAAGGCAGTTGGGGGGCTGCCGCCCCCCAAACCCCCCGCTTTTAAAGACTCTTTTGTACAGGTTTTTTGTTTTTTTGCTAACCCCCCGCTCTTGGCTTCGGAAAGGCCCTCTTTTAATTAAAAAATAATTGAAATGAATGAATAATGGAATAACTTCGAAAAATGTTAAACACAAGAGGACAGGAGAACCATTGCGCCGAAACTAGTAATTAATTAGTAACAATGAAGTCCCCCCACAAAAAAAACCTGTCCAAAAGAGTCTTTAAAAGCGGGGGGTTTGGGGGGCGGCAGCCCCCCAACTGCCTTTTCTAATTCCTGTACGTTTTAAGGTTCGACTTTGGGACGCAGCCTCTTTAACTCTTTAAGAAAACGAAGTTTTTTTCATATTATCAGCTGTAAGATTTAAAAGGTTATAGTTAAAATCACCCATACATTTAAAATCCAAACCTGTAGAATAAATACATCAAAGTAACCCTTCAAAACCATCAATAAACTCATCCAGGCAAGCACTGGGCGGCTTATACACCATACTAACCAAAATCTTTTTTTTTTCAATTTCAAGAGAAAAACTTTTTATCTTGCCTCCAATCCAACCCCCCAAATAATCTCTATTTAGATACTTTAAATTTCACTTTATTAAAAATCCCAATCCACCACGGTTCATAGATGTTCGGTTCCTTACTTCAAAATAATATGAAAAAAACTTCGTTTTCTTAAAGAGTTAAAGAGGCTGCGTCCCAAAGTCGAACCTTAAAACGTACAGGAATTAGAAGAGGCAGTTGGGGGGCTGCCGCCCCCCAAACCCCCAGCTTTTAAAGACTCTTTTGTACAGTTTTTTTTTTTGTGGGGGGACTTCATTGTTACTAATTACTAGTTTCGGCGCAATGGTTCTCCTGTCCGCAATGGTTCCCAACTGCCTCTTCTAATTCCTGTACGTTTTAAGGTTCGACTTTGGGACGCAGCCTCTTTAACTCTTTAAGAAAACGAAGTTTTTTTCATATTATTTCTGTACGTTTTTCTACAATCCATGGTGGATGTAATTTAATAATTCCTGTACTCCTCGTAGAGGAATTAGGAGAGGAAGTTGGGTGGCTGCCGCCCCCCAACCCCCCCACTTTTAAATCATTGTATAAAATAGAAAAAAAATAGATAGAATGACCGAAATGTTTCTTTTGCTCATAAGAAGCTAATATTCTGTTATCTCTCAAATGATAAGCAGTCCAGGTGTTAACAAAAGTATACACTTTTATTTTGATCGCTACGTCCAAAAGCCTATAATAAAGAATTTATTCTAAAAATGCCTTCTCATATAGGAAACATCTTTAGGTAATTATAGTAAATTATATATTATTTATCTTATTTAGCAACTATTTATATAAAATAAGTAAATATCCACGTTTCATTAAATCGAGAAAAACTTAAACTTCTTCAAAACATTTGAAAATTCGCCTAAAAATTGGCAATGAGCACTTAAAGGCTATAAAATATATACTTAAAGCACATTTATATCACACTTATTTCGGACATCTGGAATGGAGCTGGAGGGTCGAAACTTTCGGGGGGTTAAGATTTTCCTACGAAACTTTCATGGGCACTTACTCGGAGAATTCCGCATCGAATGAGTCTTCGTACACCCAGATCCGATGTCGGATGTGACCTGTAGGCGTCTAGGAAAAAAAAGTAAATGAATTTTAAGTGGCTATGCGTGGTTTCTGGAAAACAGGGAAGGAGTTATCGGATCAAGCTGAAATTTCGCGGATAAGCTCCTGGGCCCTAGGGGACCTTAACTTGTGAATTTCAGCCCGATCAGACAACGTTAAAGGGGGGCTTGGGTTGACAGGTCGAAACTTTCGGCCAGATTTTCCCCATGAAGAAAAAGTTGGAGGGGGATGAAATTTTGCAGGTTTCTTAGTTGGAGCTCGGGCTACGAAATGCATCCCTCCCCATCCGTCTGCGACAACTGGAACCGAAGATCGCTTAACATTGTCGTGTGTCGCCTCTTTATAGAGGCACGAGTGTGCCTCCTTGATCACAAGCTGGAAAAAATAAGCCGAGAGAGATATGTCGGAATTTAAAAATTTTTCACAAATAGCTACAACATCAAATTAGAATAAGATTCTTCAATCAACTAGAGCAAATCAAAACATCCAGTAGTTAGATGGTAATTCCAAGAATAAAGGCAAAACAAATTGCCCTCTCCTATTTCAGATGGTCCAATATACGAACTCTCGCGGAGAGGGTTAAAATTTTCAACAGGCAAATCATTGCGTCCAATCCAGGCCTCCATATGGTCCTCAATACGAAAAGGACTATTCATAAATCTTGCTAAAGATTGAAATCATTCAACATCACAAAGGAAAATAAAACTGACTTTCAACATAGTAAAGAAGGAAAAAACACATCACAGCACAAATCACAACATCACATCATCACAAAGGAAAATAAAACTGACTTTCAACATAGCAAAGCAGGAAAAAACACAAAAATTAATAAAACAAATGAAAGACGGAAGAAAAAACTGAATACACAAAGAAAAAGAAAAAGAAACGATGAAAAAAAAAAAAACACAATTAACAAACAAACCCGACTGGAAGATTTAGATTAGAGGGTGTCCTCTTCTGATCTTATTCGCACGGGATTTAAGTCACTTTGGTCTCAATTGAAAATACTAAATAAGTATTTTAAGATAGCACGAATTTTGATGGTATTTAAGCGAATTGCCTCAAACATGGTGAAAAATATTAAGATGATTTTGAATTCAGTTGTTCCAAGAAGTTCAAAATATAGAAAAATTAATTCAACGCCAACGCATTTCCTTAATGAAACCTTTAGATGTGTTAGAATTAATTGTGCAATACAGAGATGAAGGGGACTTTGAAAACATAATATTTGCCTTTCAAATATTATTAGAAATTGCAGTGTCGGTGGTCAGTAATAAGCATTCGTTTAGTAGACTTAAATAAATATTAACGTACCTTAAACCGAATATGGACCAGGAGCGACTGAAGGATTTAGTGTTAATTAGCATACCCTCGAAGAGTTAAAAGCAGTCAATGAGGACGAGATGATTAATGAGTTTACAGAGGCTAAAGTAGGAAAAGTCAGATTTAAATAAATGGGAAATTTCGCTAATAAACGAAAATTTCGTTAAAACTTTGCCAGAATTTTTTTTCACGCAGGGAGCGCTAATCAAGATTTTGCCCCGGGCGCAAGAGAGGCCTGAACCACCACTGATATCTTGTTGAAAAGTTTAGAGGGGATAGAAAGTAATACTTATACGTAGCGTCCTGTTTTATCAAAGATTATATTGACTTCTTTAGTGTCATCGCCTAAATGAAACAAAAATATTTTTGTAAACTTGATTATGAATGTTTAAACATAATAAAAACGTGAAAAACTAACTAAAAAACGGAGTTTTTCTTGCAGAAGTAAAGAGCGAAGTTGAAACTTAAAGCAAACAAAAATCAGTGTTTCGCAGATTACGCAAGCTACATATTCAAAACTCGCTTAATAAACAGACTATTGAGAGCCCTATGAATTAGTCTTCTATTTTCTGCAGGCTATTTACGGCATTTTCTATTCTTAAGAGAATATCCTGTTTTTAGGGCCGATTACGTGGTTTTAGCAAAGCTCTAGTTTTTATGGTTATGTAGATTTTTGAAAATATCACAAAACAGCTGATTTGAGCTAGTTTTGTAGATATATTTTGCCTAATCAGCGAATCAATAATTTTTGTTCGCTTGAAGTTTCAACTTCGCTGTTTACTTCTATTAGAAAAACTTTGTTTTATGAGGAATATATTACAAAACTTTTGCACAGATATGACAAATGTATCAGCCGTTAAGAGGATTATGCAAAGAAATATCCTTGATTGTATATTGCTCTTTGTAATAAAATAATTTCAGTTTTTACATTTACTTGTCTTTCCTTTATAGCTAGTTAGAGGTTGAAAAAGAAAGAACCTTCGTAGTTAGCGTTATTAGCGCTATCAGGCTTATTTACCTTTTGCCCAAAAGTAGAGTGTCCTTATTGTACATAGTCGTTAATTAAGACAAGCTAGCACAAAAATCAAGACAGGACTTAAGGGAATATTTAGATGTTAAAGATTTGGCCCAGTGGTGAAAGCCTCGATAAAAAAGCGAGGTTCTGGATCAAATCTTTTAGCGGTAGGAGAAGATAGCATTACAATTGAAAGATTGATTCCACATTACAGTGTATGCCGTGACAGCTACGGTGACTTCATTGGAAAATAGACTACGAGCCTGTGACTGCAAGTAAAGTGCTAAGTTTATAACCGTTTGCAAGCGTTTTTATTTAGTTGTGCCAAATATTTTCTTTACTTTTAGGAATACCCTTACGAAAGCTCTTTAAAAGAAAGAAGTGAATAGATAGTGTCCATTAACTTTTTAAAATTAATGACGACAATAATAAGTATAATATTTTAATGACTAGAAAATTTAGAACGTTAAAAAAATTTTTCGGGTGTTTATTGTTGTGGGCCTTAGCATACCCTTTCCTCTTCGAATAGGCTTCGGATTGACTAGCGCTGGCTAGAGGATGGATAAAATGTCACTTCTTAGAGTTAACCATTCTTTTCTTCTTTTATTTTCACCTAGCACTGCGTTCTCTGACATGGATGAAATAGCGCCAAAGACCCTACTAAATAGGGACCGCCTGAATAGCATCATTAATACCAATCACTTTTGTAAATGATTAGGTCTAACCGTTCCACCAGTTGCAAAATACCTTGATGAACTTTGATGATACATTCACCAAACTCATATCCCCAATCAGAGGGGAAGAAGTTTGATGATGGTAGTAAACGCCTGATTACTAAACAATTAGTTCTCTTTGGTCTGAAAATATCTCTTGCAGTTTGATAAGCGAAAAACAAGGCTTACTATCTGGTTGATTTGTCATCTGAATATCTATCTACCAGTGTGAAAATGGCAGACGCATACGTAGGAGACAATTTTGGGAGAAGGAGATATGAAAAACCCAAGAAGAGGGTCAAATTAAATGAAAAATACAAGCACTCGTTGAGAACACCAAGCCAGTGTTACGGGTTGAGCAGCATCCCGTCCCTATACGCCTTTGTACTTATACAATAAACCATTTTTTATTAATTATTTTTTTCCTTTCTTTTTCTTTTCATTTTCAGAAAGCTTCCTTCCTTAACACGAGAGAGAAATAGTATCCTTAGCATTGAAACGAATCCCCTTCTCTTTCTTCGATTTATTTATTGGCTAAGGATTCATAAAAAAAGTAAACATCCTGAGGACATATCGAAAACTATTTGAATGTATATTTGAATTCTAGCTTTTTTCTTTCTTTTTTTTCTTGTTATTGTTGCTTTTCCTCATTAATATGTAGTCTTTTTATCCGAATCCAATAATAGCTCTTCACCACCCCCATGGACTATATCCATAATCTTGATTCGGCGTTTAGAGATGGGATTCAGGTTCATAGGATTTTCATATTTTACCCACAATAAAGAAAATTCAAAGATGTGAAAGCCTAAGGCCACTTTGACTAGTGGAGAAGATCTAAGTGCTGCATTTGCGACTAAATGGTAAAACCACTTTTGTTAAAGAAATATCCTCAAGCACATTTTTAAACAATGGAAAAATCTTTGACAATAACACGATTAAGATCTTCATGGTTTCAGCAACAGGTGCAACCTAGTAAAAAGCAGCCTATAGCAACCAAATGTCTAAAAAAGTATTTTGAGGAAAAAAATTATAATGAGAAAAAATTGTCGTTAGAAGCTGCTTCAGGAACGTCAACTTATATTTCTATTAGTCCCAATATCTAATACCCTTTTTTAATAATAAACGAAAAAAAACTTAACGAAAAGGGAGTTTTTCAAAGAACAGTTAAGGTCATATTAATCTTAAAATCAGCAGAAATAAATTCCTTTAATAATTCAAACTAAAAATAACCATAAATTACAATTAAAGAATGAATGAAACCCAGAATGAACAGAAATTAAATAAACAATCTTAATTAAACTAATATAAATGAAATTAATTAAACTAATATAAACGTGTAAATAACTCGTAAAACTATATAAAAAAACGGGTAAAACTTGAATTGAATTTTCAAAACAAGCATAAAATGAACAAAGATTACTCCAAACAAGAGTTTGTCGCCTGCCCAAATTTGATATGCACCACAGCAAAGTGACACTTTCGGCCATTCTGTGCCATTAAAAATCAACTTTTATCCGAAGAAACTAAGAAATGTAAATTATAAGTTAGGCAATTGATTTTTCACGGTCTAAAATACTAAATAGGGGGGTTTTCGGTCCCTCGTCTTGTATACCCGCTCTAGAGTATGTGGATCAAACCTTACAGCATATCATGAATGTCGCGTTCGATTCTGTCTCATAAAATCTCTGCTAATAATGACATGAAGGCTGCAGTGACTACCAAGTGTTTTGATCAATCAAAAGCAGATTAAGTAACAAAAAAGATCGTGCTAAAGAAAGTGCCATTTTCTGCCATTTTGCCCAATAAAACATAAATTTTGCTCTAAGAGGGTTGGATTCCTGGGAATGCAAATTCTAATATAGCCAATTGGTTCGTCATATTCTAAAAACCCTCAATTTTTAATTTTCATGAAATGAATCGATTTTTTTTTATTTGCAAAATCTAAAAGATACAATTGACAACATATCTTTCTGACTCTTTAGTTATGTGGTAAAACTGCAAATAAAACCGCATTTGAAAAAAAACATATATTTGAGATTATATTTAGTAAAATTTATATTTATTTAATTAAAAAAAAGTTTTTCAGATGAAAGTAAACAGCGAAGTTGAATCTAAAATCGAACAAAAACTACTTCTTCGCGGTATATGCAAAATATTTTTGGAACACTATTTCAAACAAACTGGCTAACGTTATTTCTTTAAATTTGTAGAATTCTGAAAAACTAGCGTTCTACTGAAAATACAAAACCGACGCAAACAAAAAAGAAATAGAAACGTGAAAGCCCTTAAATCTTTTACTGGCTATGAAATCCATAACTTTTACGACACTATTTTAACTCTCCAGAAGACTAAAAAAAGCTTAGTTTCAGTAAACGGCTAGTTTTTCAGAATTCTGCGAGTATTGGGAAATGTTGCGAGTCAGTTTGTTTGATTTTCAAAAAAATGTTGCATAAATTTCCTTGATGTGAGTAATTTTCCTTCGTATTAACTCTCAACTTTGCTCTCTACTTTCATCAGAACAACTTTTTTTTTAGATAATTTCTTAGCTTTTAAAAATATTGACAATAAGCCTAATAAAAAGATTTTTCCGTCTTTGGCAAAGAAACTGATGAAATTAACATGAGTTTTACCAAAACAGTGCATCAACGCTTCAAAGAACATGTTCTAGCCAAGACTAAAACTTCTATCACTAAAACCAAAAGGGTGAGTCGTAATCACTAACTAGACTAAAGCTTCTTATAGATAGTCTTCTTTATACCATTTGTTCTTCCATATCACGAATTTATTACCTGGTAGAAAAACTGTCTCTATGATGTTCCAGTGCCCAGCCCGGCCTTTCCATTTCAGAAATGGCACCCAAATTACACTTTTAGCGTGCCATATGGCCCTTTACAAAGGTGTTATAAAATTCAGTTTCTATATAGCGATTAGATATAAAATTTAGCTTTCTAATGAGCATTTGAACGGATCTTTTTGATGTTCCAGTGCCCCGCTAGCGACAAAGAAAAAGTCAGTGCTTATTCCTGCAAAAAAAGTTATTTTCCTTGTTAATCAAGGTGGGGAGCTGTAAGTATCCTGTACTGGATTTTTGAAAATGGCGATTTCAATGGTGTAGTTTTCAGAATTTACCTGAGTATCGAAAAAGTGGGGGAAACATCCACCAAAGTCAAGCGATCTGTATGAGTTTTCATAGAGGTTTCTACAAAAAATTTGAATTCTGTGTTCTTAGCCAGAAGAAAGATCACAAATGCGTGGCTATTTTTTTCTGTTTTTCAAGGGTTATCGTACTGAACCAATTATCCTAGAAGATCGGGAGAGCACTGTTTCGAACAACAGTTAAAAACTCTAGTACCATTTTTAAGGGACTAAAAAGAGTGGAAGGCAACTAAACCCCCTCCCGCGGCCTTTTTTTCCACAAAGATATTCGATCAAAATTTTGATATAACCATTTGGCTCACCATAGTTGAAAGGCTCAATAACTATGCCTCTGCAGATGACGTGACCCCCACAGCCCCCGAAGAAATGGCTTTAAGTTCTGCAATTTGCCCATTGTTTACACGTAATATTTGTAATTGGGAAATAGTTTAAGGGAATTCTCTTGGGGGGATCTGCGGGGAGGGAATTTTCTGGGAGGGATTTCTTAGAATAAATTTTATGCGGGGTGTTCTCTTGGCATGATTTTTGAAAAATGGTCAAAAATCAAATAAAATAGAACAATTTTTCAGCTAAAAATAAGGAGCAATAATATAATTTAAAACGAACAAAGATTATTCAGTATACGAGGGGACTGTCCCTCCCTCATTGTTCGCTCTTTACACTACAGTTTGAATTTCGTCCTAATTTAAATATGAAGTATTTTTGAAGACTTTAACGTAAAAAATGAAGATTGAGAAAGCGACAGCCCCCTTCAAGTACGGAATAATTTCTGTTCGTTTTAAGTTTTAATATTTCTCCGTACTTTCAGTCTAAAAAACTTTTTTTTAATTCAATTTCCAATAAAATGAAGTTTGGAAAAGATTTAAATATACATTTTTCTCATCTTGTAATGCTTAATCAGTGTGGTCTCCAAAAAATATCTACAAAAGGATCAATTTTAATTAAAAAATACATGGTTTTTATTACGGAGTGAAAAATGAAATTGAAACTAAAAACGAATAAAAATTATTGCTTTGCTGATTCCACAAGATATATATTTTAAAAACTGGCTTAAATAAACTGAGTCGTGATTTTCCAATATGTGTAGGATTCCAAAGATAAGATTTATTCATGATCTAGCCTTAAAAATCTCAAATATCAGGAGTCAGTTTGTTTAAACTAATTTGTAAGTATTTCTTGTGTAATCTGCGAAGCAATATTTTTTGTTCGTTTAAAGTTTCAACTTTGCTCTTTACTTCCGTAAGAAAATACTTTTTTTAACATTAATTTTGTAGATAACTGCTTATGAAGTGTTGATACATTAGGAATAAATGTTAAAACGTTTATTTGTTAAATAAATTGTAAATATTTTAATTTTAAAAAAGTACCAAAATAACAATACATTCAATTAACAATTTAAATATTTGCATCTATATAAGATTACAATTAGTCGGTATTTCTGTAAAAAGTACCTGTGCTAAAAAAATGTCGTTAATTTCCAGTTTCATCTAACTAGTTGTCGCAGAATGTTGGTGGAGGTTTCATTTTAAAGGAAATCGACTTTTTTAGTGCCCCATTTAATTGTCAAAGAGATCGTTATACAGCAAAGTGGTATTTTTAGCCATTTTCGCCACCAAAAATCAATTCCCAGAGTGGAAAATCTAAGATGCCTAATCGATTTTTCAAGATCTAAAATCCTAAACAAGGTTTGTCTCCCCTCTCTCCCTTCTCTCTATCTTGACCAATCACAGTAAAGTAGAATTTTCTGCTACGTTCTCCCTAAATAGGACGAAATTGCCGGAGAATGCAAATTGCACTAGAGCCAATTGACTAAACATCGTTTAAAACCCTGTAAGAAGGTTGCCCCCCCCCCTCAATCTCGAAAAATGGCTCTGAAGTATGTTGTGAATGCTATACAGAGCTACGTTTTTACTTCTAAATCGTCAGCTGATAATGCCAGGAATGTTGCAGCGATTATTAAGGTTTTTAATAAACTGTCACTAGATAATGGCTGTTCCAAGTAACAAATGGATCGTCCCAGAGCTAAGTGAGAGTTTATGCCATTTTGTGCCATCAAGCATCAAATCCCAAAGACTGGAAACTCTGAAATAGCAACTTATGGTCTAAAAACCTAAAAGGGAGGCTTTGATCCCCTCCCGCCTTGAAAAACCACAGCCAAATGGCATTTTTTGCCATTTTGTGTCACAAAACATTAATTTTCTCATAAACCAGGACAAAATACCATATGCCACTTTTTGGTGTCGTTTCTCGTTTGGAAAGGCTGAGAAGCATAGCGAGGGTACTATTGCAATCCCCAAGGTGGAGCATCCTGAACCGGAGGTTCTCAATCCCCCTATTTCTTACTCCCTCTTTCCCCCATTCCGTAGTAAGTGAAAACTAAAAAAAAATACCTTGGAATGTAACTACCTAATGGATAAAATGACATTCATTTATTTCCATTTTTGTGAAAATAATTGATCTTTTATGTGCAAATTCTTAGAGGTAGTGATAATGACATGCCTCTTAGATTCTTAGTTTGTGTGGCAAAATTGACTTATTTAGTTTCATACCCCAAGTTAAAAAAATATGTTTTCTTAAGTTTATCTAATAAAAACAACATGGAAAAGTAAATTTTAACAAACATGTTTTTCTTACGGAATTAAGCGAAGTTGAAATTTCAAACCAACAAACATTAATGCTGTGTCGATTACGCAAGATATATTTACAAAACTAGCTCAAATAAATTGGACTCGTGATATTCTCCAATATCCATGAAATTCTAAAAACTACTGCTTTACTGAAAACTAAGCATGCTTGAGTTTTGGAGTATTATAATTGCCTACTAAAAGCTATCAATATTATAGTCGCTGAAAGACTATTAAGAAACTGTTCGTTTTTATTGTTGGACGTTGATGCTACATTTTGCAATTCTAGTATATCCATACTAGGTTTTGGCTGTGAAAAACCAGTGAAATCGTTTTTACTCCTGTAGATTGTTTCTCGAAAACTATGCAGTTAGTAGACAGAAAAATTTTCATTTTGCCATTGGACTCGCTGTGTTGGGATTAGGGTTGTTCCTTCCTTTGCTCATTTCATATTTTGTATAGATAACAGCTTGTGTCTTAACCCCAGTGGTGAAGTTTCACGAAAATAGGTCCCCTAAAAGGTTTTTTTTTTAAATTCGGGAGAATGGGACAAAAATATACGGTGTGCACATGCCCGTGACCTCCCTCATATCAATTGACGCCATCGCTTAAGCCAGTAAAAAAAAAAGAAACTGGAAACCGACAGAAACGTTTCCCTTGTATTCAGTATTTTTATATTCAAATTATATATTTTTTTTTTTGAGAGAGAAAGATGGGTTTATTAATATAAATAACAAAACAAAACAAGCAAATGGCCCGAAGCAAAGCTTGTTTGGGCTTACAACCCCAATACACATACAAATAAAACAATACGAAAAAGAAGAAAAAATAAAAAGAAAAGAAAAGGAAAAGAAAAAAGAAAGAACAGAAACAGAAACAGAAAATTTTAACAGAAGTATAAGCACACTTTCTCTAAACAATATAAAAAAGAAAGATACACCTACCTTTTGCCATTAAGGTGCGGTAAAGCATCGTACATATCACTGGTAGATGCCTCTAGCACATTATCCTTTTGCAGTCTTCCCTCCATAAAATGTGGGTAACTTTTAAAAGTCTTTGTAACGCTCATTATATTTGCAACCGTTTGGACAACTTGTTGAAACCTCTTTTTCTTTAATTTCTCCATACTTTATAAAGCTGCTTACTTTTACACTGATGTGCATGTGTTCATAGTATGTTGGGAAACTCCTTTACTTGCTCACATAGTAGCATCCTCATTTTCTTAAGCATGAAAGGCAAGGACTTCTCTTAAGAGGCTATTGCAACGGCAAAAGCAAAAGAAACTGTTTCTTTTTTAGTGTCATGCCTAGATGTTTTATTCAAAAACTGGCACATGCGCTATACAAATCCTCGTGGCTATCAACCAGATTTTTTCTACTTGCTTCATTGCAAAAAAAATCGTTTCATGGGAAAGGAAGAACAACACTTAGTGACCAAGAAAGTTCACATAAGAATGATCGTTTACTTTTGCTTAAACCTTCCACAAACTTAGGCCTCTAGAACGCTTTTGTATTTTATTAGATTTTGTGATTGTCATCTTATTATTCTACCCAGGCATGGACGTATTAGTTGTTTTTTTTAGGGGGGTCCTTAAAAATACAGTGTGATTTTAGGAGATGAAGGTCAATTTCCATTTATGGTCCTGGATTAGACTTCGAAGCCGCGTCAAAATAAAAATTGGCGGTGGCGTAATGCCGGCGTAGTAGAAATTTTTTGGCAGCGCTGGTCAACTGATTGGCGTTTGTTCTATTTTAGAGTTTTTTTTTGCTATTTTTAAAAAGTTTTAGAAACTTAATCGGCATCAGTTCTTTTATCAGTATTCGGTCCACAATTTCTTTTTAGCTTCATTACCTTGACCGAACTTCAGACAAAATAAGGACGACATATCAATTTTTACTTCTCGAAGACATTCTTTTAATCCAAATGATGGACAGCGGAACCTTAAACTGCCTTATAATTGAATGAATCCGACAAAACGGTAATTTAAAATTTAATTCAAATCAAGCTCTAAAATTTGTGAATGGTGGACAATCATATCAAATGATCAAAGTTATACTTTAGCCTATAGGATTTAATATTTGACTTTTTCTCTTTTTACATAACCAATTTTCAGAAAGTTAGCATGTCGTTTTTTAAGAAGAGTTCGTCCTCAGATGGAAAAAGCAAAAGAAGCAACATTTTGTAAAGAAAAGCTTTTATATAAAAAGAGGCAACATCTTATAAAGAAAATCATTCTTGAATATATTATTAATACATTATTAACTTTTTCATTCTCGCTTTGAATTTCAGAATTTAATTTGAATTAAGTTCTAAACTCCCTATTTTGTCAATTCTCATGCAGCTTAAGGAGCCAGAATTAAAAATTCAAAACACTTGGCTAGAAATAAACTCTAGCACTTCACTTCAAATCTTTGACGAGCTTGCAGTTATGTATAAAAATAAGCTTGTTTACACGGTGTGGGGCCAACATAGAACGCATAGCAGTGATAATTAGTCCTGCACCAATGAGAACCCTTTCTGCTGTGGCACCTATAACTTTTCTTGTCAAAGCTGCAATCCATGACAGCTGAATAGAATATATTTTCAGAAGGCAATGGCTTGATTGATTGCAACAACTAGGACAGGATCATATCCTAGCATGGGCTGCCAAAGTCAGACATAAATCGACTTGACGCCAAATCGTATCATCATTTTCATCCTGTTCTGCATTATTGCTCTCACACATTCGCAGTCTCCTTTTTTATGTATAATCATGAGGAGATTTATAGTTTCTGCAATTCTGAGAAAATCCATTAGCCATATTCACACAACTGATTGGGGTAGCTGATCCACTGAAAGCACCAGAGATTACAGCCTCCTCTTCAAGCTTTTCGAGGGCCATCTCCTCTTTTACAAAAATTTCCACTGCACTAAAATGTTCCCTACAATTTGAACTGGAGGAGCCTGGAGTGTTGATTGGACAAATTCTGTTCACTTGACATGTGATGCACATGAGATGTGACGTGTAAAGTATATTATGTCAGTTTTTAGCACTAGAATCTTAACCATTTGGAATGAGAATTCCCTTCCAGTCAGTGAACCATAAAGAAGGCTCAGATGGTCATCAATTTCATTTATTTTGAATGTTTCGAAGTCCAAAAGTGCTGCTGACACCATGAGATGGGAAGCGAAAGTCAAACTTGTTTCTCTCTTTTCTTTCAGAAGCAATATACAGCTACTGTCACTAGGTTGCTCCTCAAGGTGACCTTTTAGGAGGCCCAAAAAGAGCAGAGCAATATTTAGGGTGGGAAAGAATTCTTCCTCAATGGCCTCAACTGTAGTAGAAAAATTTGAAAGTAGAGAGCAGAGGTCACGTATTGGTTTAGATTTCTCATCATCCAGAGATAGGTCAGGTTTCCCGATTTTAAACAAAACCAGAGGGCCTTTGTGTTGAATAATACGTAGCATCTTACTATAAGTTGCATCCCAACTTGTGAGCATATTCCGTTTTAAGGACCTGTATTGTTCATATTTTGGTAACATAAGAGGCAGAGGATCAGCAAAATGCACAAAGGGCAACCGAACATCAGCGTCAAGAACCTAATCTAAATCACAAAATGTTTTAAGAAATTCATTTATATTTTAAATTTGATTTTTTTCGAGAAGGTTGTTGAGAAGACAAATAGTTTTTTCATATAAGTTTAGTTCTTTCACTTTGTACATGCTTCCATTTACATATGTAAAAAAAGCATGTACATATGTAAAAACCTTGTTCTTAAGTTTTTGTAGAATAGCTGCCTTTTTTGGATATGGTAAAGCATTTATAAATAAGGTATTCGAGGAATATCATGGCTTGTTGAAAATCATTTTAATTAGAAAATATTACATTGTAGCGAAGAGGGCAGAAACAAGCGTAGGATAATCTAAAGTCCATAGTTGATGAGTTGATACAAAAATATTTCGACATAATCCAAAATTTTCGCATGTAACATCAAATATTAGATGTTGCATTATATATGCTTCTCAACAGTCTCAGAAAATAATTCGGTGCTTCAAATTTCCGAAGGGGCACCGCCGCCGACCGTTTCAGCGGTGGAGTCGGTGTGCTGAAGCCTTTTCTGTGGCAGTGCGCCGCCGGTTTTCACTGCAGCTTCGGGGACTATCCTTGATTAACATTACTTGTCTTAGTAACTATTTATCTCTTAGAAGAGTCTGTGTCGCTCTTTGTAAAAAGGACGTTCCGAGCATGACTCCAAGTTTAACTTTCTTGCCATTTGTACACTTTGAACTAATTGTTTCTTAAAAGATTCCGGCTTCGAATATACATTGTCTTAAGTTACCGAAAGATACTATCAGCAACAAAAAGAATAATAGGGAATTCTTTCCACAAGACAAAGGAATTTAATATTTGAATGAATATTTTTGACCCTATGTCCAAGGGCCGTCCTCAGCAAAACATAAATATATAAAAGAAAAGAGACTTACAATAACGATCAACCATTATAAATAAAATAAAAATTCTCTTTTTTTTATATATTTATGTTTTGCTTATTCATTCAAATATAGATTTCCACTGTCTTGCAAAAAGAATTCCCTATATTTCTTCTTGCTATTGATGTTTATAACGGAAAGGCAGTGTCGTCACTTCGTTGCTATTTACGTAAGGTAGCATTCTAAAAAGGAGCTTTTTCAAATTTTTTAAAAGTCCAACTAAATTAACGAATATTCAATAAAGGATAGTCTTAGGATCTTTTTTTGAATATTATGTATCGAGCAATGCGTTACACGTATTATTTGGTTTTATCTCACTCTAGTTTTATAACAAAAGAAAGCTTAAAATGGTAAGGTTACGTTTTACGAATGAAAGATAATATATTGCCAAAAGAAGTTTTTCTTTTTTTGGCAATTTTCTTTGGGCTAACTGAAAAAAGATACACTGACACATCCTTGAGTAAAGGTGCGGAGTCATGTATACCTGGAGCAAAAAGTAAATCATTAGATAGTCTAGGGTGGCGAAAGAGTGTGCGTAGCAGGGTCTCAGGTGATTATACATTCAATTAGATGTTACTAGTAGTAATAGTAAAAAAAAGTGAAGTAGGGACCACCATAATGTGAAGTTGTAATTTATCGAATTCAGGCCTGTATTCAGAGGAGGGCTACTAGAGTTCCGAACAAAATCCTGGATACTGTCTTTCCTGGATACGGTCTTTCCTGAATTTCGTGATTGGTGCATTTTCAGTTGTGAAATAAATAAAACATGAAGGGGCAGGAAAGAAGGGAAGAAAAACAGGTGATTGAAACAAAAGAACCGAAATCCTAAAATTGATTTATTTGTCTATTGGGACTTAGCTATTTATTTCTATAGATACAAGATGATATATCCTAGATAATATCCCTCAACTAAGGCAGGATGAAGGTGCCAGAATCCCTTAGTTACAAATTTTGGTGAAAGTTGGACGCCCCGGGTCAAAAATGTACTTAGTATGTTTGGACCCAGGACGTTGACATTGTAAGTAAGTATATATGACGGTACTAGACCCTTAAGGCCAAAACCGGCAGTGCTGATCTCCGTTTCGTGTCCCTTCAATCAGGAAGTGTCATGGGGGTTGGGGGCAAGTCATCCTGTGCTTTCGCACACCCCTCCTGCTTTTCTTCCACAGTTTTCTCCATGTACCCATGTAGAGGTGGGTCGACTCTGGTTTAGCTTACGGAGTCAAACCACTACCCCCGTCACAGACCAAATGATGGGCTACGATAGGGATTAAACCCGTGCCCTTTGGGCTCTTTATCAATGGCGTTGATTTGGGGGACGACTGAGTGGCATGTTCTCCTTGGACCTTTTACATCTCTCTTCACCTAGGTTTTGGAAAACACTTTTTGGGAAGTTTTTCCGTTGAAAAGTGCCCTTTTGTTAATATTATTGAAAAAACATTTAAAAAAATCCCCATCCCCCTATATTTTGATAAATACATTTTCCCTTCTCCCCCATAAATGTTTGTGAATTATAGCCACCTATCTTTATGATCTTAGTCATTAAAATGCTTTAATTTTTGATAAACCTAAATATTGTCTGAATGATTATTACTTGAAAGTGATAAAATATTATTGTATATGTAATATTGGGCAAGGGTGAAGGCGCATTGACACCAAGGGTCCCAGTTTTAAATCTCTTGTTATACGGATTGAAAATCTTTCCGTGACACAGACGTCCAACATGCTGAAACATTTACCTGACATATTTTTTTTTCGCTGTATATTAATCAGTGTCAGATTTTATAGCCAGCAAGCCCAGGAATCCTTACAAGTCAATTTCGGGGTAAATCCTGCACTATTTATGAAAAATTTACTTAATGTTTTTCAATTTAGGCTAGTCACATCTTAAATATCTTGGAGTGGTTAAAATTAAATCCATCGAAGTAATTCCATTATAGCCTCCATAAGGGCCATGAGGAACATTCCTAAGTAGCCCCAAGGGTTTCCCTTAGGGTCCATCTTTATGGATACAGAGATAGCAGCAATCTAGTAAAGAGCAACCACGATATCAAAAAGTTTAAAAAGGCTTTTTGAAAAAAAGCATCAAATGATAAAAATTCCCATTTGAAGTTGATTCAGCAACGGCACTTATCGTGTCGATTAATGTTAATAGTTTGTTGGGACAACAAGTTTATGGAAGTTTCAAAAAGCTTGAAATCCCTTAAAAAATGGCGACCTATTGAATTGAAAAGTGCACAACTGGAATCACCGTTGTCCAAAACCTCAGACAGGAGAATTATGGCCTTGAATCTTGAACAAGATGGAAAATCCCTTTCTTGCATGGGTAGAACTGATGTGTCTCTTCCTCCAGATTTGATCATGCTGAACAAGTTTTGGTGGATTTTTTGGGAGAGGATTCATTTGAAAAAAATAGCAACATCTAATGCCTGTTTTAACTAGCAATAAAGGTCACACCACAGCAAAGTAGTGTTTTCTGCCATTTTCTGCCACAAAATATTTTTTTCCAAGAGGGGTTCAAAGGGCTGGGGAATGTTACCTTCTACCGTCAATTCGGAAGTTTTAGAACCACGAAGCATGAAAGCATGAGGTGGAATTCGAAAACGGGCGACTAAGTAGGTGTTTTTGCTGGCTTTAGATAAAGTATTAAACAGTTCACGGTAATGAACTGTAAGTAAAGAACGGCATGTTTATGTAGCTAACAGTAAACTATTAGTTAGGTATATAGTTAAGTTAGCATAAACTGCCTTATTTTTTTCTCTAACAGGATTAGCAGATTACCGCAAGATCGCAGAAAGATGTTTTATGGGTCATGTAAAAACTACTGTCTCTAAAAAATTGTCTCAGTAACTCAGTCGTGAAGAGCTGTATGTCACCTTTTGTTACCATTTCTAGAGTGGAAGGCTGGGAAGCCCAACAAGGGCATAACTGTAATGTTAGCTCTATGTTTATGTGGCAAAGCTGCACATATCTTTATGAAAAAGTTTAAGAAAGGCTAGAAGTGAAGGCAATATTTAATGCCCGATTAAAAAAAAAAAAAAAAAAAAAAAAAAAAAAAAAAAAAAAAAAAAAAAAAATGTTGATTTCTTTAGCTTCGTCGCCTAGGGAAAACTTTTTTTTTATTTATTTTTTGTTCTTTTAATTAATCAATTTCTCTAGTTTCTTTAATAGTTTCATTTATTTCGTTAATTAAAATCTCTTGTATAAATCTTGTACTAAAATTTTATGTATATTTAATAAAATAAAAACGAGCAAAAATTAATTATAAAAAATAATTTTTTACAGAAATGAAAAGCAGAGTTGAAGCTTAAAACCAAACTTGAAACTTAAAGTTGATTGATCGATTACGCAAGATACATCTAGAAAACTAGCTCAAATAATCTGCCTCGCGAAATTTTACAGTATCTGTAAATTTTAAAAATCAGCACTTAACTAAAGAATGCTCTTTGTTAAGTTTTCTAGAGACTTGTAATTGTATATTAAAAGTCATTGATGCCTTGGCCTGTTTAAGACTACTAAGAGGCTTATAAATTAGTCTTCTATTTCCCGCAGTATTATAAATTTTCTTCTCCTAAGTGAACGTCTTGTTTATTGAGGGGTCAGCTTTGTGTTTTCAATAAAGTCCCAGCTTTTAGAATTCTACAGACCAAGAAAATATCTTGAGTCGGTATGTTTGAGCTAATTTCTGGATATATATTGAATAATAGAACAATTTTTGCTTGTTTTGAGCTTCAATTTTGCTCTTTATTTGCGTAACAAAACCTTAGTTTTCTAAGTCGGTTGTGGAGGATCGTTATTTGGAGATAAAACGGCTTTCAAGGACCCAAAAGACAAACATAGTAGCATGTTGTGTATGTAATTTATTTCTGATATGACTATTAATATGCTTATGCTTTTTTTTTAATATGACTCTTTATTTTTAGCTGATATTTATGACAGCGCAGAGGAGGAATTGGCAAAACTAGGATACGAAACTGAGTGTCTTGGAGGTGGACGTATTCTGCACGATTCAGTTAATAAGACAATCAAGGTTTATGGATATTCTATGGTAAATCCTGACTTTAGTTTTCATATTTACAATTTACAAATGTTATTTTCCGTAGGTTCCTGATTTCTGTTATGACCTGAAATTTCAAAGATACGTTTCTTATGGGATTAGGTCTTTTCTGAAGGGGGCGGAGAAGTTTTCTAATGTTTTTTTTTTTTTAATGAAAGTTTTAATGAATTTATTCTTTACTGAAAAACCTAGCTACATTAAAAGAAAAAGCAAGTAACGAGAAAAAAAATAAAAAACATGACAATAGAAAAATCATACAACGTGAAAAACAACATAAAATAAATTTGAAAACAAACGAAAACCAAACACCGCTCACTTTTTTATTATGTTTTCAATGTTTCAAGAGATAACTGTTTCAGTATCTCTAATTTCATATTCATGAATTATCTGCACATTTCTGCGTAGTAATAGGTAAATACTTATTGAAACGGAACGTAAAAATCGATGCAAAAACGAAGTAGATATTGAATCGATGAAAAAGTAAGCTTTATTCTACCACAGTGTAAAAGCGACCATTATGTACTTCGTCCTCTCCCACTGCCAGATTAGTGGCAGAATGATAGACAGGTAGCGCCTTGTTTGATTAACAAACATGTAAGCCTTCTAAATCTCTATTAGTGGGGGACAACTGTTTTTTGTGCCTTCTCCCAGATTTTTTGCAAAAATGATTTCGTGTTGCATCTTGCTTGAGCCAGAATCACGAAAATGATCAAACTGTATGATGACGAAATCAAAATGGCCCAATGGCCTCTTCAACATTCCCCCGCCTCTCCCTTGCCGTTATTTTTAGCTAAAAGGTAGGCATGTTCCACCTTATTTCAGTCAGATTTAAGCAAGGATTTTCAATGTTCATGATCGAAGGACCCAAGTGCTTTAACAGTGAACACCCCACCCCTTCGTGACCTCCAATTAACCTTTTAGTAGAAATATAGACATTCGGAAACGTTTGTAAACCAAAATCATCAAATAGATTTCAATCAGTATTATTAGATGCATAAAATGCATCTAATAAAGAGCAAGTGCCTTTGCTCATTCCTTCCAGCCTTAGACATTAGAGTAAACCCCTCTAAATCTATGATATGCTATTGTGGTTCCTTGAAACCTTTCCCTTTTCCTCAACCCTTTCCCCCCTCGATATCCCTGTGTCTTCCTTAAATTACTTGGGGTTATAATTTCCTCTAATTTAAAGTGGAATATCCACGTTAAAAAAAATGTCCATAGAGCTAGTGCGTAAATGTCTCTCCTTAAGCTCTTGAATAAATTTAACGTCCCCCATCCCATTTTTTAAGGATCTATACTTCACTTGTCCGCCCGCAGCTTGAATATGCTTGTCCAGTTTGACATCCTGGCATCTCCCGTGACGAATCAGAAAGAATCGAATCCATTCAAAAAAGAGCTTTGAAAATAATTTTTAAGGAAGCTCAGGTACCATACTCACTCCTTCTAAAAAAGGTCAAGCTGGAAACTCTTGAACACAGGAGAGGAACGTTGTGCCTCCGTTTTGCAAAAGATGCAATAATAAACCTTCACACGCAAAATATTTTCTCCGAAAGACACTCCCCACCCAGATACCGCCTGCCACGTACCGTTTCTGAACCCGTTCCTATCTTGTCCCCCATCTGTTGCTTTACCTCCAGTTATGAAAAAACCTTTGTTCCCTTCATTAATGATAAAATAAACCGCTAGTTTCCCTCTTTTTTTTTGGTACTGGGGATACCCAAATTTTATGGTCGTTTGTTTCTTTTGTTCTCCCCCTCCCCCCTTTATGTGTTCTCTTTTAAATCTTTTTAACGTTTAACTTATTTCACTGCTTTTATTTTTATTTTTTTAGTTTTAGCTTTTTGACATTTTGCTGCTTAATATTTTTGACTAATGAATATTTTTTCAGTTTTAGATATCAGTACCCTGGATGAATTTTAGGGGTAATGATGCAATGGGTTTGAGCCTTTGAGTGATTGAAAGGGCCTTTGAATTTTTTGTAAAATTTTACGGAATTTAGTAGACCGTGTTAGAGACAAAATGAAGCCTTTTTAAAAGGCTAATAGCATAAAAAGTTCCTTTTAGGAAGATTATGGAGTGTACTGAAACAATTTCATCTATAAATTTGGTAGGACATAGGTTGGGGATCATCATTAGCTGGATCGGATCCAAGGAACAGAAAATAGAAAAGTGATCATATCTTCGATGAATTGCCTTAACTGTTTTGTAAAAAGCTTGGAGTTTATCTGGTGAATTTTAAGAACAACATAGCAAAGGTTTCAAACCAAATTCTATGTTAGTGACTTCATTAGAATATTTGAATGCAATCATGTCAAAATAGATATTGTAGCCCAAGTCTTAAAAAATGTCATTTGAAAATGCAGTTGAGGCATAGTAGGGTGGCAAAATATTTATTTTTTATTAAGCTAATATAATTAGTGTTTAATTTTAATAATTATTTACCTGTATTTTTTACACCAGTTTACGTGTCGGCGAATTTTCTCTCTTTTTTGGGGGGGGGGATTCAAACCCAGTAAACTCTTCTTACCGGAACAATAGAACAGTTATTCAAATAGAAAATAATTTAAGCAGACTAAGCACGCAATAGTATTCTAATTACTCGCTTAAATTGGGCTCCTGCTGAAAATTTCGTACTTAAGTAATAAGAATATACACGAAATATAGTCTCATTGCCCGTAAGAAACATAGAAAAATTTCAAATTTAAACGATATTCTTCCTAGCTGCTAAAAAATTGACCACTTCCAGAAAGATTAAAAAATCAGAGACTGGATTTTCTTCTAATTTTCTTGTCAGGACAAATTACTTTCACGATGCAAATTTGATTTATCTTAAAAATATTCCTACTGATAAAGAAGAATATTTATATATTGAGACAGTAATTGCTTTTATTCCTTATTTTTCGCTATTTAGGGGAAAAGAATAGCATAAAGAATGATAGTAATAAAGCCATAAAGTATAAAAATAATAATAGAGTAATAAAGCTTCCTGTAAAAATAGTATATTACTATAGTATAAGCTATATTCCAGCAATTCTTGGATGCTTAAAGGAGAAAAAAGAATTCATAAAACATAATAGAACGCAATAACTCTTCGCACCTGTCAATGGTTTTCCTTTGGACAAGCTTTTGTATGAACAAATTGTAGCCAGAAAATACAGGGACTGTAAAATCTAAATGATGACAATTTGCTAGTAGTTCTTAAGGTTGTTCCATTGACAATGGTTAGTGAAAGTTTGTTATTGGCAGTACCTTTTTGTATTCCATTAATACCCCACTACAGCACTTCAACTAAAATTAGTAAGTCGCGTTTATACTGATCTTATATATTAAAGTTTAGATCAAAAAAGAATTATCTCATTGTTCATTAAACTTTTGTCGACTGTCTTTTCTGATACTAATAGAAATTTCTAGGCACAAATGAGCTGGCAAAAGATTAATACAAAGATTTTCCCCTCAACCATAGGTGGCTTTTTTGCCATTAGCTTTGTTTTTTCTAGCGGCACATTTTTATTTCTCATTTTTAGGTAATCCAAATAAGATATCTCGAACGGTTTGTGTTTACCTTTGTGTTGAAGGTTTCATTCAGTTTTAGTTCGGATTAAAATTCATTGGACATTTAAGTAAGAGTAATATGCAGTTTAAACTACTAATGAATGCCCTCAGTAAAAAAAAAAAAATCAAATAACCGTTTTTCAACTAGACCTTAACAGACTTAGAAAGAGCATTAATCAAACAGTTCGTGGTAACAAATCAAACAGTTCGTGGTAACGAACTGTAGTAAGGAGCGACCCGGCTCAATAGTAACCAAAACTCTAAAAAATGGAATTTTGATACCAATAGCTACATCAAAAGAATCGCACTTTAATGCTGATTTTACATATATATATTATATATATTTTACATATAAGTTTCATCAAGTTTAGTCTTACCCATCAAAAGCTACGAGCCTGACAAAATTTGCGTTATTTTAGAAAATAGGGGGAAACACCCCTGAAAAGTCATAGAACCTTAACCAAAATTACACCATCAGATTCAGCGTATTAGAGAACCCTACTGTAGAAGTTTCAAGCTCCTATCTACAAAAATGTGGAATTTTGTATTTTTGCCAGAAGGCAGATCACGGATGCGTGTTTGTTTGTTTGTTTTTTTTTCCCAGGGGTAATCGTATCGACCCAATTGTCCTAGAATGTTGCGAGAGGGCTCATTCTAACGAAAATGAAAAGTTATAGTGCCCTTTTTAAGTAACCAAAAAAATTGGAGGGCACTTAGGCCCCCTCCCACGCTAACTATTTTCCCAAAGTCAATGGATCAAAACTCTGAGATAGCCATTTTATTCAGCGTAGTCGAAAAACCTTATAAATATGTCTTTGGGGACGAATTACTCCCCCACAGTCCCCGTGGGAGGGGCTACAAGTTACAAACTTTGACCAGTGCTTACATATAGTAATGGTTATTGAGAAGTGTACAGGCGTTTTTAGGAGGATTTTTTGGTTGGGGGAGGGGTTGAAAAGAGGGGGATATGCTGGGGAGCTTTCCATCGGGGAATTTGTCATGGGGGAAGAAAATTTCCATGAAGGGAGCGCAGGATTTACTAGCATTATTTAAAAAAAAAACAATGAAAAAATAAATATGAAGAAGTTTTTTTCAGCTGGAAGTAAAGAGCAGCATTAAAACTTAAAACGAACAGAAACTATTACCCATATGAGGGGCTCACTTCCTGCTAATACACCGTTATTTACGCTAAAGTATTTTTAGTAATGTCAACTATTTATTCTACGGCTTTTGTGCTTCAGGGGTCATTCTTAATGAATTGGGACAAAATTTAAGATTTAGTGTAAAGAGAGAGGTACTGACGAGGGGGCGAACCTGAGAATAAAAAGTTCTTTACGTAAGCTAATTTATAAGTTACGTATATCTTTTACTAATAAAAAGATTCTTATAAAAATTAAAGGTTCTAGTTGCCTTTTTAAATAACCAAAAAATTGGAGGGCAACTAGGCTTCCTCCCCCGATCTTTTTTCTCAAAATCATTCGACCAAATTATGAGAAAGCCATTTAGCCAAAAAAAAAAAAAAAAAAAAAAATATGCAAATTTCGTTTTAATTATTCCTCTGCGGAGAGCCAAAATCAAAACATGCATTGATTCAAAAACGTTCAGAAATTAAATTAAAAGAAACAAGTTTTTTAACTGAAAGTAAGGAGCGACATTAAAACTTAAAACGAACAGAAATTACTTCGTATATGAAAGGGGCTGCTTCCTCATCAACGCTCCGCTCTTTACGCTAAAGTTTTTTACTGTTTTAAAAAGAAGAGTTGAGAGAAAGAATCAAAATTTAGCGTAAAGAGCGGGGCGTTGATGAGGAAGCAGCCCCTTTCATATACGTAGTAATTTCTGTTCGTTTTAAATTTTAATGTCGCTCCTTACTTTCAGTTGCAAAAACTTGTTTTTTTTATTTAAGTATGATATAGATTTGGGGCCATTATCCCTCTTCCTAACTTGCGTGCTCTTTAAGCTTAAGTTCCCATATATTATATACAGTCATCATATTCTCAATTAAACTGCTATGTAAGGAGTGGGGGAAAGGGTGACAGCCCTATCCTGTTTATGTTGCTATTCATTTTCTACCTTTTTTGATAGCTTTTTTTAAGGCTAAAGTGGTCTACTTAAAACCCAAAATGAAAACCTGATATAGAGCCTGATTTGCCCCAATTGAAAATCTAACTACTGGTTCCTAAGAGCATTCATTCCACCGTGAAACATAAAATCAAACTTCAGTGCAGATATCAGCTTGAATAATTGCTTTCTACTGCAAGTTTGACAAAAAAATGAGGAGTGACATTTTAGACCTCTCCCTCCTCAATTAAGATTAAAGAAATTGAAATATTTATGGGAGATTTTCAGTTTAAGCATTATTACGGTAAACTTTATAAATTAAACGAAAACTTACCAAGTTTGAAGTTTGATTGTAATTCTACTCCAAAGAAGGAGCGCCAGCGTAGCTGAGAGTTCAACTGAGATAGACGGGTGCAATCGCCTCAATTGACCAAACCAAACCAGTGTTTTAAAGTCGTTGTAGTATGCGGTGGTTAAGCTCATGATGAAACGCTGAGAGTTCAACGGGAAGGGAAATTGGGAGGGCAGTTCAACTCTCAGCTACGCTGGCGCTCCTTCTTTGGAGTAGAATTACAATCAAACTTCAAACTTGGTAAGTTTTCGTTTAATTTATAAATTCTACTCCAATAGGAGCGCCTTAGCTTCGCCTCGAGTTAAACTGAGATTTTAAAGTTCAGCATGAGCTAAACCAACACTAATGACCAATAATAGCCCTATTCAATAAAAAGAGGCCGCTGTACAAAATTTCATTTATAGTAAAATAATTCAAATATAACAGAATGCGATGAGTGACTTCAAAAAACAGATAACTGTTTTTCACTTTCAATTGGTTTATTATAAAACCTTGCAAACGTTTTAGCATTTGTCCAGCCTACATATCTTATGATTTGGTCAACATCAACTCCTCTTGCTTTAAGGTGGGACGTTGAGGCAGACCGTGTGCTATGAGCACCGTAAACACTGGTATCTATACCTGCAAGAAATAATACTTCTTTTATCCATCTAGAAATAGATGACTTGGACGCAGCGGTATAAGGCTTACGATATGTAAGAAAAAGTGCGTCGTCTCTATTCAGGTATGACGTCATTCTAATATACCTAGCTAAGTGCGTCACCGGACAAAGGGACGACTCTTGAAAAGGTCGAAATTTAACTACTGATTTGTGGTTTCCCGGTTTCGGGAAACCGGGAAACCTGATTTGTTTTGGAACACACCTGATTTGTGTTTTTAATAGCACATTAATTTGAAAATCAAAACTTCCATCGTCATTATTTATCATATTATTAAGTGACAAACTGGCCAACAACTGAACTCTTTCACAAGCCGATAGAATCAATAAAACCGCTAATTTTTGTGTTAGTGTCTTTAATTTAAGGTTTTCGATATCCCAAACTGGCAATCTAAATAGATCGAATACACATTTTACATCCCAAATACTAGAAATCTTGGGTAGGCTAGGCCTTCTATTAAAGACACCTCTCATGAATTTCTTAGTGATGTGATTACTGCCTAACTGAAGGCTTGGTAAAATTGCGGATAAAGCACTCTTCGCAGTATTAATAGCACTGTAGCCAACACCTGAGTAAAACAGTTCCGTAAGAAAGGTCAAAGTCTCCGGTACAGTTGCCTCCAAGGCCTGGATTGTGTTTCTTCCACAAAAGTCGATCCATTTTTCAATGTAAACCCTGTACTGACGCTTAGTTGAATCCCGCCATCCATCCATGATAATATCGACTGTGGAAGGAGAATATCCTTGGTGGTGAAGCCCTTGCCGGAGACGACACAAGCCGCTAGGCGTAACGTTTTGGACAATGGATGGTGTAAGGTCGGTTTCTGTGGAAGAGACAAAGTAAAAGTATCATTTGGTAAAAGTATAGGACTTCCTATTAAGAGCTTTAATAGTAAGGGATACCAAACTTGTGTGGTCCAGTTTGGGAAAATCAAAATACCAGTTGCCTGATCTGTCTCTACCTTCTGAAGGGTCCTCAGAAGTAAGCTAAATGGGGGAAAGGCATAAAAGAAATGAGGCTCCCAACTCATTGCAAATGCATCTACGAAAAAACATTCTGGATCTGGTTTCCAAGAAACAAATGGTTTAATCTGAAAATTTAATCTGGTTGCAAACAGATCAATATCTATCGACTGACATACCAACGAATTCAAAATAACGAATATTCTAGAATTCAATTTCCATTCTTTTTCATTATCAAATTTTCGAGATGCTTTATCCGCGATATTAGCAACTCCTGGCACATGCTCTGCAGATATCCACCCTTTATCCTGCAATACTAACTGCCAGATCCTATTTGCGAAATAGTTACACAATTGAGATTTTGTTCCTCCCATTTTATTTATATAAGCTACTGTGGTTATATTATCTGAACGCAGCCTGACAAAAATGCCCTTAATATCCTGAGCAAAACACTTTAATCCCAGATAAACGGCCTTCGTTTCTAAAACATTGATGTCAAATCCCTTCTCTTCTGAGGACCATTCGCCTGTGGCTGTTTTCATGGAATATTCATCCACGAGTGCCCAGCCTAATTTGGATGCATCACTACACAAATATTTGTCAATTGACCTAGGTTCAATTGCTTTAGACGCATGGTTGGCAATGTTCAACCACCAATGCAATTCGGAAATTACATCGGATGTTAAAGTTAGCCTAGCCGCAAAATCACCCTTCGCGTGCTTTAGTGCTTGAATTTCAATGATTCCGCTTTCCGGTAATATAAAGGCCCTAATTCCACTGCTGGGAAGGTTGAAACAAGAACACCTAGAGTTTCGGCCAAATTTTGAATCGTAGTCGATTTTTGACGGAGAACTTTTGAAACTGAATCTAGAACCTTTCAATTTTTCGTTCCGGCAGGGAAATACACATTAATCGCGAATCTAATAAAAAACCCAGAAATTCTATTCTTTGACTTGGAATGAGAACTGACTTCCCCGGGTGAATTACAAACCCCAGCTCTGACAGTAATTTCACTGTTTCATAGACATTGTTTTGAATTCTAAAACCTTCCCAGAAGAAGGGTATCGTCTAGATAAACAATTGACATATAACCTTTTCGTCAAAGAAGGGAGAAAACGGGTTTCATAAGTTTCGTGAGAACCCTTGGGGCAGATGATAAGCCGTTTGGCATACATGTGAAAGCATAATAACAATCTACTTCAAAACAAAGCCATAATTGATACTCAAAATCAACAGGGCATGAATAATAAAAGTCAACAAGGTCAACAGAGGCCATATAACAATTTTTTGTCATTAAAAGAACCGCAGACTGAACACTTTCCATTTTAAAATGGTAATATTTAATACTTTCGTTTAGTTTTTTAAGATTCAAAATAAACCGAGAAGACCCATCTTTCTTTGGGACCGTAAAAACGGGAAAACACAAAGTATTCCTTTTATTCTGAACTCGGGTACTTTAATAATAACTCCTTTATGCAATAAAATATAAACTTCTTTTCGTATAGCCTGCATTTCTTCAGGCGTAAAACTTTTGTTTTTTGTTACCAAAGCTTTTAATGGTCTTTTCTCGAATTCAATCTTATAGCCTGAAGCCACAATATTCAAAATATTCAAATCACTTGTTATTGATTGCCATTTTGAGATAAACTTACTAATTCTCCCTGCTTTAAAATTATCAACCAAATGTTTGGACTGCCTATTGAAATTTACAACAAAATCATAAAACTCAAGGTCAGGGTATGTTAAATGGTACATACCACCTATTTGCGATCCCTTTTCTGAAAGTTCTGGAATTTCGGCCTCTCCTGACGGTCCTGGTTCTGCTTTTTTCGATAGAATGGTTGGGGAGCCTCGTTCTGCCATCGGCGATAACGGTAGGCCCCCCCTTGCACGTTTTTTGGTCTTCCAAATGATTTTTTCAAATCCGCCACGGATTTGGCTTTGGACGTTGTTTTTGCAACATCTTTGCCAAAAAGAAACTCCGTGACTTTGACTTCGGGAGCGCATAAAGCGGATGCCACCATGGGATCTGGGCTCAACTCGAATTTCATCGCATGGCGTCTTTTTAGACTTAAATCATAATTGGTGAGGCCAAGCATGTGAACTGCATCTGTTAGGTTTTTAACAACCTTTTCTTTGATATGCTCATTTTCGAGCTCAAGAACATCATTTACTGCCTCTAAAACACAAAAGGTTGAGTGAACAATTGTCCGCTGCACTTGAAGTGCCTTAGCATCCCTCTGCTTAGCACGTGCTGAGAGAGTGGCCCAAATCTCACTATTCACCTTGGGAACAACAATTTTATCTGTATTCGCAGGCCTAGGGTGGCGCTCAAATAAATCTTTTAGCTTCCCTATTTCCAAAGGCTCGGAGAAAGCTCTATTTGCAACTTTGGCAAGTTTTTTATGGGACCCTCTTTGTTACCAGAACGTTCCTCAGAAATCTTTTTGAATAGAGAGTCATTTGACGTGTTTTCTTTTAATCTTTTACCTTTTCGCTTTTCCGGAGAAGCCTTCCGCTTTTTGTCATGGATTTTTACGGGGCTCACAGAGTCAGTTCTTATGGTTCTAGAACCTATTTGTGGGCTCCGAGAGCTAGATTTGTCATTCCTAGAACTAATTTGAGGGCTCCGAGAGCCATATCGAGCATGAGTTTGAAACTCTGGGCTCCGAGAGCCACTATTTGTTCTATGATCACTATCACTCTCACTTGAGAGTATTCTGCGACGCGAATGAGCTTTATTTCGCCTTCCACGTTCATAATCTTCATCAACTAAACTGTCCAATAGTCCAATCACTATTTCACTGTCACTCATTATTTAATTTGGTCTGAATCAAAGCGAATGCGAACGTCAACTGGTTTGGTTTGGTCAATTGAGGCGATTGCACCCGTCTATCTCAGTTTAACTCGAGGCGAAGCTAAGGCGCTCCTATTGGAGTAGAATTTCTTTATCTCAAGGGTTTAGGGTTAACGGAAGGGAAGCCCAACTTTATTGAAAATAACCTGCACGCGATATGAAAACGGACATGATTTAAATAAAGCGAATATTCCAAGTGCCAAGTGGGAAAATCTTGACCCCCCCCCCTGTTGTAAAAGTTACAAATTGTTGGAGGGCGCATTCTGGTCAATTCGACCCTGCTGATCACGAATCTGTTGGAACCTGACTCGTGACCGCTGGCACCGGCAAGACCTCAAATTTAAAATGCTTCATTTTTGATGATGCAACAGGAGTAAATTCTTAACTTCACGCTTTAACTGAGGAAAAATTAATGAACATAATGTTTAATTAATTTCTTGATAAGCCAATATGACAATCAGAATGCCAAAGCATGCCAAAATAGCAATAACCGGTGGCAAATAGACTCATCTAAACACTGACTTTAGCAGAAAAAAAAAATGACACCCAACTAAGCATAACAATAGATGAGATAATGATACTATATCGTGACTCACTAAAGGCGCTGATCACGAATCTGCCTGGGTCCTGGATTTCTGAGCCATGGCTTAAGAATATTGGCTTGTACAATGAAAGACCACTGTAGGAGGTCACGTTTTATGTGATATTTGAGTTCTCCATTGAAGGTAAATACTTCAAGTCTCTTCTTTCGGCGGAATAAATGGCAGGTTGTTCAATGTCAAGGATTCAACCATACACCATAAGCACACTTTTTGTTATAGTTTAGTAATGTCTTCCTCATATTTTTGTAGATTTCTAATGTTGCATTGAACAACGAAAGAAGTATTTGCCATGAGCTCTGTCATTCGAGATTTTTCTGCGACAGCAACAAAAGTTTGTTTCCTTTCAAATAGAAAAATCTCACGGTATCACAACCACTAATGTCGTAGATCTAACCTGTAGATTTCACTAATAATGGGTTCATGTGATTCATGATAAGATGTACTGGTGCCATCTTTTCTTCCATATAAAGATACAAATCTGGCTCTTCAACTATGCTAAGAGAGGCCATCTGTTTGAAATGGTGTATTAGAATGATAACGTTATGCATACTTTGTATATACTTTATACTTGTTGTTTATTAAATAAGAAACCAAGTTTTTCAACCAAAAGTAAGGAGCAACATTAAAACTTAAAACGAACATAAATTACTTCGTATATGAGGGTGTTCATCCCCTCGTCAATACCTCGTTCTTTACGCTAAAGTTTTAATTGTGTTCTAATTCCTTAAGGATGATGTCTGAATCTCAAAGGCCGTTTAATAAGCTCTTTTAATTAACTAAAAAAAACTTCAGCAGAAAGAGCGAGGAATTGACGAGGGTGCGAACCCCCTTATATGCTTAATAATATCTGTTCGTTTTAAGTTTTAATGTTGCTCCTTACTTTTGGTCGAACAATCCGGCGCCCCCTTCACACAAAATTTTCTTCACCCATTAAAAAATTTTCCATGGAAAGATCCTACCACTAACCAACTTCAACCCACCCCTCCCCCGCCCCACCAGGAAAAATACCCCTGGAAACGTCTGTATACTCCCGAATAACCAATACTATAGGTAAATAATGGGCAAAGTTCAAAACTTGCAGCCCTTCCATTGGGGACTCGGGGGGACTTGGTCCACCTCAAAGGCATAGTTCTTAGATTTTTTTACTATGCTGAACAAAATGGCTATCTAAAAATTTTGATCCGATGACTTTTGAGCAAAATGAGCGTGGGAGGAGGCCTAGTTCCCACTAATTTTATGGTCATGTAAAAAGGCCAATAAAAATTTTAATTTCCGTTCTAATGAGCCCTCTTGTGACATTCTGGGATCACAGGATCGATACGACCACCCATGGAAAAAAACAAAACAAACAAAAAAAACACGCATCAGTGATCATTCTTCGGGCAAAAACTAAAAATTCCACATTTTTTGACATAGCAGCTTAAAACCTCTACATTAGGGTTCTCTAATACGCTTAGTCCGATGGTGTGATTTTTATTAGGACTCTATGACTTTTATGGGATATTTCCCTCTTTTTTTAAAAATAAGGCAAATTTGTCAGGCCTGTTACTATTGATGGGTAGGAATAAACTTGATGAAACTCATATATTTGAAATCAGCATAAAAATTGTATTCTTTTGATGTATCTATTGGTATCAAAATTCTTTTTTTTAGAGTTTTGGTTACTATTGAGCCCTGTCGCCCATTACTTAGTTCGTATCACGAACTGTTTGATACTTTGTCTTTCATGAGCCAGGGTGGAGATTTTCAACAAACTCTGATGCTACGTCTTCCTTCACACAAAACTCTTCAGTCTTCGGCTTCCTTTGAAGGAATTGTAGCATATACGTTTGATGGTACCTGGCTTCACTGCTGACCAGGGCTTGGTCGTGGCACCCGAGTAGCAGCTCTGGATCTATCTGTCACAGAGTCTCAATATGTGCCAGTACATTCTGTCTAAATTTCTGTCATAATTCTCAACATGTTCCGTACCTTGCTCTTTTTATTTCCTTTTGTGCCTCAAAACAAACAGCATGACTTTTAGTCAAAACTGCATTGAGATAATTGGGAGCGTTTCTTTTTTTTTAAGAAAACACCTTGACTAAGATTTGGATAAATGGGCCCACTTCCATCAGTTTGAAACTTCTAGGCCAGAAAAGCCTTACGGCGAGATCTCTGCAAGACTATGGTAGCTTTTGGAAATTCAGGTCAATTCACATTATATTTCAGTTTCACATACTTCAGGTTACATCTACATTTTTCAGTAGCAATTGACTTTGTTCGATTTGTATCTTGAACAATATGCAGTAGTTCCCTTGTTTGTGTCTGGTAGATAATGCAATGCTTATGGTCTAGCTTGGGCTTTGCATCATAACTAAATTTAAGATACTTCAGCTTAGTTTTCACATGTGATTAAGCTTCTCTTAGAAAACTTACAGTGCAGCAATTTGTTTCGGTATATGACATTGTTAAAGCTACGATTCCTCTGAATTTGGAAGCAATATCAGAAAACAGGCTAGAACAAAGCTAGAGGCTTTAATTTCGAAAGATACTAAATTTGTAGTTGTTATTATGCTCAGGGCCTTTTAGCTACTCAGTAAAATAGTTGCAAAATAAAGCAGAAATACTCCCACTGGTCCTTTAGAGCTATAAAAAAAATGAAGTTGCACTGCATGTAATCAGATGCCTGTCAGCAAGATATCATACACAGTACTCTGTAAAGCAATAAAAATAATGCCAAAAATTGCTTTGGTTTGTCAACTTTTCATGTTGGCTTTGCGTTGTGTTTTGATTGTTAATGTTTTATTTTAAAAACCCCTCAAATTCAGCTGCCACACCCGTGCTGTAATAGCAGGGGATAACCAGACCCTTGGTATCAACAAGTGCATAACCACTAGTAGATCCTCAGCAATAGTGATTAAACTCTATAAAAGCCATGACTAACTTCAACCAGTTACGCATCTAGAAAATCCAAAGACGTCCTACTAGGATGCATATCTATACAGGCAGTGGCGTTGCTAGGGGGGGGGGCAGTTGCCTACAATATTTTGGAGGGAAAACTATTATATAGCCCATGTCTTTTAACTCTCTATATGTGGACTCCTCTTGAATCTCCACGTGTGGAGACCTAGATTGGATTTGGAATGTGCATCGCCACGTCAATTAATAAAATCGACCAGATGGATCTCAAATCTGTTCAAAGTCGTGCGACTAGAATTCGTAAAGGGTCTCAAAGATAAAGAGTATGGATGTCGACCGCAGAGGCTGAAGCTACCAACTCTGACACACCGCTGATGCAGAGGCGATACGATTATCACCTATAAATTCAGAAATGAATTTATAAAACAGCATTTCATTCAGAAATGCTGTTTTATAATCGTGCCAAGTCAAGAAAAAGAAACGATTTCTTCTGTAATCGAATCATAAGTCTGTGGAGCAGCCTAAGCAAGACGATGGTAGGATCTACAACAATCGATAGCTTCAAATCAAATCTCAATAAGGACTGGGCGATAAAACCATGGCTCACTCAATGGGATGCAGCAGACACCCCGCATATATCACTAACTGACGTACACTGGATTCGTTCATATCGCTAGAAAGTGCGATTTAAGGTGATTCTAAGGTAATTAAGTCACCAAATTCATGAAACTCCTTTCCCTCTTGAATCAGTAACTAAATTATTTCCATGCAGGACCAGTACAGGACTGTCATACCTTTTGAGAAACTAAAAGGTACCAATATTGACCAAAAGGGCTCAGGTTTTGCTAATCATTTAAGCTTTGAAAGAATATAAGGAAAATCTTGCTAAAATAAAAGTGCTAGATGGGAGCTTTGGGAAGCGAAAATGCGCCATTTTTATCATTGTATGCTTATATTGTATATCCTTGAATATGATTATACTTCTCTTAGAAAACTTACAGTGCAGCAATTTGTTTTGATATATGATATTGTCAAAGCTACCCTTCCTCTAAATTAGGAAGCAATTCCAGCAAACCCACTAGAACAAAGACAGAAGTTTTACTTTCCAAAAATAGTGAAGTCGGAGTTTTCATTATCCTCAGGGCCTTTTAGCCGATCAGTAAAATAGTTGCAGAAAAGGCAGAAATGCTCCCACTGGTTCTTTAGATTTATAAAAAAATGAAGTTGTAATGTCTGTAATCAGATGCCTGTCAATGATATATCATACACAGTACTATGCCAAGGAAAAAAAATGCTAAAAATTGCTCGGTTTGTCAGATTTTGATGTTAACTTTGCTAATGATTGACTTACTTGACTTAACGCTCCTGCTCAGCAGGGTCACCAGTGTAGAGGGAACTGGTTGACAACGCTGCCAGTCTTCTCCAAGTAGCCCTGTTTATGGCTAATGATGGGGCCTCGTTTGGGTTGATGTTGCGATTGAGCAGGCGTTGGTTTATCACATCAGCCCATCTAGTGCGTGGTTTTCCTCGAGGGCGTTTTCAGCAATTTTCCAAGGGATTGAAGTCCGAGATGATCCTTGCGGGGGTGTTTAACGGGAGACGGACTAGGTGGCCGTACCGCCTTAGAGAGTGGGCTTCTACTTGGGTAGAGAGGTTCGCCAGCTTGAAGGTCTTCAGGATCTCAGTATTGCGGATCTTGTCATATCATTTGAAGCCTTCGACTCGACTCAGGTGTCTAGCCTGAACAGCATCGACCCTTCTTAGCTGCGTCTGGGTTATCGGCCATGTCTCAGATGAGTACAGCATGATGTTTGAGACTGTGGTGTTGTAAATTCGGGCTTTGGTATGGCGGCTAATTTGCGGTTTGTCGAAGACTGATCCCAGGAGTCGTCCGAACACTGAGCTTGCCTTAGCTGATCTGGCTGAGATTTTGGCGTCATGTGTGCCACTTGAGGATATAATTGATCCGAGGTATGTGAACTGCCTTACCACATTGACAGCTTGGCTGTTAATCACAACAGTTGAGAGCGGTGTTGGTGCGGTCTTTTCTATAGGCATAATATTCGTTTTCGTTCAGTTGATTTGTAGCCCAAGTCTAGAGGCTGGGGAGGAGAGTGTCTTGAGTGCAGACCTAAGTTGGTCGTGACTGTTACTAAGGAGAGCTACATCGTCCGCGAAGGCAACATCGGACAGAGCCCTCCCGGCATAACTGATGCCGAAAGGGTGGGCATGGTGCGTCTCGCTCAGGATGCGGTTGATGACGCAGTTAAACAGCTCAGGTGCAGCAGCGCATCCTTGCCGTGCTCCATTTTTTATTGGGAAGGAAGAAGAAAGCTTCCCGTTGACCAGGACGGCACTTCTATGTTGCTGTAAAGTTCTTTGAATAGACTGACTATCTTTGCGGGTGGGCCCGCAGCTTTTAGGATTAGCCAAAGGGACGGTCTTTCAACAGTGTCAAAGGCTGAACGAAAGTCAGTGAAAGCTATCAATTGTCAATCAATTGTCAATGAAAGCTAGTCAATTGTGTAATTCCACTGTCTTCTCAAGGATCTGTGTATCCGTGTGAATCTGCTTAGTTGTCGATCTTCCTGGCATAAATCTGGCTTATTGGGGGCGGCGCAAAGTATGTAGGAAACCTATTGCACGTTTCAGCAGTAGCATCGCAAACAGCTTTCCAGGAACAGACAGTAGGGTGATACCGTGGTAGTTGCTGCAGTCCGTCTTACTGCCCTTGCGATTAAACACTGGCACAAGGATTCCTTTCTTCCAGTCTGATGGCATAGCTTCAGTGCGCCAGATTATGCTGAACGCCATCTGCAGCCAGAGTATCATTGCAGGGCCGCCTGTTGTGAGTAGCTCAGAAGCGATAGCTTCAGTGCGCCAGATTATGCTGAACACCATCTGCAGCCAGAGTATCATTGCAGGGCCGCCTGTTGTGAGTAGCTCAGAAGCGATACCACAAGTGCCGGCTGCTTTATTCTTCTTAAGTTTCTGTACGGCCGATCTGATCTCCTCAGGAGAAAATTCGTCACTGTCGGGAGCAGCGGTAGTCTCTGCAGCAACAGCAACAAGCCCTGGGTCAATAGAATCAGGTGGATCTGAGTTGAGCAGTATGTCGAAGTGTTTCTTCCATAGACCAAGATATTGTGACTGATCGCATATGGTTTCTCCATTCGCTGCTTTCAGGCTTGTGGACGCCATGGTGTGTTGGCCAGTCAGCTCATGCAAGATCTTGTATGTTGCGCCTATGTCTTCCTTTTGGGCAGCTTGCTCGAGCTCAGCGGCTTAGCCTTCAATGAAGTCTTTCTTGTCCTTGTGAAGCATAGAGTTGCGCTGTTTGTTGAGCTGTCTGCAGAGTGTCATATCTCGTAGTCTCGCTCGCCGTCTCTTCTCGATCACATCGAACGTCTGGTTGCTGATCCACTCTTTCTTTTTTCGCTGCCTAAACCCCACAACTTCTGTAGCTGCAGTGAGAACATTAACCTTGAAAGTGTTCCACGCTGACTTGCTTTCTGAACAATGCTGGAGGGCCTCAAAGTGGTTAGAGACCTCAACCATATACCGCTAATGAACCGAGGGATCTTGTTTCAGTCGAGAGGTGTCTATCTTCTTGGAGGAAGAGGAGTTACTCTTGTTGGCTCTCAGTCGGAGTTTGATTCTTGCAGAAACAAGACGATGGTCGGTATTGCCGAGCTTGGCACCTTTGTATGAGTGGCAGTTCTGGACAGACGAAAGCCAGCGTCGTCGTACAATGATTTTTTTTTGTCTTGCCGTCATTGCTGTACCATGTGTGCATCGCAGTGTCTCTTCTCACGAACCAAGTATTTGTCGTTCATAGGGCATGAGTGATGCAGCAATCGAGCAGCCGCTCACCGTTACCATTCAGAGCTTCAACCATCATAGTTCTAACAGCCGCATCATACAGGCCAGAGCTGTTAGAAACACAGGCGTTAAAACCTCCTAGGACTATGAGGTAGTCGTGCTGTGGCACGGAGGAGAGTTCAGAGGACAGCAACGCATAGAAGTCGTCCTTATCATCATCTTCGTCTTCGTTTTTCGGTGCATAGCAAGTAAGAACAGTTATCTTCCCGTGCTTGCCGTCAATTCTTGCTCTCAGTAGACGCGATGAGATAGGTGTGAATGACAGTAGGGCTTTCCGGGCAAAGCTGTTGAAAATAAGGCCAACTCCCCCTCTTCTTTGGGTTCCGCCAGACCAAAGCAGTGTCCTTCCTTCTCCAATATCTTCTTCACCGTTTCCTGTAATGTGCATTTCTGTTATTCCTGCGATCGTCACTTTATACCTTTTTGGTTCTTTTGCTAAAAACCAGGCTAAAAACTTTAGAACGAGGCTGGTTCAGGGTCAGGACATTCCAGGTGGCAACATTAATGCCGCCTAGGTCAGCGACGTTCAAAGGGGTACGTCCTTGGGCACGTCTGGGTCCATTTGGGAAAGTAGGTGGGGCTTCCGAGGCTGTATGTCCAGTTCCATTCGTAGCAATGAATTTCTGGAGGAGGGCTGCTAACTCATCCGTCCCTAGGTGCATTTAGTTCTTCGGTGGCAAGGCAGACACCCAGAGGTACGTGAAGTCAGCTCTGCATGTTCATGATTATTATGATCCTGCAGCTCAGATTGCTTATGTTTTCTGTTTTTATATTTTCAACGTTTTATATAAAAAAAAAAAACATCTGATTTGTGAAACTCCTTTCCCTCCTGAAGAAGTAACTGAATAACTTCCGTGCAAGATCAGTACGGGACTGCAAAACCCTAAGCCATACCTTTTTACCTTTTGAGAAACTTCGCCTATTTACTAATTTGGTTAATTTAGAATATGCTAACATGACAAGATAATTAAGATACAAAATACCATTTGATTCAGAATTCAATTCTTAATCCAAATATTACAATCGTTACTTGGAGAAATTCCTTCCAGAAATTAAAAAAAATGTCATTGGCAGGATTCTCTTCGTCCTCTAGCTTCTATAAGTCAAGCTTTAGTAAAAAGATATTTTTTCTTTATTTTTAACTCTAGATGCTATAAATTAATCTTTAGTAAAAATAAGATATTTTATCAGGAGTAGCTAGTCTGCAGCTTAATCAAAGAAGAGATTCACGGACAGGCCCTGGGGTTGTGAGTGCTGTGGTCTAGACCACTAAGGAGCAAGACATTTTTTATCTTCAACAAGAGAGCAAAATTCTGTTTAATAGAAATAAAAGTTTTAGTTTTGGTTGAATTAGCAATAATTCAGTTTGAATTAGCCCACCCTCATACTAAACTAGCCTCGGCTATACTCCTCTGTCTTTTCAAAGGTGGAAGAAATACTGCAGTAGAAGTACGTGCAGTAACGAAAAGTACTATACTCTGAATATTTTTGAAATACATCTAAAATAACACAAGCTAAACCACTCTTCATGATCCTGCCTTCGCGCACGCGCAGTGACAAATATTTCTGATGGAAAACCAAATAGCAACCGAAAATATGGCTCTGATGGTTCAGGAACTACCCAAATTGTGTGTTACGAGATGTGTTGCATATTTGGAGAAACATTTTGCTACTGGTATATACTTACACTGTGAAGAAATACCGTGCTCCTGACTGGCCTAGATCGCAAGCTCCAAGTGCGCTGAAAACTAAACTGAAACTAGGTTTTTCAAATTCCAGTCTAAAATATTCCATACAATTGAAATACTTATATATCTAGGTCAGCTTACAGGGTCACACCCTTGACCCCCATCCTAAACTAAGGAATCAGAAAAATCACGACTTAAACACCTGGCTTCAGGATTTCAAGTCCAGAGCGCTAACCATTCGGATAGGAGGGCTTAACACAAATGAAATAGCTAAGAGATAAAGTTATCTTTAGGATCAGAATTCAATTGGGAATCAAAATATTAATTTCGTTTATTTTTGAATTAAAATCAAGTTGCCATCAAGCCGTTGGGCAATGGGAGATAAAGCCAAGACAGGTAGTCTGAGTGAGAGGCAAAGCTGGCATAAGCCTTTTTCAGGATTGTATTTAAAAAATGATGTCATTTTCATTCGTTGTTATAAATATTGTCTATCATCCATCCATCCATCCTTGGGTAAAACTAAGGTAGATGGCCATAGAACTAAGGAATAATGAGGATTTTTGGTTTAGACTCATGAAGGACAATGTCGACTGGACTTGTATGGACTTGTTGGCCTAACATTCATTTCTGTCAGAAGCAGGTTTAAGCCATTTCACTAAGCTTTATCTTGGAAAATATCCAAAAACTATAAACTTAAATTTCTTTATCTTCTTCTGTAAATAAAAAGTGACTTTTTTTGCTGCATGACCCCTAACTAACCTCAAATTATTGGTCATGTTTCGATTCTTGTCATTCAAAAACTTTGGAAAAAAACTTTTATGATGCCATCGCTTCGGAAAGCTGGACCCGAGTAAATCGAAATCACTTATATTGATTCTGTAAATCTATTCACTTATAAAAGTTGTACCTGACACAGCATGTACTTTTGGAAATAAACAAGACAGCTTGGCGCCCAGACTAAATCTACAAGGAAAAAATTCTAGATGGCGGCTTTTAGCGATCTTGTAAATAGTTGTGTTAGGAGAGCGAATTTTAGAGGAATGAATTCAGAGCCTAAATTATATCCTTGGAGGGTGTTATCGGGTTGCCTCAACTCCTTCTCTTTTTATAAGACTTAGGAAATTGCATCGAAGAAAGTAACTGTCTTGACTTTTAAAAGGGAATATTTTGTTTAACTTTGGTTTGAGTCTGATCTTCTCTTACTCAATGCTGAAAACTCTATACCATTCTGTTTGAGTAGTACTTTAGGTCGTACTAACATTTTAATGTAATTTAAGAAACATTTTCCAGGATTTTTAAAATCCTAATGGATCAAGATGCCCCTCGGGCATCTTGATCTTTTGGCATCTTGAACTAAGACCTATTAGGTCTTAGTTACTGGGAGGACTGCGTCCATGCTCATGCCCTGAGCCAACTGACGAAAGATGCGGTTTCTGATTGAGCTCCACTGTTCTTCTGCTCGATATACGTGTCTGGTGTTTCTGATAATGTTGTGCATTCCCAAGCTGAGACTTCTAAATTTGGGCATTAATCTGCCTATTGTTGCTAAATTAAGATCCACAAAATATTGTACTGAACCTACGCAGCCAATGCTCGCTACATTATACCACAGTTTGTGGGGTTTGTGCGAAATTTTTCTAATGTGTACGATAATTGATTTAAAATGTGGACTAAACAACAACTATAGCTTATCAGCTGTGCGTTTCTTCCGTCTTTTTGCTTCCGTTTTTCCTTTTGTTACATACCATTTGTCACCTCTTTATGACATTTTCTGGGTTGTTCTATCTGTTTTGTCTATCTTTTCTTTTAATTTCCGCTTATAAATGATAGGGGACGTGAAACTGAAATATTCGGGTTTTCAGTTGCATATATATTTTCTTTTTGTAATAGTTAAAATTTTACCCGCTATCATGTATTTTTCTTTAATTCTAATCATAGATTCGATAACTATTTTCAAACTAATCTTACTTCGACGTTCCTCGGTGTAACTAGTCAAACACTGCAAGGTTTAAGGATTTTCTAAGCTAAGATCTTCTAATTGAGGATAATTCTGTCAGCTGGGTATCGTTTTCTTTGTACTACCTCGTTTCACAGCCATTAATCTGTCTTAGTGGTTTTTTTTCAATAAAATTAATCATTAAATGTTTATGTTGAAGATATTTCAAATATCTTAAATTACTGATGAATTTACGTTGTTGGTACAGTGAAAAATAAATATTAGATCAGTTAAATGTTAGTGACGCTTCTTTGAAAATTCTGAACATTGTTAATGCTTTGATGAAAAAGTTGACCCCTATACTTCGTTCGAATGAGCCAGTGTTTTGGTTTATCTGTGTTTGATAATAGTTAGTTTTCTCTTGCTGTTGGAAGATTGCATTCTCGTCTTGAATTTTTTTCCTGTTACGTATTTTTTTTCAATTTAAATTTCTAGCCTAATGGATAAAGCCTCGTGTGAAGCAATAATTTGTCGCTGTGGAGGTCAGTAATCCGTCAGCTAAAGGGCAGAGCCATTTTACGTCTCTCATCAAAATTTTGCTGTAAACTCAATCTTCAAGATTGTTCTTTTAGGAAGCACTGTCTTTACTTTTACAACGAAAAGTAATGTCAAAATTTTTAAAATAGTGCAATTTTTGATGCTATTAGGCAATACATCTACATTTTTCAGAAGGGACTAGGGTAGCTGAAAGTCACAAAAATCACAATTATCATAGAATGGAATAATTATCGGGTTACGAGTGTGTTTCAATGGAAAAGTAGGGGTGAAAACCTTATAGCAAAATCTGTCACTGCGTTGCAGTACATTCTCAAAACTATTAAGTAAAACATGTAGAGTCTCAACAATGTTGAATCCATTGATTTTCTTAGAGTTTACTTAGAGTAATTAGTTCTGAAATTAACATTAGCTTTCATATTTGCTTTTATTTGTCTTTCAGTGACTTTCCAGTAGCCTGCTAGAATTGTGAATTATTTTGGAAGTCTTGGACCAAACCCTCCTTCCCTCTTATGTAACATGTTTTATGCATGATATTCGGTAAAATATATTAGCTAATGACAGCTAAATTTGCTGTATTGTACCTTAAAAATTATTTGCAAATTTACTTTTACCTTTAATAACAAAATTTTTTCTTTTCCAGGGATTTGGCTTAGCAGATCACTCGAAAACTTGCGAATTACTGAAAATAAAATATCCAGATTACACAAGTATAAGTTGGACGAATGAAGGATATTAGTAATTTTTATACAAATTCTTTATTTGGTTGTAATGAATATTTAATAATCTTTTCGTGATATTATTGTATGATTTCATCAACAGTTGAAATGAAGACTGAACTTACTACAAGAAAATACTTCAGTAGAGGAATATGATAATTTAAAAACAACCTTTCCCACGAAATAAGTTTTTCAAAGAAAAATCCACGAAATCTTCACATTAAACGGGAAACAGCCGGAAGCAAACACTTGTTTATAATGATGGACAGTGGCAATGCTATGAAAGCTGCATATTCAAGTAGCAATTTGACAGGTAATTCATCAGGGTATGAAGATGTATTAGGTTTAATCTTCCGTAATTCCGTGCAAACGTCAAACTCACTGACAATTATGTCGCTCTCAGGCTCACATTTTTCAAGTATCCCCAATGAGTGGGGGGGTATGTGCACTACTTGTTTTAAAGACAAACAAGATGATAACCAACTCTCCTTGGTCTGATTAAAGTTTCCTCCTATAATAAAAGCTGGGCTGCTTTATGTACTTCTCAGGTGATCAATAGTCGTTTGGAGGTAGAAAACTAAGTCACCCCGGTTTCTGGCACTTTCGAGTAATATACTGAAGCGACTATAATACAAAAAAAAAAAAAACCGACGGGGACGAGATTTTGGTTTGCAGTCTCTGGGACTGCTGTAAGCGTCAGCCAGAGCCATGTTGAATTAAACCATCCTACCCCCGCTACAATTGAAATCCATCAAAAGGATTTGCAAGACTCTTTTTTGTCCCCTCTTCAAGTGAAGAATTGCCTAGTATACATGAATATATAAATGATGTTTAAGGAGACTTGGAGATCAATTATCAATGATTGGTATTGTAAGATTTTCTTTTTAAAAAGGTATTATTATTATTAGTCAAATCCAGGGGGAGAGACCCAAAGGTCCACGAGCAGTAGCAACATTCCCACGTCCACTAATAACGCAGTCTCTACCAGGAACAAATTTTCTGTGCCCATCACTAGCACTAACGAAATTCCCGTTCAAGAGGAAAATTTTGAAATAAAAATGAAGTCTTTAAGGGCTATTTAAGATTATACACACTAAATCTTTTATTTACAAGAAATGTTAACAATGCCAGGTGAATTATTGAGGGACTGAGAAATACTTTTGTGGGGGGGGGGGGGAGTGGTAGAAAAGATTTCATAATGAAGAAATAAAGTTTACATACACAACTATCAGTCGATGTTGTTTTCTTCTAAAGATGGCAAAGAAAATCAAAAGTTTATTTTAATAGTAAAAACGGAAAATTCCCAAAGAAAAATGGTAACATCCAGAAGGTTTTAGACGATTACGTTTCTAAAATAAAAAAATAAGGTGAAAAATACTCTGAAAATGGTAGTGGTTTAAACCATATTTGCCACTGGGAGGTTGGACGTTCACTTAGTGTTTGCGACTATACTTGTCCCGTAGTTGGATGAAAAAGCCCTCAAATTTCTTCTCCGCTAAAGAAAGAACGTATAATTATTGGTTTATGGTTTATTATACGCTTTGACCAAGATAATGAATAATTTCAGGCAGCTTTAGCTGCATGGCATCAAGTTTTGCGGGAAAATGCAAAGAAAATGGAGACCAAGAATAAGATAAGGAACATTGTTTGCTGTTTCAGCTAAGTAAACGTTTGCTGGAAAATAAAGCATGGAAGATAGAGCATTCAATTTTTGGACACTTCTAATCTCTACGTCTAAATCGCTTAATGAAGCACTCAAAGAAGTGAAGAGTAATTTTCAAATATTAAGATTTTAAAAATAACTTAGGATGTTGAATTTTTTTTTCTTATTCGCAAATGGGTTTTCCCCTATGCTTATGTGGACTTATTTCAATGTTTTGAAGAAAAGGCTTTACCAGAAAAATAGTTGTTTTTTTTATAATTTAATTTAACAAGAAATTTCTTAAGAGGAACATGAATTGGCACACAAATTTTGGAAAATAATTCAGTCAAGTTTGTCAATTTTTTCGTTTATAAAGATTCAAACAGTAGCATCCCAAATAGAATTATGCGTCCAAAAAAACTACACCTTATTCTGTTTGCTATTATACGTTTTTAACCTTTTTTTGCTGAATTTTAGCTCGTTTCTTTTTGAATTTTGCACCCATTACTATACAAAACTGCGTAAAGAGGGTTTCATTATAAACCGAATGCCTGCTTTTTCCGAATCCTTGAACATGTGTATGGTTGCGCAAGTTTCCAATTAACTAATTTAAACAATCAGATTTCAGTTTCACTGTCCTTGGCCTTTTTTCCAGAATATCTAGCTGAACGTTCGGCAAACGGTGAAAATTGGTTTGTTTATTCAAAATTTGACATCAACTTCTAAAATGCATAACAAAACATATAATTTTCGGAATAAGAAAGACAGGAGATAAGAAAGTAAAAACAATGGAATGTTAACTTCAGGCAGCTTGACTAAAAACGAAAACAAACTTCACTCACAACCTCTTAAAAATTGGAAGCTCATTTACATGGCATTACATAGTATGATTATGCGTATAGTTCACAAGCCCAGATCGCTGCTTCTGTTTCCTCTGCTCGGTCATCTAGAAAAACAAGATTAGTATGTGAGAAAACCTATTAGGGAATACGCATATCACTAATAGTGAGCACACAAAGGCAGATTCTAACTGAACAGAAAAAAGATCAGCAACCAACAGCAGATTTAAAAGATCTAGATTTTGATTGATTGAAAAAATACTTGGTTATTAACTAAAAATATATTTGTATCAATCTAAAAATACTGAAAGATTTCCGTTATTCTGAATCTTGTCTCTATGAAGAAAAGGGGAAAGAGAGAAAGGTTATACTCATCCAATGAAAAAGAAGTATATGAACAGTCAGTGGTTTCAATTAAAGGTGAGAGGTGTGTATCGGGAACAGCGGGCATATGCCCCTAAATTATCCCTCACTTAGATTTTGAGAATACCACTTTCTGGGGGTATCTTTACTGAAAAATGCCTGTTTTGATACTTTCAGAGAAAAAAAGAGAAGAAAAACAACAAAAAATTGACCCCCCATAGATATTAAAAAATTCTCTCCCCTTAATTTTGTAAATTGACACAACTGTGACCACTAAAAGATCGTATTGGGCCGTACAATTTATAAAAAAAAATGAATAAACAGAGGAATATCGTCTTTAAAAAATAACAGAGAAATAAAACAAAAGGAGAAATTAATATATAGGATCTGTAACGCTGAAAAAACTTAGCTGTAATCCTGAGAAAAAAAAATTAAATAAAGACTTAAATAGCGACGAACACCATACTGCCTTTAATCATAAACATCAACCAACAACAAGAAAAACAGGGAATAACTTTTGCAAGACAATGGAATTCTGTATTTGAATGGATATTTCAACCCTATGTCCAAGGGTCGTCCTCAGAAAAACATAAATACATAAACGAAAAGAGACTTACAATAACATGCAACCATCAAAACTAAAATGAAAATTTTTAAACAGACCCAGCATCCTTACTTCAGCGAAGTTCAACCAAGACTTTCATTTTAGCTTTAATGGTTGTATTTTAATGTGTTCGATTTCTTTTACATTTACTTTTGTTCTTATTGTTGATGTTTATAAATAAAGACTGGTCCATAACTCCTTCTGAATTACTGCAGCCTAGCTATGTACGTCACATGGGTAGCTATGGCAGTATTTACATAGGTTCTGGGACCAGACTGGATACAGAATGCGTACAAAAAAGAAGAAAAAAAAGAAGAAAAAACAAAAAGACAAACCGATAAAAGGATAATTTTCAGCAAATCAATAATGAAAATTAAGCAAATATTTCGGCAAATTTGTCCGCGAAGTTTGTTTCTTTTTTTGTTTCCATTTCGTTTCTAAATTGAAAAACCTCGAGTATTTTTTTTTTTTTTTATTTTTTTTTTTTACCTGAAAGAGTCAAGTTCTATCACCTTCTCTTGTTGGCACCTTTAGGGTCACATTTACTCCCCAGACAGCATTTAGAAAGTATTTGGAAAAATAATGAACCATGAGGAGCCGTAGCATAATCAGTTAACACATTAAACGTCCAAGGCACCTAAAACACCCCAAGAAGTGTACAGCCGATATTCCAAAAATTTCTATTGTTACCTTGTCTGTGACATAAGGACTAGGTTAGTGGGTCCTAGACACATAAATATTGTACTATGCTCTACTCTATACTATGCTGTGCACTTACCAACTAGGATAAAGCTAGCATAAGTACTTAACACAATGCAAACACATAGAAAATTCAAAGAACAGGGGAAAGCAAATTTTCATCAATATTAAAAGCACCCTAAAATATCTGGTCAAAATGAATGAAATGCAAACATGAAAAATAACTTAAAAAGATTAAAATCGAATCAATCACAACTAATATTTACAATAAAATAAAGAACAAGCGGTTTTGTACAGGCAGGGATGATAGATTCATTTGAAAGGAGGCAGGAAATAATAAATACTAGAGGTAAGTTGGCGCCTTAGTTAAATGTCAACGCATCGCGTACATACAACACAGTGGCATTAATTATGGGGAGGGGGCAGGGGAGCATCCAATTTTAAATTATAAATAAAAAGGTTGATCAAACAGTTTATAATTTTGCGTATAATTATAACTTCTAAAATTATACCTATTTCTTACTTTGCATTGAGGATTGCCATTTGGGACAGTGCAACTTTCTAGACACTTGAAAAGTTAGTCGTCAACTACACAGAATAACTACTTACGAAATCAAAAGCAGAAACCAACTATCACGACGGTATCCCGGGGGGGGGGAGAGGAGGGGTACGATATATAACCTTTGCCCTAGAAATTTTTGCCCAATTCTTAAAAACGTATGACAAAAATTCATTAAACCCCTCCTTCTGAACAAGAATTCTGGATACGCCCTTTCCAACCATTATTCTTTAGCTATCTAAAGAAACAATGATTGAATCCGCCATATTTTCCCAGGCAATTTCAATCAGACTTCATTTTTTTTCTAACAATATTATTTTTGGCTCTGTCTTATCTAGTCCTGATTTTAGATTAATGATATCCTTTCTTTTTTCTGAAATTAAACGGTGGATTATAGATCAAGCCTTTCTATTTTGAGGTTTCGAATTGATGAATTACTAGGATTTAGTTCCTGTTTCACAACAGAATTTAACAAACGGGGTTATAATAGATAAAGAAAAAAGAGAAAAAATTATAAAAGGCAACATAATACAGAAACCAAAAATGAAAAGGAAGACATCCAGCTAATCAACTAAAACACTAACCGTGACACACTTTTTCCAGAAACTAATTAAATGGAAATACTTTTTCTAGTTCTTACTAAATTTTTTTTTAGAAATCTTTAGCTACATTTTTTTGACAAGACATTTATTTCTGAAAATTCTTTTTTGACAATGGAAACATACCATAATCCCTTTGTGAAGTATTTTATTATTCATTCTAACCACTTGAAAATTTATTTTCTGTAAATCTTTGACCTTTAAGTAACAGTTACTACTCTGGATATCTGTTACTACAGCTTTATGGCATGCTTCGGTTAGCTTAAAGCTATCAAAGCGCATAAGAATATTTATGGTTTTACTAGCGCCAGAATAGTCTACCTGATCTTTTAGGTCTGAAAGTTGTTTTGAGAGGACGAGAATAGCTTCTTGAGTTGTAGCCAACTGGCCTTGAAGGGTTCGAAGTTCGTTCTGCTCGGATACTTCACTGTCATCCAGCGACAAAGCTCTCAATCTGGGGAACCAATCCAAGTTCTTCTCCTAAAATAGCAATAAATGATAGAATTTGGCAAAGAAAAGTAAAATACAGAAAGAGAGAGGATTGCGAAAATAGAAGTAAGGTAGGTTTATTATTGTTTATATTAAGTAAACTAAAAGGTATTATCGTATTAATGTAGCTGCATTTCTAATTACATCCAATAGCTTAACGTGTGCCAGCATCAATTATGTGTCCCGACCTCATAATACTTACCTTACCGATTTGTCAAACCTATTAGGTCTAATAGTTATTGATAGAATTATGGTGTATTTTTAGCTTGTGGCTTTTTCTTAGTTTTCACATTACTACCTGTCCTAGAAATTCTCATGCCAAAAGTATGGCATGTTTTAAGGCTTACTTTTGAAGATAGCGTTTGAAAAGGATTAAGAATAAAGGATTAAGATTAAGAAAAAAGGATTATGAAAAGGATCATTCTTTTTTAATATACCACTACACAGAGGTGGCGATAGGATTGAATTTAATAACTATTTAACAGTTTTACTTATTCTCGTTGACCTTGGCTAAACTTTTCGCTAAGAAGTAATGATGAATAGGCTATTTTAAAAAATGGATTTTTAACAAAGAACTTTTATTGTAAGTGTGTTATTGTTTATTATTTTCTTTGCTGAAAACGGCCCTTAGATATAGGGCCGAAATATTCAAATAGGTTTTGTTTGTTCACTGTCTTGGGAAAAAAAATTCCTCTTTATTCATTATAATAACATTATATAACATTAGAACATTAGAAAATACGTATTTTCCTCGTTTCTATCATATCGTATGCAGAGTCTGAAACCTTAGAAAGTGAAATCTAAAATTAAAAAGGTTAACTGTGGCGTTTCACAAAGGTCTGTGTTAGGACCATTTTATTCGTTGTACAAATTAAATGATCTTAATAAAACTATTACGGATATAGCTGATTTTGGTTTTGCGTAGTTCGTGGATAACACGTAATTAATCGCAGTTGCCACTATAGGATAAAATTTATTGAAATTGGCTAGGATTAAAAAATGAACGTTAGTAGATACACTTTCATTAAAGCATAAAAAAAACTAAATTTCTCTTGTGTAGAAGACCGCGTAAGTAGTGACAGTGCAAAAAAAAGTACCTCGGAATAGTTGGCGATGAACCTTTGTTTTAATAATAATACTGGATAAATTGGTTTAAAAACTTGGTATGATGCCTACTTCGAGGTATATGTTTCAGCCAGTTATTAAATGGATGCTACATTTTTCATTAGTGCACCCATTATTTATTGTGTGAGTATGTGGCGCCTTGACTTCCTTTTTCTCAGGGCTAGCCGCAGGACTTTCCTCTGGACTTTCTCAGGATTTTCCTTTCGAATTTAGATAGTTCAAGTATTTAGCAACATAAAGCTATGTAAGCATTGGGTGACAAAAAACAGAAAGAATGTCTAAGAGATAATTGCAAATATTTATATATTTTACCTTTTTATGAAATTATTATATTAAATCTTATATGAGTTTATTTATGGCTAGGTCTGAAATGAGCACTCTTACGGATTGTTTTCAATTTATTTTAACGCAAGTTCACAGGAGCAGGGTATACACAACTCTACATTGCGTTGCCACCAAAAGCAAAAATAAATCACCTTTTCTTAAAAAAAAAAAAAAAAAAAAAAATCACCAAAAAACATCAAGACAAATTAACGGAAAAATAATCTTCAATATGCCTAATACAGCCATCTCTACAAGTTTGCTTCTTTAATGATTAATAGGTGGCATAATTATGGTTGCCCCCTATGATTCGCTATTTTGATAAGTAACAACGATCCTTCTTCTGCCAAACGATTGCTAGATTCATAGCATTGTCACAAGAATTTGCCTTGCTGCTTTCTGAAGTTGCAGCTCAAACAGAGTAAAAGCACTAATCTTATAATAAGATCCCAGTTTTTTAGGTAAAATCCCCATACCATAAAATCACCAACGGTAGCATCCCTGATTCCACAGAATTAAGGAAATCGAAAAGTGTCACAAGACCTTGTACCTTATCCGTTACCTGATTTATAAAATGATCTTCTAGATGAATTGAAGTAAGTGAAGAAAGTCAATGAAGAATTTCGTGCCTCCTTGAAATGTACATGTTCGGATGGACAGAGAAGAATAGCATGTCGTTAATGATGCGTGTAAGGGTGAATGTTTAGATGTCTGAGAGTGAAGTTACAAGGCATTTCTGACTGAAGGAGATATGATTTTTTATGGGTTGATGGGTTGGGTTTCAGTTTTGGGGCTTGAGAGGAAAAAAAAAGTAAAAGGAGAAAAAAGGTGTTTTTTTTTTCGTTTTATTTTTGCTTCTTGCTTGCTTTGGATGGAAGAATAAGAATCAGCATATTGGTTTACATATAGCTATGCAATCTTATACAAACTTCTACTTTAGGAATGATGTAACTTGCGTTGTTCTTAACTCTGTATGGTCACTTTCGGATAAGAAAACAAGAATAAAAATATGTGTTTGTGAGAAAGAGAAAAGAGAAGGCGAGAGGAGAGGGAGAAAGAGGAAAGAAGGAAAGAAAGAATTAGAGAAAACCCTTTGCAAATGTATTTTGCAAATTTGTTTTCTAACTAAATTCTTTGTAAGTAATTTTTTAATCTTTAATGTTTAGAATTTTAAATTTAAATTATAATTTCAATTTACTTTAAACTCTTGATTTAAAATTTACTTTGAATTTTGATTTAAAATTTAATGTTAGGTTTTGATTTGAAATTTACGAGCTTATTAAAATTTCATTTTTTAATCTTTTGAAGTAATTTTGTTTTTACATAACAAATTCCTTACTTGAATCATGTCAGCAACAAAACTTTCAGGACCAGTAAACTCGGTAGGATCTTTAGTTTTAATAAGGATGAGGAAGAATAGATAGTGCCACATGTTGTGCTCGCAACGAATGTGATATTCAAAAGTAACAGCCTTGTTGTCAAATGAGGTCCGCTCCAGTCCTGAAAGAAAAAAATTCATATTATAAATGTGTAAATTAACATAAATTTACTAAATAAACCATATCTAGGGGAGAAATTCCTCCCCCGAAAAGAGCCTATGAAAACTGCGAAAAACAAGATATCTTTGCGCTATTGTGAATCCCTCCCTTCACATTTATGCCTATGGCGTTAGAGACCATCCAGTGGCGCTAATTCATGAGAATATGGGGGGGGCATGTTTATCGTTCCCCCTTGCATTCCAACAACTAGGATCAACAGTTATTACAGTAAATGCAGAACAATAGCTTTTCCTTTCGTTATTCTGAATCCTGGTTTCTATTAGGTCAGAACCCTCCTATCACTTCCGGTTTTGTGCAAAAATGTTTGTTGTTACAAAAATAAGCAATGCTATTGTTAATTATTTAGTAAATTTTGGAAAACAAATTTTTTCCGTAAAATTAAAAATGTAACTTTTGAATTTAGATTGAAAATTTGCATTAACGAAGCTTACTAGACAATACAGCAAAATCTTAAATGTTGGCAAAATTCCAAAACAAAACTGATGAGAGTAGTACATTTATCATTTTCTAACAGGAAAACGTAAAATTTTGGGGATCAGTGCAATAAAATGTGTCCTAAAAGTGACTTTGCCAGACAGAAAAGATAAACTGACCAAACACTTTTGCAGTGTTATGCGTTAGCATTATTGGTCCACTTTTCAGACAAAATGATTTGAGACGAACCTTTTTTCTTTTCTTTTTTTTAATGAGAGGGAAAAAATGGGGCTTGGCAAATTCAATTAATCACACAAATTCAATTAGTTCATTTCAATTAAACAAACTAGCAAAAATCGACTGATACAGACAGCATGACACAAACCTGGGAATTTTAACATTTCAGTGGAGGGGCATCAGAACGAAGACCTTCCCCGAAGTACGTCCCTGCTAGAAAGTACTGCTTATATAATTTTTCCTATATCAATTAGCAGGATCATATTGAGGATTTTTGTTGGGGGGGGGGGGGTAAAAAAACCGTGTACATATACTACATGAGATTCACATGCATTAAATTTATTTATTGGGAAATTAAATTGGGGAAAGGATTCAAACCGAGTACCCCCCACCCCCGCTCTGGATACGGCCTTGTCAATAAGTAGAATTATTTTTAGCTCACTAGTTTAAAAGCTACGAATATTGCATACATATCCAGAGTATAAACTTGGTTAATACACTGAACCATAACGTATTTGATCCATGCAAGCTGCTCCTATGTTGCCTGAGCTTGTTATGTAAATATTGACATTTGAGAACGACTTCATTCAAAGCTTACAAAAGAAAACAAACAAAGATGGGCAAAACACCTTTCTTTTTATTTTAAGAGCTCATCCATGTTAGAATGGACCTTGGCCGCTGTTACTAAACAATTTTCTGAGCACTTGAGCCACCTATCCGTTGTTTTTATGAGATTATTACAGATTGGGCATCACTGCTTTTATCATCAATTGCAGTTAAGTCCGTTTGAAAAGGAAATGAGGAATTTATGGGGTGGGAGTGGGGAAGGGCAGTAAAAAGCCGTATCACACAAAACATAGGAAATAACGCGAAACCTAGTTAGAGGGGAGTCAAAGATGAAGGCTTCTACCATGCACACGTGCCTACTGATTGACCTTTTTAGCTCAAGGTTTGTGCCATTCCATAGGCCTGATCTTCCGTTTTAAACGGGCAAGTGGATCCGCTAATTAAATATATTCCCGCATCTGGTTTTACTACATGTTGTTCTAAGCCCGTTCTAAATAGAAAAAAAGGTACAAATTTCAATTACGAATATATATTAGTGCCTACACTTGGCCATAAATTACCGAAAAAAAAGGAAAAAAGGAAGCTTACCACAGATAAAACAGGAATTTTTTAGGATTTCTTCTCTTTTGTCTTTCTCAGTACGCTTGTCGGCAAATGTGTCAATGATAACACCGAATATGAGGTTCAAAACGATGACAATCATAACGAAGAAGAAGAACATGTCATATACGACACGGTATATGTAGCCAGGCTCCTTGAAAACAAAGAGAAAAAAATTAACTAATACGAATCAAACAATACCAAAAACAAGTTCCTTAAATGATGAAGAAAAATAAATGAACAAAGAAGAGACGCCAATAAAGATAAAATAAGATAATTACATTGCCACAACTCAGGAATAGGAGAGAGAGATAGAATGAGCGAGAAAGAGAGAAAGAGAGAAAGAGAGAGAGAGAGAGAGAGAGAGAGAGAGAGAGAGAGAGAGAGAGAGAGAGAGAGAGAGAGAGAGAGAGAGAGAGAGAGAGAGAGAGAGAGAGAGAAATGTGTAGGCTCTTCAGTATAAAAAAATAAAGTCCCATAAAACTTTGGGCAGCTGATCTGGCTAACTTAATAAGTCAAAGTATTGCCACCTACAAAGTATTGCCACCTACAAAGTATTACAAATTTAATGTTATTATATTCTTTTATATAGATTTCAGGTTATTTTCATTTTAAATGCCTTAAATGAGTCGTCGGCGTGGCAAGCATTGCAAATTTACCGAAAAGAAACTTTAATCTTGAAATAAAGAATATTCAACATAACAGAAAAAATAATGTTTGGCTAAATAACATTAATACATTTTATTAATTATTTATTATAAATTTCAGTGGCTAAATAAAATGCAATAATGCAACTCAAAAAGTTATTCAATTTACTCAATACTACAAAAGAAAATCACTGGTATCTTTAACAATATAAGGTATGGATTATTGCAGATTATCCTATGTTTGTTAATGCCTTAATGAGTACTGCATCTTAGACTATTTGGACATGTAAGATTTGCATATGGGCACACACCTTGGCTGTCCAAAAGCAAAACTAAAAAAAAGAAGACTAAATCTAGAATATATTTTTCATTGCGAGGGGTTGAGTTAAGCAGCAATTAAGGTCAAAATCAGGCTTATAGTTGAAGGAAAAAATAGGGCATTAGTAAGCAACTTCATCTGAAAAGATTTAAAAATATATATTTAACATTAAATTACCCCAGTCAGAAAAGTCAGTAGATATCTCAATATCAGGGGTTGGCCGTAAGGAAATTCTCGGAAAAAAAATGAATTTCGTTATCTCGTAAACAGAAAAGTGACTACTCAAAGGCGGTCAGTGCCTAGGTCAAATGTATCGGAGAGGGTACATTCGCTACCTTATCACAAACATTGACCTCTGAGGCCAGCAAGCTCACAAAAAGACTTTATTATCATTGATTACTTTAGTTACGTATACAAAAAAGCAACTTTGATTACGGTACTTAGAACAAAGATTCTACTGATTTAAAGCCAAACTTCGTCAAAGTACGAGCATGGGTAACTAGTAAGAGAGTATTTGCGTTTGGATAAACAAAATCGCTGATAAAATGCACTTAAGGTCATCAGTGGCTTCTTTTTGCTTTTTCGATGGGCGATGAATCGCTTCTGATTTCCTCTTCAGAAAAAGTAATTCAACCAATTCAACTTTTGACCTTTCTCCTATACGCGATGAGCATTTAGGGCTAATTCTAACATGCTTTCAGTCAAGCCAACATTGACTCCTTTTCTTCATCCAAACATCCACTTAAATCTTTCAGAGGAGCATCAACAACTTCTTTCTCCTACTCAACCATCTCTTTCCTTCGTGAAGGATCTGTCTCTAGCTCAGCTGTCTTCTGCTTCTTGTGGGCCATCTCCTCAACTTTAATTTTAACATCTTTCTTTTCCGTTTTTACCTTTCTACTTCTTCCTGTCTTCGTATAGCTATCAGCTATATCTCATAACTAGCTCTAGCTGGTTTGAAAAGCAGAGCCGCTTTTTTCTTATTGCTGTAAATTACCGTCTCTTCTCTTAAGAAAGTGCCTCATCGGCTCTATCTGATCTGGTAAGACAGAACAGCTTTTTTATCGGTCCTCTTCTCTTAACGACGTATCTCATCGGTTTTGGCTGTTCTGACAAGTCAGAGTAGCTTCTTTTATCACTACAAGCTATGGCCTCTTCTCGTAATAACGTACCTCATCGCCAATAAAAGCTTTAACATTCACGTTCCGAAAATGTAATCCTAGCGAAATAAAACTCCATCTACACAGCACGCAACGCAGTTTTTGCAGGCATGGCAACGTTGAGGTCTCGTACAAATAGAGGTGGGATGGTAGGGTGTTTAAAGGATTTTCACCTTCCAAGAGTTTTAAGGGATTTGAGAATCCTAAGATCGTCGCACCCACCTGAGGAACTTTTTAAGGGGCAGTTTTATTTTCTCTACTTTTATGCTATTTAGTACACAAGAAAAACAACGTTTGAGCAATTACTGGGAGCTACAGAGGATTTTTTTCTACTCTAGTTTCACTGAATCGAAAAAACTTTGCAGTATAATTTTGGAGATAAATATTATCCGGAAGATGGATGGAATGAATTTACAACTTGAAGGATTGACAGACATTCCAGAAAAGTGCTATTACACAAATGATAAATTTTAGTTCTGTACCTGATAATGCCCGGGACCTTCATGAAGAAAAAAATACAAAATAACTAAATTAATTTGCATTTCAACTCTTTGAGGTAGACAGCACGTGCTCTCCACCCACTTTCAGTGTTGCAATAACCAATACCCTTTTTTGTCTCAGAGGTATCTGTGTTTGCCCAAATGCGAACACCGTCTTTTTTTTTTGTACATTCAATCTTTTATACACTGGTTGTATCAAAATACGGAACAAGCTGATTAAGCAACCTTTTCGTTTAATAATAATAACAATAAAAAAAAGACAAATAGCCTATTCCATTGGACAACCATATAACAAAACAAAATGCTGATTTTTTTTTTGTCTGAAGAATTACAAAATTGACACTGTATTTACAAATTTTAGGAATAAGACTAACTTGGCTGAATTGATTATTAATAACATCATAAAAAGGCTAAAAACAAAATATATCATAAAACAACCCAAAAAGCTGAAGGATCCTACCTCTGGGCCTATTTTTCGAAGAATATCCCCCACACCTCCACCGCTTCTAACTCCAAGGTGCAAAGCCGTAATGATACACATTAATAGGGTATCACAAGACCGTTGCCTCGTTGATTCACCTAATTGAGCCAAACATTCACTGCTTTGAGGCAAACCTGAAATATCCAAGTTTTGATTAAATATGATTAATTATCTTTTGATTACATTTATTGCTTTTAAATTAATTGTTTTTAATTATTTGATATGTCTAGAAGCAAAAATTTTGGGCCCATTTTCGGGCGGTTCAAAAGCATTTCTTGTGATATCGAAGTGTCAAGTGGTTTGAATAAAAAACACTTTGACAATTTTTCAATCCAACCAACAATAAAATATAAAAATAAAACCGCACTCCTGAGGCTTTCTGTGGGTCCCAGTAATGGGTTAAATTGCATGGTGATGCAGACCATCATCATGGGAGTATCCTCTATTGGAGGACAACTGCGACAGGGCGTAGTATATGTATCTAAAGTATGCCCAAAGTATCAATTGACAACGGCCTCTGCAAAGGGATGACCAGGATAGGCCCAGGATTGTACAAGGCCTATATTCTACAAGAGGCCCCAGGGACTTCTTGCTGTCGGGTTCTAAGCCAGCTTAAGCGCTTCGGTGTAGACTTGGGGAGATGTGCTGGTCCCCATCCTGCACTTATATCCGGGACTATTGCTTTTCCTTAGGTCAAAATAATTTCAATGATATAAAGAATATGAAGAATGTAACTTGGAATGCTAGGACGTCAAAAAATGACTATCGTATCAACGTTTTGACAGACGAATTCAGACGAATTTAACTGGACTTATTGGGAGTTTCCAAAACTCATATCCCAGGGATAAGAAGAATGAAATTCGGAGATATAAAATCGGTTTACTCAGGCACGAAGGATGGGGTACATAGACAAGGAGTAGGGCTCATGATGAATAAGGAAGCTACTAAGTCTTGTTTAGGCTGGGAAGGTAATAATAATAGAATACTAATTGCTCATTTTATGACTAAAAAGTGCAGGGTATCAGTCGTAGTAGTGTAAGCCCCCGTAAAACCGATTGACGGAGATATTAGTGACTTAGATGAACTTTACTTACAGTTACAGGAGCATATAGACTGGGTCTCAGGTAGAAATATGGCGTTTTTATTAGGATATTCTAAGGCCCAAGTCGATAGAGACAGGAGTAGATGATATCCTAGCCAAGGTAAATTTGGTGTAGGTATAACAATCTAGTTATAAACAATGCAGCGTTTGGTCATAAAATAGCACATAAGTTAACATGGTATTCACGTGATGGTAAGACAGCAGACGTTATTGATTATTTTATTATAAACCGAAGACTGGCAGGATCAATACAAGAAACTAGGGTATATGGGATTGATTTTTTTTTTATGTTAAAAGTAAAGATCACCAAATGGTAGTGTCTAGGGTTAATTTAAAGCTGAAATTTCGGAAGAGTAGCTACCTTCCGGGAAGTTATATTATTGGTAGACTTCAAGATGAGAATTTGAGAGAAACTTTTTAGGAACAGTTGAATACTAAAGTAAAGAGTTTAAAATTTGACAATGTGGACGATGGATGGATTAACTTTAGGAAAACAATTTGTGAAGTTGCTGATAGTATCTTGGGGAAGAAAGTTAGGACCACAACTACGAAGATTCGAGAAAAGGCTTTATGTTTAATTGAGAGGAAAAGGGGCTTGTACAAGAATTATCTGAGTGATAGTCATATGAAAACAAAAGGAATGTAAAGAGAGAGGAGAAAGCTTTAAAACATGAACTAAGGAGATGTGAAGTGGAGGCCATGAATATGAATTGTCGAGGATCTTGAAGTTGCGGCTGGACGGCATAATAGTAAAATAATCTACTGGCATATTTATAAATTAAAAGAGAGTAGTCAATCTGGACTTGTCCCAGTTAAATATAAGAACTTGGCCACAATTAGTGATATGGAAAGGGTTAAAGAGAGATGGACAAAAAAATTTGAGAAAATGCTAAACCAAGATACAGTTGCAGGAAAACATATAGAAGAAAATAAAAAAAGTTGGTGCTACCTTGGCTGTAAAGGAATGATTTGTTTTGTGAGGAAGAATTACCGACAGTACTAAAAGGATTAAAAAACAATAAGGCTCCAGGTGCTGAAAGTCTGATAAATGAGTTTCTTAAATATGGTGGCTCAGAGGTTAGAAATAAATTATTGAAGATTATGAATAAGATTTTTGAAAAAAACGGAAGTACTTAGCGATTTTAGAAAAACCTTAAGTAGCCCACTGTATAAGAAAGGTGATAAGAGTGAGTGAGGTAATTATCAAGGCATTGGCCTGGTCTCTGTAGGTAGCAAATTACTTAGCAATATCATAAATTTTAGACTGAGAGATGCGTTAGGCAAAGTTTTAAGAGAAGAACAGTACGGTTTTAGAAAAGGTAGAGGATTTGTCGTCCAAATTTTCACTCTTAAGTTAATAATTGAGAAGAGCTTGAGTTATCAAACACCTTTGGTCTTCACTTTTATAGATTATGAGGAAGCGATCGATTCTGTTGATAGAAGAGCTTTAGCAAAGTTTTTATCCGTGTATGGTATATCAGACAAATACATTAAAGTGATTAGTGCTATGTACGAGAACAATATTGCTGCGGTTAAAGTAGGAAATGAGGTCAGCAGCTGGTTTCGTATTAAATCAGGAGTTAAGCAGGGTTGTATTTTATCAACCTGCCCATGAATCATTTTGATGGATTTTGTCTTATGAAGCACATGAAAGGCAATGGAAAATTCTCCTGAACTTAGATTATGCTGACGATTTAAGCATCCTAGATGGGAGTACAAGCAAAATGAATGAACTTTTAGAGACTTTGCAAATTCAGGGTGTTGGAATAGGTTTGAAAATGAGTTTTAAGAAGACTAACTCACCAAGGCTAGGAATAAGTGAAGATGAAAAGGTGACGTTGGCCAATGAAATGATTGATCAGGTGGAAAGCTTCACTTACTTTGGTAGTATTATTAGTAAAGAAGGTGGGAGCAGTAAAATAATAAAAGTAGAATAGCCAAGGTTCAGGTTTTTTTTTCACAGTTAAAAAAAAGTTTGGAGGAATAGAAAAATAAGGGTGCAAACCAAGATTAGAATATTGGAAGCTACAGTGATGACAGTTGTCAAATATGGCTCAGAAGCATGGGCGCTCCGAAAAGCAGATGAAGATTTGCTACATATTTTCCACAGAAATTGCCTTCGGATTGTTCTGGGTACCTGGCTGAGAAAAGTGTGGATAAATCCCACTTTCTAAGGCTGTAATGAGAGAAAGGTTGAGATGGCTACGGCACGTTCTGCAGATGAAGGATGGCATATTGTCAAAGATTGTCCTTGTCGGCCAACCGTTTAGGGCTTAACAGAAAGCAGATCTTCCGCGGTTGGGGTGGAAGGATGTCATAAAGAAAGATTTATAGGAGATGAGATCTCCTGGGAGGGTGTAAAGAGGGATGCTTTGAACAGATTCAGATGGAGGAGGAGCAAGCGATGCTGTATTGGCCTCAGCCGGCTCGGTGCAGTGGCGAGTTGTTAGTAGTAGTAGTAGTGATTTTCTTACAATTATCTTAATCCTCTGCTTCCTCGTTCTATCCACACTTTATATCTGAAAAAAAATATTTCCAAGAACTGTATTTTTAGGTAATCTGTATTTTAGGGATTATTGTTCTTTCAATTAACTTAATTGTCTGCTGTATTGCTCTATCCCATACTCTAAGCCTGAAGCAAATTCTTTCCAAGAACTCAATCTTCAGATGGCATGTATTTTAGGTATGACTTTGCTGACAATTAACTTGATCTTCTGTTGTCTCGTTAAATCCCATACTCTAATTCGAAAAAAAATTTGCAAGAACTGTATCTTTAGATAATCTGTATTTTAGGGATTCATTTTCATTACTCCTCTCCTTCCTCGTTCTATCCCATACTCTAAATCTGAAAAAACATTATTTCCAAAAACTGTATATTTAGATAATCTGTATTTTAGGGATTATTGTTCTTACAATCAACTTAATTCTCTACTAACTCGCCCTATCCCATACTCTAAACCTGAAACAAACTATTCCCAAGAACTGCATCATTAGATAGTGTATATTTTAGGCATTATTTTGCTTAGAGTTAACTTAATCTTCTTCTGTCTCGTTCCATCCCATACTCCCATACTGAAAAAAATTATTTTTAAAAATCAAATTTTTTAGATAATCTGTATTTTCGGGATTGATTTTTTTCACAATTAACTTAATCGAGGGCCGAGGTAGACCCCGGTCCTCTAAATCTGAAAATATTATTTTCAAGAACTGTAGCTTTAGACAATTTACATTTTAACGAATGTTTTTCTTACAGTTAAAAAATAAAACATTTCTCAAAAATGAAGGTTTTAAAGAATATTAAAATCCATGTTAAAACCTAAAAAGAGCAGAAATGCAGACATATAATTGGTTAAACTTAAAGCGAACATAAATTACTATGAATTAGTAAACGAAAATCGAAAAGAATAAACTAAAGTGAATTGTCATGCCAAACTTACACATAACAGGTGAAACCGTCCATTCTTTGCTGTTATTTTGATTAGTGTCAAAATTTTCTTTATTGTTGCCGTTCTTATTATTTTGAGTATTATATGAAGTAAAGACCACACCGTTCACAATACTTATTGTTTTCAGCAGATTGCGAATAAAACTGGAGCCTTTCAGGGGTTTGAGAGGAAGGAGGGAATAACATTACTCTTATTTGTGGTAGTAGTCAATGTTTTGACAAACGTAGAACAAGCTGCTCGCAATGTAAATCGCTTTCAGTGAAGTACAAGTGACAGATTAATCTTCATAGGCTTCATAGGGTTTGAAGGGGCAGTAGCCTTACTCTTTTTTGTGTTCACTCATGTTTGTTTTAAGTTTGACTTGTTTATTCCTTTTAATTTCTTTTCGTTGTAGATTTCATCTATTCAAAAGAGTATGGGTATCTTACAATACTGGAAACTGGTGCTAATGTCGACAAAAAAAGCACCAATGCCACCTAGCGTTTGGCATTTCTCGGCATTTTTCATAGCGATAATAAGACAAGATTAGTGTAGTTTGCGTAATCATCAAAATTATTGTATTAATAAGTGTCTGATGTCACTTTCTGAAAAAAAACGCAATTGCGAAACTTGAAAATAATGCAAAAAAATGCCAAAGGATAGATGACGTTGATGTTTATTTTTTCTTTTAGACATTAGTGCCACTTTCGACTCTTATAAGTTGCCCAAACTCTTTGATCAATTCATCCACGGTATTATTCATTTTAATTTATGGTCGTTTTAGGTTTGTTTAAATACTCATTCATAGCCATTTCTGACACCTGAGTCATTACATCACTAATTAGCTCGTTTTAGATTTTAACAAGGCACTTTCCTTCTTTAAATATTTTTCCATGATATTTTTTTTTTAATTGACCTCTGTTTGTTTTCGACTTGACTTATTTTTACATATTTGACATATTTTTGAAGTTAGTTATATAGCACCCCCGTCCCCTCTTCCGAATTAGTGTTGGACCAACATTTTTGTCTGTGGAGATACGCAAATAGTCAGATGAAGATACTCACCGGATTCAAATTCAGAGACATCGCCACAACTAGGCCGAACAATTGGCTCAATTTCCAGTTGGAAATCATCTTGAAAAAATATGAATCCGACGATTGAAAATAAGTAGACTAGAACAAAGCCGAGGGCAGCAGTGAGAATAATTGATCGTCCGTTTTTCGTAACAGATTGAATGACATTCTTTAGTGTTTCTTCCCGATAAATCACGTCCAAAAGCTTAAAAAGAATACGAAATAATGAACACAAAGCATTAAAATACACACAAAAAAAAACAAGAAAAACGAATGAGTGCGGGAGAGAGAGAGAGAGAGAGAGAGAGCGAGAGAGAGAGAGAGAGAGAGAGAGAGAGAGAGAGAGAGAGAGAGAGAGAGAGGAGAGAGAGAGAGAGAGAGGAGAGAGAGAGAGAGAGAGAGTCGCAAATCTAAATTCCTAATTAGCAAATAAAACCATACGAACGAACTTTATGTCTAAATCATATTAAATTATTATATCTTACTGCCCTAAGATCAGATAACTAGAAATTGCCGAATGAAAATGTTTAGAAGTGAAAGCAACTTTTACCTAATCGACAAGCATTCTTTTTAGCGCACAATTTTCGGTAAGTCTCCTTCCCAAGAAACAGCTGAGGTTAAAACAAGGGATAGGATATGACAATAAAAGCCAATGTGACGCTTACAACGTTTTCTTTCTATTGCACACATGAATTCTTGTTGTGATAATAGGTCCAAACACCGTAGATGAACGTCCGAGTCTGAAAAATAGTTGATCGGCATAGAAAAACATAACTATTGAACATTTTCCAAAATGTTCAATAGTTATATTTTTTCATACCAACCAACTGTTTCCATCTCTGTTACAACTTTCCATTTTTCAGTTCAAATACTTCATCACTTTAAACAAATACTGCTTCGCTTTTCCATCTCTGTTTTTACATGTAGAAAGACTGTAAGTCATTATAATAGTATTAAACACCTTCGACTAAATAGAGTATTCTAATTTACAAAATTTATGAACTCTGTTTGAACCGATAGTTGCTTCTATGTTTCAACAGCTGTTTTTTTTTTTTTTTTTTTTTCGAGAAAGCACATACAAGCTAAACATAACACTTTAGAAAGTACAAAAAATGTTTTCAACAGAAAACGTTTGTTCGGCTTTAATTGTATATTCTTACACTAAATTTACCCCCCCCCCCCCAAACAAAAACACCATACATAGAAAAACATTTGACCAAATATTACTTGCGATTCATTAAAGCTTAAAAGTAATAGCCAAAAACAATTTTTTTACAACTTAACATAGCACTTTTTTTTAATACCACCGATAATTCAAATTAATAATATTTACGGACTTACATTTACCAACTTGACGATAAGAATATAGCTGGATATAGCTGTAAGGTGCATACACAAATTGGATGGTTTTGCGGGTTTGTATTAGTTTTTGTGCCTATTCCTTATAAACAATATAGCCAATACAAAACCCAGCAAAACCAGTAACTTAAAAAAGCCACTTTAAAGGCTCTTCCCTTACAAAAAGAAGAGTAAAACTCGGAGCGTAGGAAATACCCATTTCTGGTAAAAATATTGTTTTTCTGGGGCGAAGTAGCGGGAATTAGCAAAAAAAAAAGTTATCAAAAAAAAAGGTAAAATTTCATAGCCTTGCCTTTCAGACAACAATGCTAGGGTAAAATGCCTAATGTTATGCCACGGACGGACTAATTTAAAGAAAATTAGGATTAGGAAAAGTGAGTTTAATTTTTTTTGCTACCCTTCCAACAAACCCCAATTACCACTCTCAAGATTAACTGGGATGGGAGGAGGGGTTTAGCTCACCCCCCCCCTCTCCCCCCCAAAAAAAAGAAATCTAGTAAGTTGGCCATGAAAATGCAAGCAAAAAGATTATTCTATCCTAAGAAAAAAAATAAATCTATTTCTGTGGCTCGTAAACCGATTTAAAAATGCAGGTAAACTTAAAACTAACCTCCTCGCAGACACAGATTGTTTTGGAGAGACAAGCGTTAAGATTAGAGATTCGTCTGAATTTCTGAGATGAATGAAAAGACATTTCTGCACTCCATATACATTAGCTGCACATGCAAACGTACTAATTTTCCTAGGTCTCTATTCTATACTCTAAGTTAATATATATTGCAAATTAATAGATTATGATTAAGGTATAAACAAATTACAATATTTACCAAAAATGCATAGCAGAAGGGATGAATGATGAGACCGACCAAGCTGACCACTAGATACAGGAAGTGATATACCAGCTCGTAGTTTTTTACAGCTTCAATGAAAGTGTTAGGAAACATCCCGTAGTTGCCCATAATGCTCACTATATGGACAACCTTGATAACCACCTAGATCGAATACATGTATAATGACGAAGCGAAGAAATATATATACAAATAAAAATAAAAATATAAAACCATCAATATATAAATGTATACATATATATATATATATATATATATATATATATATATATATATATATATATATATATATATATTCTCAGAAACAACTTGATATTTTTTCGGGAAAATTGGTATTTTCGGATATCCTTGCATAAAAAAAAGATCTAGATAGGTCAAAAGTCTGAAAAAAATTCGTCAAGAGCCTTGATTTTGCTTTTTGTAAGTGGCTTCATGTTTAGTACATGAAATTTTAAAATGAAAGTGTTCTTATATTGCAATGACGGCACGTACTAACATAAAACTTTCCTTATATGACGTTATATGATATTCATATTATAAATAAGAAAGCTAAGTTTCCGTAAACGTAAAATAGCGTAATCAGTTATTTATTTATCGCAAAGTCCGTAGGAAGGCACAAAAAAACAAAAAAATTCAGTTACAGTTACTATAAATGATGATTCTTTGGAACCAACACCAAAACAATCAAACGTGATAAGACGTGAAAATCTACAACCTTGACCATCAGTTGCCACAGCACTAATACGAGCAACTAAAGCAAAGGGCATTGCTCCATTGTCTAAAATAATCAAAATCAAAAATCAAGAAGATAGACAAACGATTAATGATTACAATATATATTACATCATTGACATTTCAGGTCACAAGAACGATCTAAATAGGTCAAGACTTTAAGGAAAAATTCATATTTTTTCCCAGGGTGGTTGTAACGAGCCTGTGGTGACGTTATGACATCAAAAAGCGGTGACGCCATGACATAAAGAAAAGGATATATTCTATGCAGTTAGAAGACGAGCGACAATGAAAATCCATATATAGAACCCTGCCGCGAGCCGAGTACCGGTGGCGAAGCCACCTGGCTCAGTAGTCATAATTAAGATAGAAACGGTTTAGAGCCTCAGCTTACCAGAATTTTTTTTTTTTTTTTGTATTACAGAGAAAGTTTCGGTCCTAGGGCAATTAAAGTTACCCCTAAATTAAAGAAAATTCCCTAACACTAAGAAAAAGCCGAATTTTTTAACGTAAAGCGTGTCATAATTGTAAAGTATTGATGATTAACCGTTTAAGCTTCCTCGGCTGCACTGGAATAAGAAGCCAGTTACAGCTACACTAGACATTAAATGACTGATTCGTGAATATTAGCAGCAGAAACATCCTATGATTTCGACGATTCTTTTATATATATATATCGTTCATACATTTATAATTTTTTCATACCTATTTTATATTTGTTATTCCTTTCATAGTTATTCCATTTATGTTTATCTTTTATATTTATTATTTTCAAACACTAAAGCCGAGAAATAAAATTTCTCTATTGAAAATGCTATTTTTTTTTTATATCTTTTTTGGATAATCTTTTTTTCTGTCTTCTTGATTATATTCCCTCTGAAATATCAACTTTTTGACAAGCCTAAAGCTGTAACTATCACCAGAAAGATGTTTGTAACCACCAACTGTAACCACCGAAATGCTTGCATCAATGGATTCATTAGTTTCAGATCTGTAAAGTCACTGAGCCAAAATTTTAACATTATTTTAAGAGTTTCCCTTACAGAACGATACAGCAAGACTTGAAAGTAGGAAGAAGTTTAACGATTCAAGATTCATTTATCTAAAACAGCTTTCATAGTATTGGCAAAAGCCTCAACTAAATTACGTTACCTCTTACAGCCCAGGAAAAAAAGAAGAAAAAACTAATCATGATTAATGACACCTGTATAAAACGGACTAAATGAATTGCTGAAGCGATTCATTCGCTTCATAATGGATAGGGCTGCTTCTTTTCAAACAGCCATATTGGCAAGGGTGGATTGCGTCGAAAGTTCACGATACATAAAAGATTTGATGACCTTGGCGAGATTTGGAGTAACTGGAATTGGAGAGTTGTTCAAATGATTTCGGGTCCTTCACTTTAGGTATAGCCCGAACATATGCTCTCTTCCATGCTTGAGGGAAGATTTGATCGTTGAAGGACTGATTTATAACGGGCGCCGAAGATTTAGCCAGGAATGGTGGATATTCAATTACAAGTTTGACTGGCAATTCTCTTGGATATGAAGCACAGTTCTTTTTTAACTTCTGCAGTACCCTACAAAGTGCAAATTCAGGTATCTCAGCAAACTGGAAGTCCAAAAGGTCAGCTGTCAGACTTTCGACATTTGTTTGAGTGAGTAATGAGCAAGTCGAACATATATTTGCGATGAATGTCTTCACTTTGGCTGACGTGACGACAGAAGAATTTCATTGTCTTTTTGTACTTTCAGGTCATTGCTAAAACTCATACCAGATAGCTTCTTGACCTGGGAGTGCCATCTTCAGGGGGGTCAACCGTCAGAACTAGCAATACTTTACCGCGAACGCATGCATTCTGTGCCGTCCTGTTAACTTTCACGAAGTGGTGGTTACAGAGTTTCTTCGCAGCAACGGTTTGACTAGTCGCATGCTGTTTGCAGCGGGTCATGATTAGGGTTTAAAATTCCTTCGTTATCCAGGGCTTGTCACTGGCACTTACCACGAATATTTTAGTGGGGAAATGTTCATGATATTTCTACAGGAGCAGAAAAGTTAGTGACTCGACTTTGAGGTTGATATCTATTAATAAGCAAATTTCGTCAAAGTCGAAGGTTCCTATCCATCTCCTGAAAGAACAGAAAAACTCCTTAGTCATGGGCCAACTTGTAAACTTCTTCTTCTTTGGTCTGGGGTAAGTAGTGTTAGCTTACCACAGGGTGACGAAGTGGTCAGAGCTTTTTAATGGACCGAGGGAACGGGGAGGGAGGAAAGTCGAGCAAGCTGGACACCCATTGTTTGTGAGTTTGATTGAAATTGCCGGTAACTACGAACGCAGGAGCAGCGTACTGACAGCACACATTGTCATTAAACGTTTGTAGACAATGTATCAATGTATCAGGATAGACCGTAAGATACAAAAATCATCTTGAGAGAAAGTTCGGCTTGCATTCAGCCTATATCACTTTCATGACAAGTGTCTGTAGGCTGGCTTAACAGCTTACACGGTATGTTTTGTCGAATTTACACGCCAACACCTCCACCGCGGAACGGCAAGCCTCGACTGGGTTTTGAATTAAAAGTTTTATAACAATGTATTCGGCCAGTTTCATCAGCAATGTCATAGCATTCAGTAGCAGCTCTAATCGGGCAACTCGTTTGATAAGATCTTCTAGCTCACCTACCTTGTTGTCATTAGAGACCTTACATTACATAGCGATTGTCACGTTACGCGGCAATCGCGTCTTTGCTGTAAATACTTCAAGTAAGGTTTCAAGTAAGGTGAGTCTGAAGCAGTCATTATGACTAGTTCTTCATGTCATGGTAATAGCGGAGGAGGAATCATGTACGGAGGTGAACGTTGAACTGCCGTTAATATTCGACGTCTCTTACTTCCACGAGGCCTCCATTCTTTTCTCTAAAATTTTCAACAACAGACCGTTGCTCAAACAGTAGCCACGCGCTACACACATATTAACAATATATTCATTTTCGTACGGGTTCCCATCTAGCCCATGTCCGCCACATAGCATTCAAGGTTCTCTCTTCAGGAGAGGCGGGGAGGGGTTCCCGCCGTCTTCAATCACTTTCCAAATAGTATCTGTTCATTCCCTCAGCTCAGGCCAGTATTCTCAGCCCATTTAATTTTTCACTATTTTTTTCTATAGTGACCCTCTCATATAAGGTCTATGGATTATCCTCAGGGTTTCTGGTTGCAAATCTATAATTAATTAATTTAACGCAATGTTTTTTTTTCCTCAGCTTCCTAGTCTGGGGTAATACCATTTTACTGACTACCTGGGCATTTTTGTTGGTAAAACTTCCTGAGCTTGTGAAAAGCCTGGACAGTCAAACCCAAGACACAAACATAGACAGTCAACTAAATATTAGTCAACCAATATTTAATTCATTTTTTGTTAGCCCAACTGTCTTAGCTTTTAAATGGGTTCACTCGCCTAAAACTCTAGGCAGAAAGGCCCATTTAGGCTTTGGACGCTTATTCCTCTTGCAATGCCAGTCAACTTGTTGTTCAACTAACATTGAATTAAGTTTTTATTAATGCAAATATCTAAGTCTATGAACTGAATCAATCGATTTGCCTGATACTCATTGCAGATGGTCCCAATTTGACTTTATACGCTTGTTCGCCCGTCATCCCACGCAAATTAACGGTCCTGTGTCAATTCTATATTCTTGGTTCAACCTGCCTAAGACCATAGGGAGGCGTGCCTTGTTTACCTCTCATTCCGGGCAATCTAACGGTTCTATGTAAATTCTTGGTCAGCCTGCTGGGACTCCAGGCCTGCCTGCCTTTCTATAAGCTAACAAAAAAGTATTGGTCCAATAAGAAAGTCATACTTACCCCAGCCGTTTACCCGTACCATACAACCAAGCACTTGGAAAACTATAGGTTCTATGGCTATCTTAGTTCTATGACTATCTACCTTAGTTCTTCTGCAATAGGAATGATGCATGGACGGATAATAGATAGACTTATCTATCTACAAATGAACTAACATCATTTTTATACAATCCCAATAACGGGGTTAATGCCGGATTTGCCTCTCACTCAATCAGACTATTTGTCTTGGCCTTTTCTACAATTAGCCATGGCTTGATGCCCACAACTACTTGATTTTAATTCAACTGCTGATTTAAAATAGCATCGTCACCCGGAGTTAAAGAGTTTAAGGAACATTATAAATAATAATAAAACAATATGACGTAGTTCCTGAATAATTATTATATTCATTCAAAGGATATGATTCTGAAAAGCGACGAGCAGCTTTACAGTACTACCTAGGTTCAATAGGGTTATAGTACTAGTTTTAATTCATCCATAGTTCAGATACTATCCACTGTAACAAACCATGTCTGTGCGTGCTTTATAACAAGGGGTTAGAAACTAGATCAAATATTATCTGCATTTTAATTGTCTCTAATACATTTAAGGCTACATTACATGTGTGCATATATGGTTCAGCTGGCGACGAAGTCAACATTTAGTTTCGCGTACATTTAACGCGTATATTACATATATATGTTATCGTGAATGTCCGCAAATTGGTGAATATCGACATTCACCGTTGAATGTCCAAAATACCTTTTTTTTTCTCCTTGAATTTAGTCAGCGTTCCCAGTCAACTTTTTCAATTTAATGCAAGGTTTGATGATGACAGGATAAGTTAGGTTAAATTAGGTTTGGTTAAGTTAGGTTGGGTTAGATTAGAATAGCTTAGATTAGGTTTTTAATCCTTTTCTGATATTTATAACCAAATTTAACCTAATCTGACCTAACCTAAACTAACATAATCTAACCTAGCTAACTTTAACTTTCATCAGCATAGCTTGCATAAGACTAAAAAAGCTAAGTCACAAAGCTAATCGAATCCAAGCAGAGAAAAAGGAATTTCGGACATTCGCTAGTAAATGTCGGCATTAACCAGATTTCCATTAACTAGATTTAACTAGGCATTAACTAGATTTCGGCATTAACTACATTCGCAGTAACATACACACATAAAGTACCAAGGACATCAAAATGAAAATATGTATTCTCTTGGTTCCAACTTCGGTTTGTTCATACCTGAAATCGACGATTTTCTAGAATTTCTCTTTTGGTTGGTGCGCAACCGTAAGATATTTTGTTGTTTAAATTATCTCCTTTGTTGCTATACTTGAACCGTAAAAAAAGACAAGCGAAAAGTTTTTTTTTATATATATATATATATATATATATATATATATATATATATATATATATATATATATATATATATATATATATATATATATATATACACAAACAAGCCCAACCAAAAGGATGCAACACCAATTTATCCACAGCTAATCGTCGATTAATAGAACAATCAATTGCATGATACGATCATTATGTTTAGTCAGGCTTTTGAACAGGGTAGTAGAAATGTTATAAAACTAAGTAATAAAACTATTATTTTTGAACCAGAAGTAAATAAGGATCCTATTTACATGTCAATAGTCAAATAAAGGGATAAATATAACAAAAGAGGATAGCCTAGCTAGTCTTTTTAAAAATATATTTTTGTAGATAAATAAATTAGCAAATATTTTCAAGTTTTTAATCTTGAATAGCATATTAATGAATAGCTTAAGATTTATAGCAGCGTCTATCTTTCGCTATAGCAATCAGGAAAGTTATAGTTTCAAGAGCCCAAAGACGATATATTTTTTTCGCTCATTTTCTGCAAATTTTTCAAACACGTTCCTTATTTTCGAAGTTGGCGCCCGCTAAGGGTAAATCTACCAAAGTGCATATGGAGATCTTCTTAGTGTCTTTGGTAATTTAAGGTTAATTTAGGTGCAAAGTCAAAATACTTTTTTTTTCATCTGCTCCAGACTTCAAATTCCAAAGTCGGCGGATCGAGTTCTGTCGTCGATGGTTATTTGGTTTGTAACAGGGGTCAACGGTGTGACTCTGTAATCAAAGCCAGAGTCGAAATACTTCTAAATGGGTACCTGAAGAAATCTGGAAGAAAAACATGGGAAGCGTTGGATGATTTGCCCCAACACCCCAATGCACTCCCAGCCGAAGGCATTGAATCAGGAGATCGGTACCTGCACAACATAGACCATTGGTCAGCATACCAAGAATTTTTTTTTTTAAGTTTTTCCTCGAATCCCTTATCAAAGTGTTGCTCCTGCAAAACATTTGTTGGCGAAGTTAACATTGTATAACACTTTACTTTGTCTACGCAAATCTAGTATATACTTAAGGATAATGTACTGATGATAAAAAATACTTTTTAGACCTACCCAACCCCCCAACCCGGAATCTATTAAATTTTACTACTTTACTACAATCAAATTTTTCGAATTTGTAAACTTACTTTGAATTTTTTTTTCTTCATGGGAAGGGGAGAGGCTGACACCCACCCCTGCATTACCCTTGATGCTATTCCAAATAATTTCAATATTGAAACTTACCTTTAATGCACCAAAAAATACAAGCGCAGGATGAGGTCCAAACAAAATCACAATTAGCAGCACAAAGGTGCAAAAAGCTAAGTCCTTTGCCTTTTGTTTATCTTTGTAGATAAATGACGTCATCAAAGAAATTAAGAAAATGCTGAAAATGAGATTAAAATATCTTTGCAGCGTGTAGTAAGTACCTACAAAAGAACAGAAAATAAATACTAGATTTAAAATTCGAAAATAATTATTGAGAGCAAATCAAAGAAGATTTGACGACAAAAAGACTAAGATGTCCAAGGTGTACATGTTTCTGTAGATACCGCATGCCTTAAGGCTCATTTTTGGCTTCTTTTTATTCCAAATTTGGTTGTGTAAGTCTTTCAATATTTATATCGTCTACATCAATATAAAGATATATTAATATATATTTTCGATATATTTATTAGCCTATAGGGCTCCGCATCGCAAATTTTCTTAGACTTTACTTTTGTTTACTTTACAGTCAAAAACAATGGAGGGAGATCACAATCATGAACTTTCCGTTAATGCTAAATTTACTTTTACTTAGAATTTCTGTTAAATTTACTGTCTTTTAAAGTTTCGATTATTGAACTAGATCAGAGGGTACAGGAAAAGATACGACAGATAAATCAAGCCCATTAATATGAATTTAATAGGAATTAGAAAATAATAGCGGCACTGAGATTGCAGGGATATCCAGTAAAAAAAAAATTAATTCAAAGCCTAAATTTCGTTAACTTCACGACTCGATTCAGCCAGAATTTTTCTGAATGTAAGTGGGCTATTTTGTTTATAAAGAGAAAGAGAGGAGTGAGTGAGTGAGCTTGTGAGTGTGAGAGAGAGAGAGCGAGAAACAGAAAGTGAGAGAGCGACAGAAAGAGGACGAATTTGTTAGGGGTAGAAGTGCTAATAAAATTGTATATCTAAAATATGGGAACAAAAGAACGCTAGTGATAAATACACTGAGACAATTAATGCTCAACCATTGCTGCTTTCTTGTCAAATACAATGATCAAAATGACTGTTTGTGGAAAAGGCAGTAATAGTTTACTGAAGGTATTCAGGTAACAATGCGTTTTGCTTGTGGCCCCTGTTACTACGACCTATTTTAGAAATTATGATTTTGGCCGGTGTTTTTGGGAAGGAAGCAACAACGCTAGAACGCTACATCAAACTTTCCAATTGGAACTGCCAAATTTCCCACAACCCCAATTTCCCACAATCGCACCTAAAAACATGCTTTTTACTTTAAAATATGTACAGTTGCACTTACAGTCAGCTACAATTCAAATATACATCTCATTGTAAAGTGCATACATAAGACATGAGATTTTCGTTTAAAAAGATTCGTACAAAAAGTTGTTGTCACTAGCAGGTCGTCAGTCGCCATTCCCGAAAACCCGACACAAAATTTTTTTTTCTTCTTCGCCAAGAAAAGATGTGAAGAACTTTGCGTTCTGGCTGAACGTAGCAGACCAAAAAGAGTGCTGGTGAATAGGCAATGTGTCGGTAACACAATTACCTTCTTCTCAAAAACGTCAGCCAAAATGATAAAATGTGGAAATAGCTCTTACAACAACCATCCAGTAGTTTTTTACTGTCCATTTATCTACTATCCATTTTAAAATATCTATTATTCAACCTTCGAGTTTTATATTCTTAGTACAATAGAATAATACCCCCAAAGGAAAATACATGATCAATGAACACGAACGATAAAGCACAGAAACCACTACGAAAAACCAAGAAAACATTTTAGGAAATCAAGGCTATACAAGACCTGTCTCTAAAATTGCAAAAGAAAAGAAGACATTTTAAAAAAGATACAAAACAAAAAATTAAGAAAACACTCTTGTTCCCAAATACACTAGAAAGTAAATATTTTTTTTCTATATTTCTATATTACTATATTAACTATATTACTTAACACGAAAAAAGAAAGCACGGGGTAGCTACGATAAAACTCGTCACTGGATATATAAAATAGGCTACAACAGCTCTTTGTTTTATTTTCATTTTGTCTCCGTATTTTCACTTTTTTTCAGTTTTGTGATTAAGATTATGATTTTCTTATAATACTTAATATTGGTTTTATAATCACACTCCTATTCTCGTCTTAATATTTTTATAATTTTTAGGTACCAGGATCTTTTTCTTTCTTTTACCTTTTCGTGCCTTGGAGAAAACCGCATTTTTTCTTTAAATTTCGTTTTTATTAACAAAACTTTTTATCCTGACTTTTAAACTATCCAAGGGCCTTCCAAATATTTCATTATTTAGGGTTATCGATTACAATTTCTGAAACTTAATTAAAAGACAAGGCCTACAAAAAAAAAGAAAAAAAAGTATGTGATAATAGACAGTTTGGTTGAATCAGGTTTGTAGAGATCGTGTTGATTCAACCATAAGTATGTGAAATCTCAATCGTAAATAGCGCAAATTGAAATAAATTATCAGGTTACGGAAAAGTAAAGATGTGATCCTTAATGACATATAACATTTATCTCTTATCTCAGAAGTATCCAGGCATCCAGAAAGAGCTGCAAGTCATCTTTCACATTTCCTACTGCCCTGACGTCTTCCCACTGGGGACGGACTATCTTGTGAATGTGTTTCAGGCCCCGTTGGAAGATGCGAAAAATCTTTTGTCTCACCATAAAAAAAGAGAAACAGTCTTGTCTACAGGCTTTTCTAGAGGAAAATTTGTATTTTATAATATGCAGAAATTTTATAATAAATGGATTTTCTGGATCGTTTCCACCTTAATTGACGTTTCTCCACTGAATGTTTTTTTTTTTTTTTTTTTTTTTTTTTTTTTTTTTTTTTTTTTTTTTTTTTTTTTTTTTTAATGATATTATAGTTCAGTATAAATTTTTCTCGTGTTTCCATATTTTGAATATTTACGCCATTTATTTCTTTGTCAACGAAGATGCACAATGCCAGTTTCAAAGATTCTAGAATTTTTTAAATGATTTTCGTGATATATATTCAGTTGGGTCGTATAACCACCATTAGAGGGTGGGGAGACTTGTGATACAGAAAAGGGAAAAAAGATGAAGAGAGAAAACTTACGAGAAGCTTCACCGAAGAATGGATAGAAGAATATAATTATGACGTTCACCATCAGGGCAAGATAAAACAGGATTCTACCAGATTGACTCATTTGCGCACTTGTCCAATATAATGTCGAAAAACCTGTAAGTATAAAGGTAATGAACCAACAAAGTCATTAAGTATAAGAAGCATAAACATTTAGTTTTAATTCTAAGTCAGTTTCTAAGAGCTTGAATTGCGGCCTCTTTTCTGTTAAATTTTGTTTCACAGACACGGTGGCTAGGAATTCATGTTTGGAAAAGTCTATCAACCCTGCGTACTCAGGTTCTTAGAGATATTAAGAAAAGCTTAAAGTTGGCAATGGTAAGATTGTTCCAACCCTCGGGTGATACTCTCGCAAGGCATTGCTAAACTACATTCAAATTTTGGTGATCATTCTGTTCTGTTTTTATGGGGTTTTACCCACTTCTGAAAGAAAAAGATCTGTATGAGGTTCGCATTCTTTATTTTAGATACTGCAAATCCTGCTTTACCTTCCGCGATGGTGTCGTAAGACCGCTTTGTTCAAAAATACGGTGGCACCAATATACTTTCTTGTTTTGAGTCTTTAAGTACCAAACTGAAAAAAAAAATGCGGCTGTTTCCTTAGGCACTTCAACAATTTAATCCGTCTGATCTTCCACAATTTTTGTTCTGCAATTCTTGCTTTTATTATATTACTCCGCTTGTGTTGTTGCATAGTGGGCCAGAAATAAGTTAATTTTATTATTACAATAATGGCCTAAGCTCAGGTCATTTTTTCCAATATGACAGATTTTTATTAATTTTTTTTTCAAATGTGACTTTATTCTTTTCCTCCTCCAAAGTTTTCTTCGTAACATTTGTGTTGTTTTGGCAGCACTATCCCATGTAGGAGTGATTTCAGGTTTGAGTTCCTCAACACCGGAAGTAAAAAGGAGTACATACGGAATAAAAACAAGAGAAAAAAGGTCGACGATGTAGTCGTCCCCTCACCTATCCCCATAAACAGAAGTAACGCAGGGGAATCTGTGATGATCACTCTATTAGAAAACTGTCAAATCTACTACGTTCCATTATTATCTAGCATAATCTTATCATAAGCATTGCAATATCAATGCCTAAGTAAAGAGCGATGTGGACACAATGCATTATTCATTTATTTATTTATTTATTGTTTAGACCAGGGCACTTCGTATCGAAAAAGTTGTCGTAGAAACTTCGAAAACGGCTCATTCGACTCGAAATTGAAAGGACTAGTGCCCTTTTTAAAAGTCAAAAGGGATTGGAGGGCAACAAACCCCCCTACTACGCCCACCATTTCCCCAGACACATTCAATTGAAATTTTGAGATAGCTATCTTGTTCAACGTAAGTGAAAGATCCGGAAATTGTGTCTTTGAGGATGACACACCCCCCCTTCCAGCCCTCAGGGCAAGGGTTGTAAGTTATGCCCTGGAGACATTTAAGGTTTATATAGAAAGGGTGATCATATAAACTTCAGATGGGGCTCATTGGATTAGTAAATATAGATATAATAATTGATATAGTTCTAGAACCATCTTTAAGATTCAGAGTGATCGGAGGGTGGATACCCCTCACCTCGTATTTTCCCGAATGTATATTATAGAAATTATGAGACGGCCATTTTTTTGTTGCCGAAACTTCTAAAAAGGCTCATTGGATTGGAAATTGAAGGGGCTAGTACCCCTTTTAACAGTCGAAAGTGATTAGAGGGCAACTAGCCCCCCTTTCACGCCCACCATTTCCCCAAACATATCCAATCAAAATTTCAAGATAACTAATTTGCTTGGCGTAGTTACCCCTACAGCCCTCATGGCAAGGGTTGTAAGTTATGCCTTGGGGGCACATAAAGTTTCTATATAAAGCGTGGTGATATAAAATTGGAAGGAGACTCATTGGTTTGGCACTCAGAAGTTCCAGTACTCTTTTTAAGATTCAAAATGATCGGAGGGTGGATACCCTCCCCATACCTCGTATTATTCCTGAAATACATCCGATAGAAATTTTGAGATGGCCATTTCTTATCGTAAAAACTTCAAAAAAAAACAACAAACCAATTGAAAGAAATTGAAGGAGCTAGTGCCTTTTTTAATAGTCGAGAGCGATTAGAGGGAACTAACCCACTCCCATGCCCAACTTTCCCCAAACACGTCCAATCAAATTTTCAGATGGCTATTTTGTTCAACGAAGTTAAGAGGTCCAAAAATTACACCTTTCAGGGTAACAGCCCCCTCCCCCCACAGCCCTCAGGACAAAGGTTGTAAGTTATGTACTGGGAGCGTATAAAATTTATAGGAGGGGTGGTCGCATAAACTTCAGAGGGGCTCATTGGATTGGTAATCAGAAGTTCTATACCTTTTTTAGATTCAAAGTCATCAAAGGGTGGATACCCCCCCCACACCTCGTATTTTACAGAAATGCATCTGATAGAAATTTTGAGATGGGCATTTGTTGTCGTAGAAACTTCAAAAATGGTCATTCGATTGGAGATTGAAAGGCCCTTTTTTAATAGTCAAGTGATTGAAGGGCAAAAAGCCCCCCCCCCCCGCCCATCAATTTCCAAAACACATCTAATCAAATTTTGATATAGCGATTTTGTTCAGCATAGTTGAAAGGTCTGGAAATTATGTCTTTGAGGATGAAAAACTCTCCTCCCCCCTCTAGTCCTCAGCGCAAAATTTGTAAGTTATGCCCCGAGGGCATGTAAGGTTATTTTTTTATGGAAAGTGTGGTCGTATAAACTCCGGAGGGAATCAGATGTTCTAGTTCCCTTTTTAAGAGTCAAAGTGATCAGGGGCACCTGCTCATCCCCTCCATACATTGTATTTTCCACAAATGCATCCAATAAAAATTTGATTTAGTCATTTGTTCAAAAATAGTCCAAAGATCATATAGTAAGGCTATTGAGGTAGATACCCCCCACAGTCTGGGAGTAAGGGTTGTAAGTTATGCCTCAAAGGCATATAAGGTTTTTATGAAAGGGATGGCAGTTCAAACTTTAGAAGAGGCTCATTTGATTTGAAATGTATAGTTCTAGTTCCTTTTAAGAGTCAAACATGACGGAGAGCAACTAGTCCCCCTCCCTGACATCCTCTTTTCCCAAAATGCGTTTAATTAAAATTGCGAGATAGCCATTTTGTTACCAATAGTCAAAAATCATATAGTAATGTCTTCAGGGTGGACACAATCCCCCAGAGCCCATTGGCAAGGAATGTAAGATATGCCCGAAGTATATAAGGTTTTTATGGGACGGGTAGCCGTATAAACCTTGGATCGGACGAATCTCATTTGATTGGAAGTTTGAGTGCTCTTTCTAAGAGTCAAAAGTGAGTAGAGGGCAATAAGCCCTCTCCACCAAAGCCTATCACTCCCAAAAACATATCTGATGAAAATTTTAAGAAAGCTGTTTTGTTCAGCCTTGTTGAAAGTTCCAGTAATTATGTCTTTAGGGATGACAACCTCTCCACAGTCTTCAGGACAATGGCTTTAATTTAGGCAATTCGTTCATTGTTCACACATAGTATATGTTATTGAGAAAGGCATGCACGTTTGAACTTTACTTTTCAAGAAAAGGAAGAGTATTCAGAAAATAGGGTATCGTCAAGGATTGGTTTAGGTATTAAATTGGGACTTTCAGAGAATACTTAGAAGGGAATATCATCTCAGCAAAAGGCAACATGTTCATAGTTCTGCTAATAATACTGCAACGGCTACATTTACTACTACTACTACTACTACTACTACTACTACTACTACTACTGCTACTACTACTTCTATTACAACTACTTGTGGGGTTAAGAGCGTTGAGATGAAAATTTTAGGAAGTATATGAGCATGCAGGTTATCAAAAGGACATATCAGCAACGTCATAGCAATGACTAATTCTATTAAGTTGAAAATTCCAGCACTTGATGAGAGGGAAATTCAAACGACCAAAAGGCAATAGGTTAATACAACTGCTGCTAGTAGTACTACCGCTATTCTATTCTATTACTAGTAATACCAATACTACTACTGTGACTACTATTACAACTATGCCTAAGGGTATGAAGGTGAAATTTTCAAGAAATTTTGAGGGGGATTGATGAACTGATTCAGAGCACGCCCTCTGTATGCGGGTTGTCAAAGGGTGTAACAGCAATATCTTAGAAATAGTTTGGGGTGTAAAGTTGAAACTAACAGTGCTTGTTGTGAGGGATTTTGGACTAAACCCCCCCAAAAATATTTTTTTACTGCTACTGCTACTATTGCTATTAAAACTGAGGATATTAAGGTGAAAAATTTGGGGCACATATAAACTTTATGGAACTAATTCAAAATACGCTATGCCCACGTAGGTTGTCAAGCAGACGCGTCAGAAATGCTTGAGGAACGTTTGATGGTATGTATAAAGCTGAAAATTACATCGTGTGTTGAAGAGGATGTAGAAAAAACAAAAGGTCTTATGCACATGCTGCTACTAATGCTGCTACAACTATTGCTATTGCGCAAGATCAAGGTATTAAGGTGAAGCTTTTTAGAAATATTTAGGCGGATGATGAACTAAAACAAAACAAACTATGAACATGTGGACTTTCAAAGAGGTAGCAAATCAATATCAAAAGAGCAACTTATATTATTAATTCAAACCTTTAAGGGTAAGTTGTGTGGGACTTTGAACTAGCCAAAAAGCTCTGTGTATACATTTAATACTACCAATACAGTTACCGTAATTAATGATGCTAAGAGAATCAAGATGAAGCTTATATGGAACGTTTAGGAGTTTCAATTAAACGAAAAAACTTCCAGGTTTTCAAAGTAGCATTTAAGCAACGTAAAATACACCACCGCTCTATTATAGCTAGACATATTTTTGAAACTTTTATAGGAGCTAATTTGATTCAGAATCAAAAGTTCTGGTGCTCTTTCCAAGAGTAAAACAGACAGGAGGGCAAGCAGCCCTTCTTTCAAACCCTCCATTTTCCAAATGCATCCAGTCAAAATTTTGAGACAACCACTTTGCTCAGCGTAGTAGAGTGGTCCAGCAACTATGGCTTTAGAGATATTAGCCGTGTCAGTAAAGAGCTCCATTAAGACAAGAATCCACGCCCGAGGTGAAGTTACTTAGATTAAATCTGTTTTGCTTTAGAACCTTTTTGAAAATAAATTACGATTGCGTTTTTTCTGTCTTCTCATCTCCTAAAATAAACTTCTACTACCATTGTCTAAAATTTGGTTGCATGATTTACCAGTACCACCGTCAAAACTAATTTCAGCTATGCTACGAAGTGGCCACACTTGTATGCAGAACATGCTCACATCCCAGACACGACTATCTAGATTGCATTTACTTCTATTTTATTAAAACAACTTACTCCTGAGTTTTTTCTGCCATCGCATCTCCTCATATAAGCCATCCACTCTTGAGAAAAAATCGGACACCTTAGAGCCTTTATCATCTCTATCACAACTTTGAAAGACTTTTTGCTTTGTTTCTTCGACTATGTATTCACATATTTCAGGAATTGGGAAAACAATCTGCTCCAGTCGCTTATCCTCCCTTTCAATCTAGAAATACACAAAAACATTTTTATGTTAATTATGCATGCTAATGAAAGTTTTTTTTGCATTAGAGCTAGACATAGCTGGTTTAAAACAACGTGAGACACCGAGCCTCGATACGATACTAAAATGTATTCAAGCCCTAATCAGTCAGTTCCTAAATGGTCCATGTGAGCGTGCGTTTTATTTTCTAGCATCTTAAAGCAGAAAGTTTCAGATTACGGCTTTAGCAGCATAAAATTTCAGGTTAGGGGTTTAGAAGCTAGAATTTTCGGATTATGGACAAAGAGGCTTCAAGTTTAGAAGCTTTAGTTTCACGTTGTTGAACGGGACTCAGTTGCACGGTTGTTCAGTTACACGAGCATTCAGTTGCATTGGGTTTCAGTTGCACGGGAGTTCAGTTACACGGAGGTTCAGTTGCATGGGTGCTCAGCTGCAGAGGGGTTCAGTTACACGGGTTAAGTTGCAGGGGGGTTCAGTTACACGGGAGTACAGTTGCACGATGGGTTCAGTAGATTGTGGTTCAGTTATACGAGGTTTTAGTTGCAATGGAACCACTCTGAACAGATTGAGACGGAGGAGGAGCGTATTCAGCTGTGTTGGCTTCAGGTAGCTTGGCACTGCATTAAGGTGCTAGCAGTGTAGTATGTAATACTTGTGTATACTAGTTTCTGATTGGTAAATAGTTTTCATAGTTTTTAGTTCAGAAACTGAAAGGTGGATAAATTTGATAGGTTGTCTGGTCTACAATGACAAGATTTAAAAGGAATTTTCTCACTAGAAAAAATCATATTCTCCGAGCATTATTAAGATTTGGCATTTTTCTTAAAATTACATATCTATATCTTTGAAATAAAGATAAGAAAAACATGTAAAAAATTATTAAGAAGTGGTGAAATATTCAATATCTTCCTATGGTATATAGAATTAGATTTCAGAAGCAGTAGTTAAAAGTATGAATATATTAAACTATAGTATACCTTCTAATCAGCCCCATTATACAGGTTTGCTTCTGATGTCTAGTTTTGAAAAGTCTGAGCTAATTATTTTTTTTCACATAAAGTAATCCAGCATGGGATCTACAAACATAAGCTAGTATTACTGGGCCTGTGCTGTTAGTCTATTAGTAAAACGTCGAGACGTGCCCAGGGCAAGTCTGCTGTGAGACCTTGATTTAGGGGAAAGGTCCTTTCAGGGTTGAAGTTCCAGCGAAAATCAGGATCTGGGAAAGTTCTCACAAGTTTTATTTCCACCTTACTCCAAAGGTTCTGTCAAACTATTGCTTCCATTATAGCAAGTTGGAATCGAGCAAATAATAGTCCAACGTGAGCCACTATAATAGTTAATGCCTTAACCAGCAATTTTCAGTTCGAGACGATACTTCGTAAAAAAAAATCACATTTATGTGAACAAAAAGTGTGTGTAATGGCTTTCAGTAGCATTATTATAGCCAAAATTAAATCTCGATATGGCAACTTTAGTTTCAGGGGGTAAAAACAACAACGAAGGTGACACAGATTAGGGATTCTAGAAAAGTATGGGGCCCCAGAGCCCTGAATGGGGATCTTAACTAATTGTACTACTGGTGTTTTTATCTATATTTAATAATCTATTTTTAACCAGTCACTAAAAAAGCAAGAAGACCAAGAACAACATAATACAAAAAAAAGAAAGAAAAGAAAGGAAAAATACCGGACAAGCACTTAAAAGAAATTAAATCAAAAATAGTACTGAAGGAGGGACGACCACTCGTGCGACAGCCTTGAGTTAAAAATTGTCGATCTATTTTAGAACGGCCCCTGTAGCTTTATAACGAAGTCTAATCCATGAATTACGCGCCCACAAAGGCAGTCTCAACTGATACTTTGCAAGACCGAATTTGCTTAATATTAGATTTCCAGAAAGGTACAACATACAGAATATGCGGCAGCCCAGTTGCATTACATAATCTAGCTAAAATCATACATCAGTTTATTTGCCACAATGCTACCATATGATGCGTAAATGACTAATTAAGAGCGAGCGGATAGCTCACCCAGGAGTTGTGATGGGGAGGCCCAAATAAGTAAACGTGGCTTAATGGACAGTAGCTTAATGGATGTATCACCATCTAATAGATACAAAAGTCGAAACTTCCAAATTTAAAACAAGAATCTCAGGATTAGCTTCAGTGAAAATAGAAGCAATTTTCTGGTATTTATTCAACACTTCAAAATTCTCCTCAAGGCACACTATGGTCCGACATGGCATTAAAACGTCATCAGCATTATAAACTAGGCTTAGAAACCCACGAACTATACATGAAAACTCGACGTAAAACCTAAGTTAGGTATTGTTTTCTTAGACCACACTGCCGTTCTATGACGAAAAAATAAATTGCAAATGGGGATAAATCCTTTTTTTCACTCTCTAAATAAATGGATGTATCCAGATGTGAAAATTTATTTGTTCGTCATAAAACGGCAGTGTGGTCTAAAAAAAGAGTACCCAACTTATGGTATTAGGTCGAAAATACATTGTATACATGGCGAAATGAGACCAATCGAGTGAACAACTATAAACTCAATATTTCGTTTGCAATTAGAAGACACAGAAGTCTTTGCCACCTTCATTGGAAATTTGTTTCACTTTTGGTCAAAACTAAAGAAGGAAATTTACATCAAGACATTGAATGAACTTTTTCAGCGAAATCTCTGAAAATAATCTTGAGAATAATCCGAAAGTTCGTTATTTTGTGAATGACCCGAAAAGTTATTTATTTTTTGTGGATAAATATACTAGCTTTAATTATATTATTTTAGTGATTCTACTGATGACGAGCGAGGCATCTGGATTTTTGTACCTGTTTTTTCACTGGTTAAATAAATAGATCTATCCACATTTGAAAATTTATTTGTTCGTTAAGAAAACTCAATTGACGATTGTGGATGCATTAGTGCGTTGTTGAAAAAAATCAGGTGAAACAATAGATCCCTGTCTCACTCCATTATAAACTGGTAATAAAACATAAATATCACACAGGCCAGGAAACTTTTAAATTAGGTTAAACTAAGATCTGACAGAACAAGGGATGTTGTCAGAAGAAAATAACGAAACACCCTTAATATGTAAATTCTGGCTTGTGTGCTTAGTGAGATTAGTGAAACCAAGCTTAGTGATCTTACATGGATAAATGCAACATGGATCTTATCTATATTTATTCAGTATGGGAAGGAAAATGGCTTTCCACCAAGGCCGTATCCAGGGGGGGGGGTAAAGGGTTTGAACCTCCACCCGAAATGTTTGTCTGACTCGTAAAAACGTAACAAGAATGGAAATCAAAAAATTATGCGTTTTTTTTAGGTTTTTGTTTGTAATACCCTCCCCCCCAAAAAAAAATCCTTGTGAAAAACATCCCCCCCCCCAAAAAAAAAAAATCCTGGATACAACCCTGCTTTCCACACAGGGATTTCTCTTTTTGTTGCTTTTTAATGAAGGGAAGGATTTTCTTCTTTTTTTTTTTACGAAAATACAAAATAAAGATAATTTTATAAATCTAGGAAAGGAATAATATAGAGTCTACGGCCCCTAGAATACTAAATATTAAATCGAGCCATATTAAAATCCACCAAGCTTCAGTTGTATCCGGAGTTAAGTTTTTTGATTGAAATAGGTGACAGTTTGACATAAACTATGGTAATTCTTAATCTACTAGGAATCAAAATTACAAGGTCGCTACCTCGTCTGAACCCATTTAAATCTTACCTCTATCTGACCTGTATGGGAAGCAAAATATGATAAGGCAGCTTCCGAGTCTGAGTCTTCAACAGGTTTCAATAAGGCACTCATTTCTTTATTATGTTTTGCCAATTTGTGACATAGAATGTAGAGGTTGTGACCCATTTCTTTGAAGCCTGCTCCATGCAAACCTTCCTTATGGCCCTTCTGATAGGCTGCCACAGCTGCTTCAATCTGAAATTATACACCCTTTAAAATCCAGATTTAGTTGGGTATGTTCTAATCAAACGAAAAACTAATGTGAATTAAGTTATTTTCGCAAGATCGAGTTGAATGGGAGATTGGAGTCGGTTAAATGAGGTTCAGTTAAAAGGTAGTGAGTTGAATGTGGATGACTTAGATTGGTTCGAAGTGAATTTAGGTTGAGCTGAAAAGTTACCGTTTTTAACCATAGTACCTACCTTGTAATATAAAGAAAAAACTTCTAAATGAAAAAAGTACAGCAATAACAATGTTTAACTTGAAATCAGGAAAAGCTTTTCAGCTTAAAAAAGACTATACTGAATTATGAAAACACCATCGAAATTAGAATTTAACGTTATAAATTGTAGACGCAAGGTGGCTTAAAATATCGCAAATTTGGGGTTCGGCTCCTAACTAGTGTTATTTGGGGTGAAATTATGTTTTTTAAAATTATGAACATTCCACTAAAATTATAACTTAATATTATAGTTTGTACATGCGAGATGACTCGAGTTTCCACGAATTAGGGGTTCAACTTCTAACAAGTATTTCTTGTGGTAAATTTCACTGAAACTACAATTTAATATTATTAATAAAAGTTGTAGACGCGATATGACCCAAAATCCCAAAAATTTGATTTTTCCCAAAAAAGGAAACGATTTTTTCCCAAAGAAGGAAATTCCATTGAAGTTGTAGCTTAATGTTATAGCTTGTATATGTGAGACGGCTAGAGTTCCACGGACCTGCAGTTTAACTTCTAATTAGCATTTTTTGTGGTGGATGTATGATCTTTCATGATTATCGAAATTTCACTGAAATTGCAACTTAATATAATTAATAAAACTTCTAGACACATTATGACCCAAAATTCCAAAAATTTTAGGTTTAGTTTCTTACTAATATTTCTAGGGGTAAATCTACGATTTTAACCTAAAAAGGGAGATTCCATGGAAGTTGTAACTTAATGTTATACCTTGTATATGCGAGATGGCTAGAATTCCCACGGATTTGTGGTTCAACTTCTAGCTAGGATTTTTTGTGGTAAATATATGATCTTTCATAATTATCAAAATTCCACTTAAATTGCAACTTAATATTATTAATAAAACCTCTAGACGCAATATGACCCAAAATTACAAAAATTTGAGGTTTGGTTTCTTACTAATATTTCTTGGGGTAAATCTACGATTTTTTCCTAAAAAAGGAGATTCCATTGAAGTTGTAACTTAATGTTATAGCTTGTATTTGAGAGACGGCTCGAGTTCCCACAGATCTTGGGTTCAACTTCTAGCTAGTATTTTTTGTGGTAAAAATATGATCTTTCATAATTATCAAAATTCCACTGCATTACAAATTAATATTATTAATAAAACTTGTAGACGCAATATGGCGCAAAATCCCAAAAATTTGAAGTTTGGTTTCTTAACATTTCTTGGGGTAAATCTACGATTTTTTCATAAAAAACGAAATTCCATTGAAGTTATAACTTAATGTTATAGCTTGTATATACGAGATGGCTCGAGTTTCCACGGATTTGGAAGCTAGTTGAGGACTTGTAGCTAGTTGAGGACTACGGACTTGTAGCTAGTTTTTTTTGTGTTAAATATATGATCTTTCATAATTATCAAAATTTCACTGAAACAACAATTTAATATTATTAATAAAAGTTGTAGACGCAATATGATCCAAAATCCCAAAAATTTGAAGTTTAGTTTCTTATTAACATTCTTGAGGTAAATCCACGATTTTTTCCTAAAAAAGGAAATTCCATTGAAGTTGTAGCTTCATGTTATAGCTTGTATAGCCGAGATGGCTCGAGTTACCACGGATTTGGGGGGTTCAACTTCTAGCTAGTATTTTTTGTGGTAAATATATGATCTTTCATAATTATCAAAATTCCACTTAAATTGCAACTTAATATTATTAATAAAACTACTAGACGCAATATGTCCCAAAATCACAGAAATGTTAGGTTTGGTTTCTTACTAATATTTCTTGGGGTAAATCTACGGTTTTTTCTAAAAAGGATATTACATTAAAGTTGTAACTTAATGTTATAGCTTCTATAAGCGAGATTGTTCGAGTTACCACGGATTTGGGGTTCAACTTCTAGCTAGTATTTTTTGTGGTAAATATATGATCATTCATAATTATCAAAATTCCACTCAAATTGCATCTTAATATCATTAATAAAGCTTCTAGACACAATATGACCCAAAATTACAAAAATTTGAGGCTTGGTTTCTTACCAATATTTCTTGGGGTAAATCTAAGATTTTTTCCTAAAAAGGAGATTCCATTGATGTTGTAACTTAATGTTATAGCTTGTATATGCGAGATGGCTCAAGTTCCCACGGATTTGGGGTTCAACTTATAGCTAGTATTTTTTTTTTTTTTTTTTTTGGTAAATATATGATCTTTCATAATTATCAAAATTCCACTGAAAATGCAACTATTATTAGTAAAACTTCTAGACAAAATATGACCCAAAATCTCAAAAATTCGAAGTTTGGTTTCTTACTAATATTTCTTGGGGAGATCTACGCTCAATTCCAAAAAAAAGAAGATTCCATTGAAGTTTAAAGAATATCTTGCCCAAGATTTATCTAATGCGTATTATTGATTCAACTTTCAATTTAGTACAAATAAACCCCTTATCTATACAGATTTCATATAGAATAATTCTGTTTCTTAAGCCCTAATGAGCACAAAAAAACATTTAATATATACAGTTCAAGGTATTTTACCTCGCAAAGTAATGATTATATTTGCAACATAAGTAGTAATTAGTGATTTACTAACTTCTCAGTAATGTGTGATTTATTCTGATATGCAAGATTGCTAATTTACGGTCCGGTTTGTCAGTAGAGATGAATTTTTATCTGTATAAATGTGATTTAAAATATATGCAATTGAAAATGTGGCATACAAAATATGAAAAATTAAGAAGAACAAAGTTAATTCAGAAAGAATAGAAAGTGGACATCTGAAACATCCGAGTATATTGTACAGCCTCCATGTTTAGACTGAGTAGTTGTCAAACCCCGAAATTGGTTTCAATAAATCTCTCCCGTGGATATACGACCCTCCCAACTAAAAGGATTAAAATAGGGCAATGTTCAAGGTTTTATTATTAATACCATATTTACACAGCATATTAAATTCCAGACAGAGACAAAACTTGACAGAGTCGGGAACAAAAAACACTTAACGCATAAATTTAAATTAATCGTACCCCTGCTAATATTCCACTTATATAGATCTAAACCAAAATCTTCAATTTTCTATTTCAAACTACCCTCAAAAATAAAATGCAAAATAATAGGTAATTCATCTTTTCAGACTCCTCAGCACAAAAAAAAAAAAAAAACTAAATTCCAGAAGTTTTACTATATTTATTCAAAGCATCAACAGGGGAAAAGAGACCAACTCCTCCCAAACACGCCATACAAAAAGAGGCGTACAGATGTATGTACAAGGACATATACATACTTATACCAATATACACATACATATATGTAAACATACACATACTAATTAACAAATTACCCTTTCATTAGGCATCCTTAATTTTATTCTTAGTGTTGATAGGGGAAAAGAAACATCAAATACTTTGAACATTTTTATGCCTGGCAAGAAAGGTATTAAAGCCTACACGCAGGGGAGCTTCGGACCTTTGCTCCTCATCTATTTTTATCGAGTGTCACTTTTCATTATTGTCCCAAAGTAATGATAGTATAATTTATATAATATAACATAATAAAATTTATTTAATATAATAATAATAACTATATTAAGATATATTATAAAGGCTATTTCATCGGTGCATTAAGGATGACAATAAAAGCGAGCTTTAACTGATTTTTATGGATTTTAACCCATTCTTGCATATATTTACTATTTCTTTATTGTAAAGTAGGAATTAAAAGAAATATTGGTAAAGGATAAAGATGAAACACGTTAAGTTACTTAAATTGATAAAATCAGTTTAAATGGACTGTCCCCACTGTCTAATAAATCCCCACTGTCTAATTATTATCACTTTAGGCTTTCATTTCCACATTTATTTGCTTCCATTTCATATCAATTTTCGTTTGTTTATTAGTAATACCTTACCTAATCAAGGTACCTAAGTAATACCTTACCTAATCAAATATTCCCAAAATCCTTTTAGAAAGGATCGTAGCTATACAATTACTGTCCATTTGAACTTTTCCTCTGTATTCATTCGCTTTCATTTCATGTTCGTTTTCACTGATTTATTAGTAATAGGATACTAGTGAACCTATTCAAGGATACGTAAATATTCACAAAAAAACTTTTTAGACATAATTCCAGCTATCTACTTAATATCAGTTTAGGAGTTCATTTCTGTATTCATTCGCTTTCGTTTCATATCTGTTTTCATTTATTTGTCAGTAACAAGATTACCTAATCAACAAGTGGTAACCTAATAACAAATGAACCTAATGAAAGATAGGTAAATATTCACAATAAAAAAACTTTTCAGAAAGGATCCCTGCTGTCTACTTACTATCTATTTAGGCTTTCATTTCTTTATTCCTTTGCTTTCATTTCATATCTATTTTTGTTTATCTAGTATCAACAGGACACTAAGGCTGTTTTCAGGGGAAGGTGGGGGGAGGGACTCCAGTGAGCTCTACTCCAGAGCAGAATTCACTTTTCCATCAGATATGAATTGCTATCAGAGCAAAAAAGGAACTATCCTCTGTGGACGTCTATTTTATACGGAAAAAGACGAAAAAGACGATACTAGATACGAAAAAGACGAACAAATTGGACTAATCGCTTTTCGAACCAATTTTATTTGACTTTTTACTTTAACATTTTCTTCGACTGATAAAACTTTTAGGAATCAGCTCAAACACAAATTCCTGTAACTTGGTGTTTCATCTATTAAGCTCAGCCAGCTTCTTCAAAAATTTTACTGAAATCTTATCAATGACATCAATTCACGAAAATTAGAGAGAGACGGACAATTTTTTTCTCCATGAAAACACGAAAAAAGAGTGTTTTTCAACGAAAATATCCAATTCAAAATATATTTATTTTTTTAATGGGGATGGGTATAAAAATCAAGGGGGAGCACCCCCCCCCCATTGACGCCATTGGACCTTGTCACTGATTAGCCTGTATAATTTAGTAAGGAAATCAGCAAAAAATGACGTGTATTATCACATATTACTTACCATCTGTTTGGGGTTCATGTTGCCTAAAATTCTCTCAGCATTCTCCGTATCTGTTCGACTTTCCATAATGGCTAATAAGAGTTTAGAGGCATTATTCTTCAATTCTAAAATTTTGGTTTGATCTACAAGTACATTAATATCAGCTGTTAAAAGGCCAACTACTATGTCTAAGCCATTTGATTCATGCATTGCTATACAATTCTGGTTGTCATGACAAGGTCCCTGAAATTAATAAATATTAGTATTAAGAAAAGAGGTAGTATTAAGAAAACAATAAGCTGTACGAAAACTGTGGTTGAATCCCACTTTCTAGGACTATAATGAGAAAAAGGTTGAAATGGCTAGGGCACGTTCTGCAGATAAAAGATTAAAGATGCCAAAGATTGTCCCTTTCGGCCAACCGTCTAGGACTAAACGGAAAGCACGTCGTCTGCGGTTGGGGTGGGAGGATGTCATAAACAAAGATTTAAAGGAAATTCGAACTTCCCGGAAGGGTGTAAAGACGGAGGCTTTGAAAAGAATGCGATGGGGGAGGAATGTGCGTAGTTGCGTTGGCCTCAGGCGGCTTAGTGCTGCGGTGAGGTGTTAGTAATGGTAGTAGTAGCATGGCTCCAACCCTATGCTTTCTCAAGGTCAGATCACAACTTGCACTTTACTGAATAAAAAATAAATGAATGTACATTGTCAGTTCAATATACATACATTCTTTCAAATCTTAATAATTTTTCATTTATCAAAGTTATAAAAGTGAAAACATTTAAATTCATTATTTTTTTTTAGCAAAGTGCAAGTTATGTTCTGGTCTTGAAAAGGCATAGGGTTTGTAAGCCCTACTCAGATTAATTTCTGCTCGTTTTGAGTTTGACTCGATTATTTATTGTAATTTCTGTTCGCTTTGGGTTTCATTTATTTATTGATGCCGATTTGTGGTAGTTTTATGCTTGGTAGATTATTTGATTCTATTTTTACTCAGTTTTAGTTTAATGTAGTTCTTTACTTTTCTTTGAAAAAATTATTCAGTGGAAATTTTTTTTCTTTAATTAATTCAGTAAAAAAAGAGACTCTTTATAAATAGGGAATGAATGAAATACAGAATCAAAAAAGAAAAAATAAATGAAGCACAGAGGGGAGTTTAAATAAAGAATAAATGAAGAGACAATATCGTTGCACTACAAATCCAAGGGCGTTGCTCATATCTTCGTAGCATTATAAGAAAGGTAAATTAGATTTTTAATCATATGTAGACATTGATCGATAAAATAAGTTATGTAGCCTATCAAATCAGTCAAAATAGTATATAGCCTACTTCACCCTAGAAAAAAAAGCAAAAAAGGTAGAATTAAGAAATTTATTCTTGATGAGTTTTTCTCCTCGAGGATTTCCGATCAATATGAATCTAAAAAAAAAAAAAAAAAAAAAAAAAAAAAAAAAAAAAAAAAAAAAAAAAAAAAAAAAATAATACAGCCAATAAAATCAAACTAAATATTTTGTAAAAATTAAGGGAGACCATGTTCTTAAAACAAATGTGAAAGAAATGAAATAAAAGGGATGATAAGGTTTTTAACCTATTTTTTATTTGAGGACTTAAACCTTGATATAGAACTATATACCTAAAAAAACAACCATATTACAACAAAGTAATAGTTAATGCGTAGCTAATCGAATTATGCAGCTAATAAAATTAAGCAGAATAGTCTCTAGACCATGCATTATTATGCATCCAGGAAAGAAATAATCCGAAAAATAAATCATGTTACCTGACAATACTCCGTGAGGCTTTCAAGAGTCTGATTAATCAACGATATGTTCTGCTTGTTTATATAAAGTGCAAGGAGGCCAAGGCTACCAGTTGTAGAGCCACAGATACAGTCCAAAAAAACTAGAGTCTCTGATATAAGGTTGTAGTTGTTTTTGCTATTTTGTGTCCTTAGAAAGTTCTGTAAGAGAAAAAATTCGACAAAATGAAATTTAAGGTTAACTGTTAAGTTTCGGATCAGTTACGAAGCTGTATTTTCGGAAAATTAGTTACAACATACCAAACCGTCTTTCAGAAAAATCACAAGCTAAGTGCTGTAATTTCGACGTGATGATATAAGAGTAAGACGAGAAATTATGAGTAGACAAAAGGAAGAGTAAAACGAAGTAAGAGAAAACAAAAATGAACAAAAACGTAAAACAAACGAGATAAGAGTAAATAAAAGTAAGAGCAAACGATCAGACAAAAGTGAAACAAAGCAACAGCAAACAGAAATAAATAAAAGAGTAAAAGAAACAAATTAGAGCAAACAGAGGTAGATAAAAGAGTAAAACACGAAAATAAGTATATATAAAATAAGACTAAAAGGCCAGACAAAAGAGAAAAAAACAAGAGCAAAACAAGTGAAAAAGGACAGAACAAGAAAATAAGAGAAGATATTAGAACAAACAAAAAGAGTGAAGTAAAATAATAGCGGAAAAAGTAAATAAAAGAGTAAAACAAAAACATTAGAATAGATAAAAGTAAGATAAAAAGAGCAAACCAAAAAGAGTAAAGTAAAATAAGAGTAAACAAAAGTAAATAAAAGAGTCAAACAAACAAGATAGGAGTAAATAAAAGTAAGAATAAGGAGCAAACAAAAGAGTAAAACAAACAAAATACGCCGAAAAATTGGCTTTTGGAATTACGGCTTGTTTTGTCAGAATTCAATCCGAATGTCACTTCACCCCACATCCAAAAGCAAAAACAAGTAAAAACAATTTTCGATATCGTGAAAAATCAGGGCATAGACGGTTCTAATACTTTACGAGTTTGTTTACTAAAAATTCTACGACAAAGAAAGCAAAAGAAAGCGGAACTAAGGGGAAAACTTAAGACATTTCAGGAAGCGACACAGACTCAAAGGCTCTCCTGCATAGAGCACAGGGACAAAATCTCCAAAAAAACAAAAAATAATGATAATAAAGATAGAATTACCTATACTTTCATGATTTTCAGAGGGCATGATTTTTTTTTAAGAAGAAGAAGACGATAAAAGCAAACGTTACCTTAATCTAAGGAACTAGGACGAGGGGCGTCAATTGCCACCCCCTCCCCTTCAAAATTTAAGACCAAACTATTTTTTGTATTTTCATTGAGAAATCTAGAGAAAAGTTTTCCCCTCTCCCTTGATTTGAAAATTAGCTTTGTTTCGTGTGATGATTAAATAAAGAATCAAAGAAAAATTCCTGTTCGCCTCTACAGTTTCCTGAACTGACGCCCTACGAAACAAAGAGAGATGGATGGCAAATCAAACATGCATGCACATACACAAAAACAAAGTAACGCACAGATACAGTAATATTCATAGGCATGGGGATGGAACCGAAAAATTAATAAGGATGAGCATATACGTCACACAAAGTACAAAAAAAACGAAAGTGGGAAAAAAGGGAAAAACACAAATTTTGCTGAGACTGCAGTTCTGCCATGTTTTTCTTTAGTTAGTTGGCTTGGTCTGTGTTTCGGCCCAACACTTTCCACTACCTGTTCATCCCTAGTGAATCAAACCGTGAAAAACCTAAGCGTCGCTTATGGAAAAACATCCCAAAACAAAAGCCGTTACAACCGCAACGGTTTGTGCATGATTTATAACGCTTATTTCGCCCCTGTGCTTTTGTTTTTATCAGACATGGCTTATCAGTTGCGTAAGAAAGATCATCATACTCTACGTGCGGCTTATTTCAAATATTGCAAATTCCTCCTCCAGCTTCCTAGATGGCACCGAAATAAAAAAAAAAATAATTGCTCGATTTGGTTTAATAGATGTGCCTTCTCAGATTTGGTCTTCCAGTGATGATTTATGTAAAAATACTATCAACTTTATTCACGTTTACGACCCTCTGCAGCCTTTTTTCCTTACTGATACTGGCTAATTAGTCCATGTTGTCTTTTGTTAGTTTGAATTTTTTTTCCTTCGCTGTTTCTCGTTTTTGTTTTTGTTTATTTATAATACTCCGTACTTTGTGTTTTTTTTTATACTTTTACGGGTAATAAAGTCCATTCATTCATTCATAGAAGATAATTTGGAAATTGTAAAACAAAAACGAAAAGAGAAAGATGGCTAATTATAGATCTATGCTCACATACAAAGACAAAGTATGATCCACACACATGAGTAAGCGTGCGCACAAGATCAGATATATACATATACACAAGGATGAGCGCAAAAATCTAACAATAAACAGGAGGATTTTGTACGAACTTGATATGAAAAGATAAACAGATAAACTGCAAAAATATTCATGCTTGGATTTCTTACAAAGGAGGTGTACAAATCAGAAAATGCTGAATACAGAACAAATAAAGGAAAAAAGTAGCCTTAAGATAGTACGCTGATAAAAATATTAATAGTTGAAGATATCGGTTGGAATTCCCACAAAGGAGTTGCAAAAGTCTCAAAATACTGAAGGCATAACAAAGAGATGAAAACAGCTAAAATAATAATTAAACAAAAGAAAAAACTGAGCTCATAATAAACAGGAAAAAAGAGAAAAAGTGTTCATACTTGAAGATCTCGGTTGTGATTCTCACAAAGGAGCTGTAAGAATCGCAAAACAGGTCCCATGACATTAATCTTAGGTGGTAATTCGACTGCTTCTTTTCCTGAGGAGTCAGAAGGGTTTTCTGCAAGTAAAAAGAATCAAGAGTTGAGTACAACAGGAGCAGACCAACACAAGCAAATATATCTCGCAGATAATAAATGTGTATGCCACCGTATCATGTTTGCAGATCCGTTATGATTATTGCAGGCTATTAAGATCGTGACAGGAGCGGAGCAACACAAGCAACTATAGCCCTCGTTTTCAGACCACTCATATTCAACACGAGGTTCGACACGAGTTGTGCAGATTATAGTTTTGAGTGCCTTGTATGTGAAACACAGGTAAATGTCTTCTCAGAACCCATGTTCAACCATGCTATTCTGGTGTGTTACAGTTTTGAGAAACCCGTGTCCAGCACACTTGGAACCCGTAAGATGATTAAATAAAAAAAACAAGTTTTTTGAAATGAAAGTAAGGAGCGACATTAAAACTTAAAACGAACAGAAATTACTCCGTATATGAAAGGGGCTTTTCCTCCTCGACACCCCGCTCCTTACGCTAAAGTTTTTTATTGTTTTAAAAAGTAGAGTTGCGAGTAAGAATCAAACGTAAAATTTCAAATTAAGAAATTAAATTTTTTAATTTAATTTCTGAAAGTTTTTGAATTAATGCATGTCTGATTTTGGCTCTCCGTACATAAATTATTAAAATGAAATTTGCATTTTAATTCTTTTTTTGGCTAAATGGCTTTCTCTTAGTTTTGATCAGACAATTTTGAGAAATAAGGGGTGGGGAAGGAGATCTAGTTGCCCTCCAATTTTTCGGTTACTTAAAAAGGCAACTAGATCTTTTAATTTTTAACGAACGTTTTTATTAGTAAACAAAATACGTAACTTAAGAATTAACTTACGTAACAAACTTTTATATTCTTATATTTTTGATTATATATATGAGAGGGTTGGTCCTCTCGTTAATACCTTGCTCTTCAAACTAAATCTTGTTTTGTCCCAATTCTTTAAGAATGACCCCTGAATCAGAAAGGCCGTAGAATAAATAGTTGAAATTACTTAAATTTTTTTAGCATAAAAAGCGAAGTATTTATCTCCTCCTAAATACCTCGCTCTTTATGCTAAAGTATTTCTAGAACCCCTCATATGCGTAATAATCTCTGTTTAATTTTTAGTTTTAATGCTTCTCCTTACTTTCAATTGAAAAAACTTTTTCATGTTTATATTTTCATTGTTTTTTTTTTATAGTAATGCTAGAAAGTCCTGCGCCCTTTTCATTGAATTTCTCTTCCCCCATGAAATATTCCTCCAAGGAAAGATCCTCCCATATAGCCCCCTCCCCTGAAACCCACACCCAAACAAAAAAATCCCCTTGATAACGTCGGTACACTTCCCAGTAACTATTACTGTATGTAAACATTGGTCAAAGTTTGCAACTTGCAGCCCTTCCCCCAGGGACTGTGGGGGGTAAGTCATCCCCAAAGACATAGTTATTATGGTTTTCGACTATGCGGAACAAAATGGCTATCTCAAAATTTTGATCCGTTGAATTTGGGAAAAATGAGCGTGGGAGGGGGCCTAGGTGCCCTCCAATTTTTTTGGTCACTCAAAAAGGGCACTAGAACTTTTTCTTCCGTTAGAATGAGCCCTCTTGCAACACTCTAGGACCACTTGGTCGATACGATGACCCCTGGAAAAAAAAACACAAATAAACACGCACCCGTGATTTGTCTTCTGGCAAATAATACGAAATTCCACATTTTGTAGATAGGAGCTTGAAATTTCTACAGTAGGGTTCTCTGGTACGCTGAATCTGATGGTGTCATTTTCGTTAAGATCCTACGACTTTAAGGGGGTATTTCCCCCTATTTTCCTAAATAAGGCAAATTTTCTCAGGTTCGTAACTTTTGATAGGTAAGACTAAACTTGATGAAACTTATATATTTAAAATCAGCATTAAAATGCGATTCTTTTGATGTAGCTATTCATATCAAAATTCCATTTTTTAGAGTTTTGGTTACTATTGAGCCGGATCGCTCCTTACTACAGTTCGTTACCACGAACTGTTTGAAAACTCTTTATAGTTTTGCTGGATTGAACACGATGACCATGGAAACAGTTTTGTCGAACCTACAGAAGACACGCTTCAAACCAGTACCTGAAAAAAAAAACAACTTATATCTCGCGGATAATAAATGTGTATGCCACCGTATCATGTTTGTAGATCCATTATGATTGTTGTAGGCTATTAAGATTATAACAGGTTCGGAGCAACGCATGCGATGATATCTCACGGATAATAGATGCATATGGTCCCGTATTACAGATGTGCTATGATTATTATAGGCTGTTATTTATAAGGTCAATGTGTAATCAGAGAGCTTCTGGAATATGATCTGTGTGTGCCAAGTAATCGTCCAACTTTGTAACCGCATTCTTCTTTCTTTTCTTTTTTACCTGTATTAAGACTATAAATATACTGTAGTTAACGAACATCCCAAAAATACTTTATTTTCGGATATAGAAAAGTGTATGTCTTCTTGCTTATTTTTCATGTTATTAATCGTCTAGATCTTGATAAAAATCAAAATAAAAAATTATTGAGCAAAGGAAATAAACCATAACTTTTTCTGTTTGGAAATCAGGATTTCCAATATTATTTCCCAAAAACTATTAAGAGATACAAAAATTTTGCTTGGATCTTCGAAAAGATCCAAAAGATTTTGGATATGAAGTTCTATCAGTATTCCAGTTTATTTGATTTCTAAGCTTCGATTTCTGGGGCATTTTACTTAGAAAGAATATAGGGGATTCGCAGAATCAAAACTTATAAATAGAAAAGGTCCCAGGAGAAAATTTATCTATGGAAAACCTTAATAGGGTAATATCTATTCATCCGCCTTGTAAAAAATTTCTACTTTGAATAGGAAATAAGTTACCTCTTGGATATCTAAAATGGGAAGCGTCATGACAGCCATGGAAATTATTTATAAGTGAACCAAGCAATTTTGTATACAAGAAAGTTTATACCGTATTACGATCTTTTTTTTTTTTACATACTTTGTACTAACTTTTGCAGCTAATATTCTTATTGCGCTCTACAAATTCGCTTTCACAGTGACTACCCCAACGCTTCACAATAAATTACACGTTTTTTTTATCCATAAACTTACCCCATTACGCACAATCGATTATATCGTTTATTTTATTTTTTATTTATTTTTTTTAAGAAGAAGATTCAAGAAAAAAATTGATAGTATTGCGAAATGTTTAACACAAATGATACAAACGATTGGTTACTTTCGTGCATATAAATTACTATTTAAAAGGAAAAAGGCAATCTTTAATTTGTGTGGTGCTGGGATAGAAAAACTTCAATAAATGATTCAAAAATATTTCCTCTAAAAATATGCAACGGTATCCTCAAAATTTGTCAGTTAGCCCACAGAAGTTCATATTTTACAAATCAAAGTTATTCTCTACAGCAGATTCTTGGAGAAAATATAAGAATTTTTAGACGAAAGTAAAACAGTTCAAAATAGGGATGAAACCTTCTTATTGACAGTGAATAGATATAAAATTATTTAACTGGATATTTCGAACACATATACAGTGTTCATCATCAGCAGTAAAACTAATGATGCTAGTTTTACTGCTGATGATGGACACTGTATATGTTCGAAATATTCAGTTAAATAATTTTATATCTATTTACTGTCAATAAAAATGTTTCATCCCTATTTTGAACTGTTTTACTTTCGTCATGGAAAGGCAGTGTGGTCTTCGAAGTTATCTAAGAATTTTTAGAGACGCTTACGAAGAAAATAGAAAAACAAAGTCTTAAAAACTCTTGTCTAAAACTAAAGAAGAAGAAGACGCAAAAAACCTGAAATACCTTTCTTTTTCATACTTGGCTCGTCGTCAGTTGAAGGATTGGATCCTGCTCCGTATGTTTTAATCTCTGTTTGAGCTTCTCTCATTTTCCCACAAATGACCTGAAAAACAAATTTGTAAAAAACACAGTAAAAAGATGAGCATATGGTATAACCTTTACAACGTTGCCGCTACCACTGCAGCCATGACAGATAGTTTATCAGCTGCCAAAAATAACGACATAAACTTAGAAAACAGATGTGAAAGGCAGTTATGCAAAAATGTTTTTTTTTTTGCCATGATAGACAGTTTATCAGCTGCCAAAATACAAACACAACGACAAAAACCTTGGAAAAACAGATGAGAAAAACAATTATGAAAAAAAGGAAAAAAAACTAAATTGCCAAATTCCGAATCAACATTAACTAAGTTAACGTCATTATAAAACTATACACTCCTTGTTTAGATTACACATACCTAACAAATTATATATGCATCACAAATCTTGTTCAGAATCGTTTTTCTGCTGTTATTTTTTTTATGGGAATTAAAGAGAAAATTACATATAGATATATAATGCACAAATATATGTATAAACATTACACATATATTATAAATAATTATAAATATGTAAATTTAGAAAGTCTTCAACTTTGGACTAGATGACCATACAAGGCTCATTCTAAAGGTATGGTAAGTTCCTTTTACGTCTCCCCCTTAGAACAGGAATAGTGTTATTTCGAAGAAGTAGCCTTCTTCAGGCCCTTTATTTATTTGTTACGGGCCCTTAACCACCTGTTGAAAGAAGACTTACTACATTAAAAACTGAAACAATCAATGCTAAACTTCCCTGGACTAGTACAATTTTATAGTGTTTAGTTGAATGTTTACTCCGTTTTGACATTCATTTTAAATTTTCATGATTAATAGATCAATAAAAATAATAATAATGCCTATATATATAGTGAAACAATTCAAATCAATAAAAGCTTTCTAGGGGACGAACAACCTCGAAGCGACAAGCGGTTTTTGGCCCACTTTCAGGTCCCCCAAGGCCCTCCTCTCTCCCACAAGAGTATCTGGAATCCTTTTAACTTGAGAAAAATTCCCTGAAATTTTGACCAAGAAAGTCCTTTGTTTCATAAAAAAAACGAGCGTAAACAAAGTAATTTGCACTATTTATGGCCCTTCCCCCAGAACAGTGTAGGGGTCATGAATATCTAAAAATTTTGATCGAGTATCTTGGGAAGGGGCTACAGGGTGCCAGGCAGGAAAATGGTGCAAGAAGAGTTGGTTTCCGTCCAATCCCTTCCAACTCTAAAAAAGGACATGAAAACTTTCAATTTCTAGTCGAATACGTCCCCTTAAAAGTTTTTACGATCATACCTTCCACATGAAAATGCAAGGAAACAAAAGAAAAGAGGAAGGAATAATGAAGAAAGGAAAGAAAAGACAGGAAGGACAGGAAGGCAAAACATACCGGATAGGAATAATACAAGGAGGGCATCCGACTCTTTACTTGAATATTCACCATTTATAACAGATGGAACTTTTTTATAAACTTTTAACTATTTATAGACTCTCTTCATGTTATGAACCGAGCAAGAGACCTGAATATTATGTTGTGTTCTTGTATCTATGGAATATTTTTCCTAACTTTGCTCCACGAGAAACACATTGGTGTTGTACTTTTTTTTTTCTTTTTTTTTTCTTTTTTCTCGACTGTCAATTTCAGTCAGTTCAGAGAAATTGGTACTCATTTTCTTGAACCGTGTTTCTGCTATCGACTGGAAGGCTCGGTTCAAATAGTACTCAAGCTGTGGGAAGATTCCCATTGCCCAATTGTCAAATTATCTTTCGAAAGTAATCGACTAAAAAAAATTATACATCCAAAATAGGAGCATTTTCCCAGGAGCCAAAAAATGCTGACATCCACTGTTTCTCGTAATGTCAGGGTGTAATTCTCTTCAGCTTGTGATTTTATTTCTATGTTTGGGGCTGAGGTAGAGGAAATTTATGATTATCTCAGTGTTTATCAGCGAAATTTGAATTTAACTCTCCCTTTTTTGCTCTCATACAAAAACAATTTAATCCCGTCTGAGTAAAGTGTGATTTTCAGAAAACAATAGAAAAATGCATTTCAAACGGGGCACAGAGACATCCATCGAGGAGTGGGGACTGAAAATCAGAAATCTTTTGCAATTTTTAAGATGGTACCGAACAAATGGCACTTTTGAGCTGACCCATCGATTGACAAAAAAAAATAATAAAAAATACAAGTCAAATGCTTGAGAGACAACCCATTCATCTGAAGCCTAATAAAAATGTAATACCTTTAAAAATTCCTGAGCAATTTCTGGGTTTTGCAGCTTATTGTAAATACTCTTTTGTATAACAGGGTTACCTCCCTCCAAAAGAGCTATGCCAAGCTCAATGGCACTCTGAAATATGGCAGTATTTGTGCCACATTTCATGATGAGCTCAACAACGAGATCTGACGCACCCTGGCTATCTAATGTGCACTGAACTTCATGAAGGGTCTTTCCAGCTCTTCGAACCATCATACCTGTAAGTTATTACGAATTAATGGTAAGTTAAAACACACTGGAACACAATATACTAAAATGAACAAAAATCTGTTGTCCTTATTTGAAACACAAAAAAAAATAATTAATTTTTACATCTTTTCACTGAAAGGAAAATAAGTCATAAATATGTTTGTTCTTAATTGTCTTGCAACTTAAATCACTCACAGTTCTACTTCAACTGTTCAACTGAAGAAACTACTATATCTTCCTAATAGACATTACGCATAAGTTTCACTTCCATATAATAGTGTTGACCTGACGAATACATTCCATTTTGGTGTGAAGTTTGACTCACTGCCTATGCCACAGGGCATTTCTCAACTGCACAAAAGTAAATACACCAAATGTATCTTTAATAGTCGTCCGATGGTTAACCAGTGGATAGATCTTTACCAGGAGATATGTGGAAATACAGCCAGAATTCGATAGCAACTGCTGCGAGGCCGATGAAAGAGGCTTTGTAGCTAGAAGCGTTGTTACCCAATTAATGAACAAGATATTATAAGTTGCATATCAGCATTGCGGCCTTGTGTGTCAATCGAAGTGTCCAACCGCTTTGCCAACGCGGTCGTTTTTGGCACAATTTAGAAGCCCTGGTACAATGCGGTACATTTGAAAATTTTTGAGTACAATACGATATTTTTACATTTTTGATTTTACTTGCTCCTTTATTTCTCAGATGTCTGCTCAAGTTTAATCGAAAACCTTCTTCTTATTAAGACAAATTTTTAACCTGCTGTTCAGGTACTACAAACTATTTTCTTATTGGACAACCTTAGTCGGAGCGGTACAACTTACTTCAAATCATACCGTCATTGCACGTTCTGCTAACCTGTCAATGACAGCATCAACGAACACTGATAAGAGAACGCATTCCTATACGACCATTGACAAGTTTTCAGGGCGATTTAATCCACTCAAGCGAGATATCACTATCCCAGATGCTCTGTTTCCAATTGTTTCCTCTGCAATAACCCTAGGCGTAATATTTACAAGTGACTGCTCGTTTAAGCTGCATGTAGACAATATTGTGCACAAGGGTCACTATTCAATCCAGAGTTTAACAAGTATGCGCAGGTTAGGCTTCTCTGATCGTCAGCTGCTTCTGACGTATACAACCTACATCAGGCCTTTCCTCGAGTATTGTTGTCCCGTTTGGGGTCCCCAAACTCAGAACATAGCTTACATGGCAGATGAACTAGAACATGTCCAAAAACGCACTACTAGAATAATACTTGGACCCAGTTTCAGCAGCTACGAAAGTGCCTTTGAGCTCTTGAATTTGCCCACCTTATTCGATTGAAGACATGAGCTAATAATGAAATTTGGGAAATCACTATTAACAAACGAAAGCACCGATCCATACTTCCACCATCCGCATCAATCAGCAGACTATACTGGGTATTACAACAAACTAGAACCAGTCAAGTGCCGTACGAACAGATTCGCAAACTCTTTTGTACCATATTTCGCAAGAGCATTCAACAAGTGTTAATTGTAATTTTGTGGTTGTAAAAGTAGCGTAATTTAGCGTTCATTTTTGAGTGCTACGATAGCTATTTAAATAAACGAATACGAAAAATAATTTCATTGTTACGCGATGACTGTGTTACTTCCCAATATAATATACTTTGTAAAATACAACTGTGATACTTCCTAATGTTTCTGGCGGTGGCACTTTCCAAGTGTTTGACAAACGTTTGGACAATGAATTTTGACCTGATCTTTTATGAGGACATTGTGAGTATATTTTGTATGTTTGTCAGAACATAGGTTTGTATTTATTTATTTTATTCAACCAATAGAGTTCAGTTTTGGATTCACATCGAACCTAATAGATCATCATCAAAGGTGAGTGGAAGCAAGTCAACAAAAAAAGTAATGAATAGAGACATGTCATTATCTAGTAAAGTTGTCTTCCTCGGTAAATTAAACGTTCAGGATCCGATATACATCATGAATTAAGCTCAGGATGAATATAGGGGGGGGGGAGGGTCCAAGTACTCGTCTCTGTAAATAAGATTGATTAGAAGAGATATTGAAAAGAAGTGCATTACGCCAGTAACAAAGTAAGTTGGTACGAAGAGTTCAGTCTTTGATGTAAATCAAACGTATTTTGCCGTCTTCAAAAGGTGAGTGAAAGCTGTTTATGGCATTTTAAGTGGAAAGAAAATAATTTGTCGAATAAAAGTAAGGAACGATATTTAAGCTGAAACAAACCTATATACTTCCTAAGAGTGCAGCAGTCTGTTCATAGCTCTAAAACATAATATTTACAGAAAAGTGGAGGGGATGTAGAGAAAATTCGAGAGACTTTACGGAGAAGTCGAGAAACTACTCTAAATAGTACTTGAATAACTCTTAATTAAAGCTAATTTTTTTGGACCTTTTTAAACAGAATTACAGCTGAAATTTAAACTAAGTAAAAATGAAACATAAAATTCTTGTAATTGCTCAAAAACAATTTAGGTAGCCAATAATTGAATTGCAATCCAACGGGCGGAAAATCGTCTTTTTTTAGTTAAATGTTTTATAGTAAGAATGCCCGCTTGTTCCCATCATATGGCCTGTATGTCAAATAATTTAGTGGAACATTATAGTTCAACAGGAAGTCCAATTTTAAAGGCAGAATTCTATAGTATGAGGAACTCATCTTCATCCAAAATTCTATCTCCTGAACGCCAAATGCTTTTTGATGTATCGCTTGGCCTGATATCTCCATTTTACATCCAATATCCTGAAAATCCCATTTACCGCTCAATATAATATGAAATAAAACTCTCATTTTTATTTAATATTTGAGAGGATTTGAACTGGATCCTCATCCGTAGGCTCCGATATAGCAAAAACTCATTAATATTTTAAGGGAGCCCCATATTCGGTTCCCTAACTCCCTCTTTCTCCTTTTTTCTCGGACTTTCTCTTCACCCTCTCTTTCCCTCACTACCTATCTCGTTTAATCCGAGAGAGAGAGAGAGAGAAAGGAAGAAAGAAAGAGAAAGAAAGAAGAGAGAGAGAGAGAGAGAGAGGAGAGAGAGATGAGAGAGAGAGAGAGAGAGAGAGAGAGAGAGAGAGAGAGAGAGAGAGAGAGAGAGGAGAGAGAGAGACGGAGAGAGAGAGACGAGAGAGACGAGAGAGAGAGAGAGAGAGAGAGAGAGAGGGGGGGGGTTAATGAAATCACGTAAATAGAACTTAAGTATAGTTTGTACATACCACCTGGGCCGGCAATTTTCTTAGAATCTGTTGTCTGTGATTGTTTGTTAGCTTCTTTTGGTTTGTTCATGACTTCTTTGGGCTTGCCAGGGATTTTTTCTGTAGGTACTATCTCTATATCAGATCCTAAATACTTTTCAATTGCAGTTCTTCTTAGTCTTCTTCCCTGAGGATAAACAATAATAACAACAATAGAAAGGAATAGCCAATATATATTTACGTCATGATGACTAAGGTACAACTTAGCTTATTCACTATACAATTTATAGTTATGCTATAACTTATACTTATCAGCTTATGACACCATACAACTTAGCTTATTCAGATTTGGGAGAAAAGAAGAAAAAAAAAACAGAACTAGAACAGGGAAAATGACACTTTAGGACAGATAAACACACTAAAAAAATATCCATTATTTTTGAATAGCCTTTTTTAAATCTGCAGTTCGGTTAAGGAGTTTTTTTTAGGAATTATTAAAAAGTGGAAATATGCAGTAAGATCGCGTAGTCAAACTTGTCAATCACATACCCATTTGTTTCACTCGTTATCGCTATTGGGGTTTTCCCTAAGACACTGACCGTAGATTTTTACGAAAAAGTTGTATGGGTCTAACCTCTGCAGTTTCACAGAAAATGTGGACCTTCAGCTACACTACTGAAAACGAAACGGTATTTTGGAAGCTGTGTATCATCATTGCTTGGAGCCATAAAGGATGATGTTTGGTTTTTCTTAAGCCAGAGCCAACAGTACGTGAGCTGAAGTGGAAATATACAGTCTGTGTTAGAGAGCTGTTCCAAAAAGCTCCTATTTTTTTGAGCCAAGCATATGCCTTCAAGTGGAAAACTCCATGCAAATAGCTTAAGATATACCACAGCTCATTTGCCGCATCATCAAAACATTTACTTTAATAATAAAAACAAGAGCCAAGAGCTAATATGGCACTTGTGACGAGGTTGGAACCTAAAATTAGACTCGGTACTAGAGTTATAGATTTCATCTTCCTAGCACGTCAAAAAGTTCTGAACTCACCAAAGCACTAGAAATCCCTCCAACTCCCCCAAAGAGGTCGGATCCGGTCCGCTTATGTCAATCATGTATCTATAACTTGTGCTTATTCTCGAACTCACCAAAGCACTAAAAATCCTCCGAACTCCCCCAAAGAGAACAGATCCAGTCCGGTTGTGTCAATCAGGTATCTAGAAGCTGTGCTTATTCTTCCCATCAAGTTTCATTCCGATCACTCAACTCTTAAGTGTTTTCCAAGATTTTCGTTCCCCCCCCCCCCTCCATCCCTCTGTGTTCCCAGATCCAATCCGAATTGAAAATCAAGCATCTTAAACATGAAATCTCTCTATATATCAAGTTTCATTAAGATCCGATCACCCATTCGTTAGATAAACATACCTCAATTTTCACGATTACCCCTCCCTTCAGCCCCCCCCTAAGATGGTCGAATCAGGGAAACGACTGTTATCAAGAAAATATGGGCACGTCCCTGACACGCCTACCAATTTGCATGGTCCTAGCACGTCTAGAAGCACCAAACTCACCAAAGCACTGGAAATACCCCCTCCCCCAAAAGAGGGCGGATTTGGTTCGGTGATGTCAATCACGTATCTAAAACTTGTGCTTATTCTTCCCATCAGTTTTCATCCCGACCTCTCCACTCTAAGACATTTCCCAGGTTTTCAGTTTCCAGGATTTCTGTTTCCCCCTCCAGCCCCCCCCCCCCCCCCCCCCATTGTCCCCGAATCCAATCCGAATTGAAAAAGAAACATCTGAGAAATGAGATCTCTCTATATATAAAGTTTCATTAAGATCCAATCCCTCATTCGTAAGACAGACATTCATCAATTTTCAAGATTTCTCCTCCCTCCCCTCTCCCCTCAGATGGTCGAATCAGCCGAACGACTGTTATCAAGTCAATTTGTGAGGTCCCTGACACGCCTACCAATGTTCATCGTCCTAGCACGTCCACAGCAGCACCGAACTCGCCAAAGCACTGGAAATCCCCCCAACTCTCCCAAAGAGAGCAGATCTGGTCCGGTTATGTCAATCATGTATCTAAAACTTGTGCTGATTCTTCCATCAGCTTTCATCCCGATTTCTCCCCTCTAAGACTTTTCCCAGATTTCCGGTTTCCAAGATTTCTGTTTCCCCCTCCAACCATCCCCGTTGTCCCCAGATCCAATCTGAATTGAAAATGGAACATCTGAGACATAAGGTTTTTCTATATATCAAGTTTCATTAAGATCCGATCCCTCATTTGTAAGACAAACATACCTCAATTTTCATGATTTCTACTCCCTCCGCCCCTCAGATGGTCGAATCGGCGAAATGACTGTTATCAAGTCAATTTGTGCAGGTCCCTGACACGCCTACCAGTTTTCATCGTCCGAGCACGTCCAGAAGCACTGAACTCACCAAAGCACTGGAAATCCCCCCAACTCCCTTAAAGAGAGCAGATCCGGTACGGTTATGTCAATCACGTATCTAGGACCTGTGCTTATTCTTCCCACCAAGTTTCATCCCAATCACTCCACGCTAAGCGTTTTCCAAGATTTCCGGTTCCCCCTCCAACTCCTTCCCATATCACCGGATCCGATCAGGATTTAAAACAAGAGCTCTGAGACACGAGGTCCTTCTAAATGTCAAATTTCATTAAGTCTCGATCACCCATTCCTAAATTAAAAATACCTAATTTTTCCAATTTTTCCGAATTACCGAATTGCCCCTCTCTTAAATAAAACTCTCCCAAAGAGAGCGGATCCGGTTCAGTTATGTCAATTACGTATCTGTGACTTGTGATTATTCTTCCCACCAAGTTTCATTCCTGATCCAACCCCTCCCAGTGTCACCGGATCAGGTCGGGGTTGAAAATAAGAGCTCTGAGTTAGAGGTCCTTCTAGATATCAAATTTCATTAAGATCCGATCACCCACTCGTAAGTTAAAAATACCTCATTTCTACTAATTTTTCCGAATTAACTGCAAGCTATAAATACTTGGTAAATACCAAATACAATAAAAATTAAGATAACCAAAAAAGGACCATTCCCTCACGGGTCCAAGAGTGCTACCATCTACTGACCCTATCCATTGTTTGGGATTTCACAATAAAAATTAAGATAACCAAAAAAGGACCATTCCCTCACGGGTCCAAGAGTGCTACCATCTACTGACCCTATCCATTGTTTGGGATTTCGTTTGAGTTTGTTATGTCATTTAATAAGACTGGGAGTAAGGCAGAGTAAGGGCATGGCACATACCTCTTACACTTACAATCATCTGTGATGCTAAAGAAATTTGCTGTTTTCTTAGTAGTTTATCAAAAGATAAACAACATCAATTTCAGTCATTAAAAATACTTTGCTGTTCGTTGGCTTGGACGTTAACCTTTAAAACAAATAGAGCTATTTTTTGATGAAACGGAACAAAAAAGCGTTACATCTGATTCAAGAAATCAATTCGTCACTATCACCTGACACAGCGCCACCCCAACTCCTAGTTGGTGGGGCGCTTCGCTCCCGGTCGTCATTTATATTCCCTGTGTCCCGGTCGTCATTTGTGTCCCGGTGTCCCGGTATGTAATTTCATCAGTTGACAAACATGACGTCAGTCGGCAAATAACATCATGACGCATACAGCTCAATCCTTATAATGACGTCAGTCGACAAACATGACGTCAGTCGACACACAAACATGACGTCACTCGACACACAGACACACCGACAACTTATTTTTATATATATAGATAGATAGATGTCCCGGTTTCCCGGTCGTCAATTGTGTCCCGATGTCCCGGTCTGTAATTTCGTCAGTCGACAAACATGACGTCAGTCGACACACAAACATGACGTCACTCGACACACAGACAACATATTTATATATATATATATATATATAGATGATTGCCCTTGAGCTTTGTTGATGGTGATTGCTAATCGAACATTCCCTGTGTCCCGGTCGTCATTTATATATCCCCCTGTGCCCCCGGCGTCCCCGTTGTAGTTGTATCCCTGTGTCCCGGTCGTCATTTATATTCCCTGTGTCCGGTTGTTATTTGTGTCCCGGTGACCCAGGCTGCAATTTCTTTTTGAGTGTCCCGGTCGTCATTTATATTCCCTGTGTCCCTGTGTCCCGGTCGTCATTTGTGTCCCGGTGTCAAGGTCTGTAATTTCGTCAGTCGACGAACATGACGTCAGTCGACAAACAACTTCATGACGGCATTATGCTCAATCCTTACAATGACGTCAGTCGACACACAATCATGACGTCAGTCAACAGACACACACAAGCAACTTATTTTTATATATATAGATATATATAAATATATATGAGCCACGTGCAGGAAGGAGCATGAACGTATGGAATGTCTTGTTTTATTATGTTTTAATCCAATATTTGTTTTATTTTTAAATTTCAATTAATCAATTTATTAACTGTATTATTATTTATTAGTTTTTAATAGATTGATTTGTTTTAATTTATGGTTGCTCCACAGAATTGCTATTGGAGGCAAAGAAAATTACCATTTTTTTCTCTTTTAATGAGCTTGTGAAAGCTTTGCTCTTTTATTCTTATTTTGTGTGTCCTCAACAGGAGTATTCCTTAAGGTAAAACAAAAATTATTATTTGAATTTATCTCTTTTGTTTATTAGTTAGATTGTGAGTGTGCTGTGAATCCGTAATTTCGAACCAAATTGAACTGAACTGAATGCGGTGTCAAGCCAGTACAGAATAAAGTTGTCTTTCAGTAAATACAACGTATTTCGAGACCATCTTGAAGGAACGTTTCATCATTTATTTTTGAAAAAAAATTTTTCTCGGAGCATACCATTTTAAATCTTGAAAGAGTTAACAACTACAGAGTTTGATCAATGGCAAAGAAACCAAACCAAAGTGATACTCCCCAAACATTTTGTCGACAAAGTCGCTACAACATTTGCTACAACCAAAAGTTGCTATAACACACTATATTGTCAAAGTAACTTAAATCTAGAATTTTTTCGAACTTTCTTCAATTATCATTCTTCTACAAAGCAACATTCTTCTATTATCTAATGTTATGTTTTCTAAGTTGCATTTAAGGTTTATTGTCTCAAATGTCTAACTAATATTTTTATGAGAAAATTAAAGCCATGTATCTAGTTTATGCTGAGTAAAAAAGGGAAATGAAAAAGCTTCCCTAGTGGGAGAATTGCATTTAATAACGTGGGATTTACTTTTATATTATATCTAAACGGCCTTTTCCTAGATCAGCCCCCTTCTCTACCTCACATTTCAAAGTGAAACCCTGCTTATTTTTGTGGGTGATAGGACTTGGGCAATCCTGGTCAATTGTCTCAAAAATTTAAAGTATAATTTTACAGTGACAAAAAAAGAGAGAGAGAAAGCGTAATGTGAACTGAAATGTGAACCAGTAACAAAATCCATTTCAGTTAGCAATTATCATTCTATTATAAATGCCTTCCCAACTTAAGCAAGACTTAGCAGCTTCCTTATTTATCATTACTCATACTCCCTGCCTATGCAACCCATCCTTCCTGCCCGAGTAAAAGTATTTTATATCACCTAATTTTATATTTCCTACCCATTCTATGCAAATAATATGAAGAAGCGTGAGAAAATAGAAACTTCCTAATAACGGTTAGTTATCGGCAACTAATGGGAGTTTGAAACCTCAGGCTAAATTTATCGAATTTTTTTAATAGATCAAGCCATTATTCTAAACTAAAAACAATTTGATACATAATTTTAAATTTTGAACAGTTGACTGGGAGGGAAATTTACTCCTCCCTGTGAAAATTCCTGATTATAAGGATATTAAAACCTTGATAGGAAATGCAACTGACCTCTTTTCTAAATCTCGATTTCAATGCCATCATTTCTCTAAGGGAAATCAAGACCCTGAGACAAAGTTTTTCTTCTTGAGTTTCAAAAATCTTCTTCGTATGGGCAATCAACCTGTATAAATAAGTTCAGTAAACTATGATATATAGAATCAATACGACCTTAAATATGGCTTAAATCATCAGTGGAAACAAAACAAATCTATAAAGGGGGGAGGGAAGCAAATATTTTGAGTGAAGAAATGTATGTTGCATCAAAAAGTGGCTTGAAATAATATATTCATAAATTTGTTTCTGAAAACAGTTAGAAGCTAAGCCACAGCTGAATTTAAATTTAACAAAATACAAAACAACCAATCAAAGCGCATTGGAATACAACTTAGGCATTTTAATAGTTTCTGATTTGAATGAAGTCGCATATTCTAAAGTTTAAAATATATAGGAACCATTTTTAAAATTAGATTGACTATGCTAAAAATAATTAAAAACAGATAAATTATTTACCATCACTAAAAAATTGTATTTTTATTTCCTCTTCTTTTTTTTTACCTATAACTAGAATCAATAGGGTAAGTCAACCATAAAACAAAAATAATAAGGCAAGGCGTTTTGAGGGGTGCTAAATATTCAGAGGACTTTTCTAAAGATAAAGGAGGGAAGGGCTCAGTAGCACCAATTGGGGGTAACACGAAATTATTCTTTTTGGTGTATGTAAAAAAATTGATTAAGTAGCATCGTGACACAATTTCCGCCTTTTTATAAACTTTGGATTTTTTTTTATTATTTTTATTAGCTTTCGATTTGAAAGGAGATTGAATGTTCTAGAGTTCAGAAGATTTCAGAAAACTTTTCCAAAAATGTACATTATAAATTTTCATTTCATTCGCAATTATTACAAGAAACGTAACAATTATTAATATTATAGAACGAAGGAAAACACAGAAAAAGAAAGAAGAGGCAAGAAAATATCAAACCGGTTTTCCCCAAGACAAAAAAAGGGAGAAAACCTATTGTGTTACAAAATTTGCAGAACTTGTATAAAACCTTCGAATTTTTACAATTTGTATAGATCATATTTTCAACTGCAACTTTTGTTTCCTATGCAAGATAAATATGTTCTGTTCAGAGCGTTTGTTTCATTTTTTTTTTTTTTTTTTTTTTTTTTTTTTTTTTTTTTTTTTTTTTTTTTTTTTTTTTTTTTTCATTTAGTACTTGATTTACTCATAAATTTGTGCATACACAAGAATGATAATAAAGGTATCTTTAATACAAGATCTAGTTTAAATACAAGATAAGAGAGAAATGCGGTCAATCAGGAATAAGGTAAGTACAGACTATCTTGCATACTAGGTGATGAGTTTGAATTTGGTCTTAAAAATAAGATTTGGTTTAACAAAAAGCACTTTTTTTCTTTTTTTTAGCTATGGAGTTGCAAATTATGAATTTAAGAGTGACTAAGTTCATACTAAATTAAAATCCAGCAGATTCTTAATGTTTACTAGAGACTTAAAATCTAGATACTTAACATTTACATTCCTGTATAAGTTTTTGCTAAGTCATTTTTCTGCAGTAAATCATATGATTAAAATGTTCCAAAGCAGGACTATAATGCTGTTACCATTCGATAGCTGAAATTCAGCTTTATCCATCGAACATATTACAGTTTTGACATTTACTTTGCATTTTTTTTAGACACAAAAATACGTTGAAAAAACACGGAAGATCCACAAAAATAGTAAAATAATCCCGTTCTCAGGTGTCTCGGAGAGGGGCAGCTTTTTTGTTTTTATTACTGCCATTTACCCAGTGTGGTCTAACAAGAGAGGTTTTGATGTTTCTATATAAATGTCATGTAACAAGGTCAGAACTAATGTAAATGAGCTGTTAACCAAATATACCGAGATTTTCTTCTTTTTTTGTCTAAAAAAAAAATCTGGGTATAAATGGTTCACAATTTATTTAATCACTTCTTATCAAGGGCGTATCTAGGATTTTGCTGGGGGGATAGGGTATAAAAACCTTTAAAATGCACCACAAATTTGTTTACATTCATTTTCGTTACATTTTTACGAGTCAGGCAAACATATCGGGAGGGGGTTCAACTCGTTCCACAAAACAACCCCACCCCCTACCGAGGGTACCGCCTTGGATCTAAGTAATACAATAGCCCTGGCTTAGAGAGTGGGTTGATCTGAATCTAATAATCGTAATGATATAATTATCGTCTTTAATGTGCATACTAGAGCTAAAGGTATATTTCATCACATACACAGCGAACATAAACCTAAAATTCAAAAATTGATCTTCGTAAAATGAGACTAAAAGTTTTATTCCCAAGTAATATATAAATCTCAGATGACAGGTGAAGTGGAAAACGCATGGTTCTGCTGCTAGATAAAGTAGAAGAGGAAAAGGTAGTATTTCTAATAATATAACTCACTTCTTAATAAAGCCAATTTCTTCGCATTTCGTTTTAGCAGACGTTCCTGCAATGAACAAAGCTTCTGGGCGGTAGAATATATCAACAAGGACTGAAAGTTCTGCTTCAATAAGCGGCGCGAGTCGAACTTGTAATTCATCAACAATGCTTGTAAGACTGTCAATTATTGTCCGCTCTTGTTTTACTATCTAAAATAAAAAAAAAGGTACAATCAGCGACAAGTTAACACCCCACCTCTAGTTAGCAACTTATCCTAGTCAATATCGTTTTTAGCCTCTAACCTAAAGTAAAATTGTCTTACGAACAAAAGATGTACCAATTCCCTGTATGTCATCCTTCACCCCTGAAGAAAATGCTCTTTTGTTTTAGAGAATTTTTACAGCTTTTTACAGCATAGAACTTTTTTTTTTAAATTCATATAAAGAATTTTTACAGCTATGCAAATTTTGGCTAAATAAGTCTCGTTAAGAAACCAATTTGATGAGGCGCTTTTTTTTTTTTTTTTTTTTTATAGTACTACTAGTGACAACTAAATTTTTATCCGAGTTGAAACCTATAGTGTATTAACCTTTATACGATTCTGGTTTACAAGTCGTTCCTTGCGATAGAGGATAAACCCATAATGAATAAAATTGACCCCTGGTCTGTGGTTTAAGAGGGTTCACAGGCCTTCTTTGTGCCTTTGATCAGTCATAGCGAAAATTTTTGGATCATTCTCCTTCGACCACGGGGAAACATGCCTAGGTTTTTGTTAAAAATCTGGTAAAAGGTCCTGGAGGGACCATGGAACCATTTTGTGCCTCAAATTATATAGGTTAAAATAATTACACGTTTTCAATCGAAAAACAGAAAAACATTATCGACTAAAAAGTTGGTAATTGGAAAATGGGACGCAAGATCCGGCCCATTGTGGTCCACCAATCAAATACATTTAAAATCACTGCATGAATCCGCTTTAGACAAGGTACAACATCCCTACAAAGGAGACACCCGAGTTTAACACAGCTGTGAGTGCTTTACCTCCACCACTATCTATTGAATCAAAACTTAACAAATAGCAACTGTTTTACAAGCATTTTACTGAATATGCCAATATCTGAATGCAACAACCAGCAAAATCAGCTGGCGACAAAACCCCTGATTATATTCCCCTGAAAATTTTCAGCAGTCGTAGCATTAGTGAAGTAATTAATCCCAATCAGACATTATTTTTAGATATGTCAAATAATTGTTGAGTTCGAAAAAGGACATTTGATAAAGAAGATATAGGGCAATATCCTCCCTCTCATGATAGCAAACCAACTGCCAAATGATCCGTATTTACTAATCAAAATGAAAGAAGTCCTTAAATAAAGAAATATACGAGTCCTACTTCAGCCCTTCGAACCTTTGTTTAGTATTGTTCTCTAGGTCCTCAACAATGCTGTCCACCAACGTGCAGGAGAAATTCACTATTATCTGTTAGACACAATTTTATGCGTACTAGCCATTTCTTTTGAGACGATGGATGAAAAAGCTTCTGCAATTTCGATTTTTTTTTTTCTTACGTTTATTTTGCCCTTACAAGAGCCGGTCATTATTTTCGACTCTATTTTTTTTTCAAAATATCCTTTAAGGCTGTAAAGAAGACCTAAAAAGTTTAAGATATATATATATATATATATATATATATATATATATATATATATATATATATATATATATATATATATATATATATATATATATATATATATATATATATATATATATATATATATATATATATATATATTTATATATATATATATATATATATATATATATATATATATATATATATATATATAATATATATATAAATATATATATATATATATATATATATAAATATATATAATATATATATAAATATATATATATATATATATATATATATATATATATATATATATATATATATATATATATATATATATATATATATATATATATATATATATATATATATATATATATATATATATATATAAGAAAAAATTTCTTGAATGGTTTTTAAGGTAAAAACAGTGACAAAATCCATCAAGAAATTTTTCAAAATCCCTCCTGCCTACAACTTTATTACGCGTGTCTCATGCAAATGCGTATGTTAAGTGTATTCTATAGACATCAAGCACGGAAAGTTTCGTTTCAATGAGCAGCAGAAGCTGAATTTGCGATCCAACAACATTACTTCGATTATTAAACTTTAAATTATGGTATGCTCATAGCATCAAACTGCAGAACACGGAGTGGACACGTCAAATTATCCTACTTGACATCAATTTCTATCGTAGGGAGAGATCGATATTAGCTTCAATTGTGTAAATTATTTGATGCTGCGATAATCATGGAGTTTTTTCGACAAATTTAGTTCTCTAATATTGCTTAGAAAGAATCTTATAATGCTTGGAGTGACAAGCACATATACGGAAAAAGACGAAAACCAAACAAAAAAGAACACAAAAGAGAAACAAAACGAACAAACACGAAAGAGAAAGAGAAAAAAGAACTGTCCTCTAAGTGAGACCTCTCAACCTACCCAATTAGGACACATATTGTTATATTAGTAATTTCAGATAATCTTTAAATGAGATATCGCTATTCTATTCAGGAATTCGGTCATTTGACATTTAAAAATCAAGTTTTCGTCTAAAATTGAGATAAATCTTGTACATTTATAATAGAGAAAATAGGGATTTCAATCAATTTATTTACTTACCGGGCTATCTTCTCTTGCTGTAAGGGGATCCCTTAACCACTTTGCAGTTTTGAAACCCCCAATGGTTTTTGAGACCACGGTTGCTAGTTGGTGCTCCAAATCCTGAGGAATAGATATACTGACTTGTTTACCCGTATCACACATCACTCGAAGGCAGTTTTCGACGTTACTTCTCTTATTGGAACTCAGCCAGGAACACTGACAGAGTGTGTAAACTGCTTGGAGTAACTGAACGAATACAGGCTGACGACTCTGCAAAAACATTTATAACTTCATGAGAACAATGTAGTTACAAAAATGGTTTAGATTATAAAAAAGTTTTGTGTTATGAATCTCTAAATTCTTCAATCAAAAGTCACACATTTTATTTGTCCTTTTACTTCACATCTTGTTTAACAGATATTGAATAAGAATTAATTAACATTTGTGATTATACCGGTATATAACAGCTTTACAGTTATTTAACTGCTGAAAGCAGTTTCGCCGAAAGTAAAAGTTTTTGTCCATATATTTGAACTGCCTGAATTTTGTGCAGTCTTTGCCGAATCACATATTGTTTAAGGTGGTTTTGCCGAATCGCTTTTGCATTGTCCGTTTTGTCGAAAGTTGCCGATTTGTTGAACGCGACCTTGAAGAAGAAAAAGACGATCTTTCTTATCTTGATGAGCAAGGGATTATAAAGCCCGCATTGAAGTTTCCCAGCCATTAAATCTCATTACTGTCGTTCCCAAAGTTACAAAAGTTCATTGACCCTTCACTCAATATAAGAAAAATGCATTTATTGTAGAGAATTAATTGTGCAGAAGATGGTAAGCTGCCTCTAAAGGTGCATCTATACAGAAAAGTATCCAACTGTGATCTTGCATTTCCTATTCCTAAAACTGATTATGTCTGTGAAGAAAAAAGGTGGTAGAAAAAAAACAAGAGCTAAGAGCTCATATGGCACTTGTGACGAGGCGAGAAGAGCTAAGAGCCAAGAGACCATATGGTATGAGCTCTAACAAAATTCTATGAATCAATAGATTGATTTAAAAAGGAAAATAAGAGGCTTAATGCCAGTCAGGATTTAAAATAAGAGCTCTGAGTCACGATGTCCTTCTAAATATCAAAATTCATTAAGATCCGATCACCCACTCGTAAGTTATAAATACCTAATTTTTTCTAATTTTTTTCTCCCTTTAGCCCCCCAGATGGTCGAATCTGGGAAAACGACTTTATCAAGTCAAATTGTGCAGCTCCCTGACACGCCTACCAATTTTCATCGTCCTAGCATGCCTAGAAGCACCAAACTCGCCAAATCACTGAACCCCTCCCCCCAACTCCCCCAAAGAGAGCGAATCCAGTACGATTCTGTCAATCACGTATCAAGGACATTTGTTTATTCTATCCACCAAGCTTCATCCCGATTCCTCCACTCCAATTGTTTTTCCAAGATTTTCCCCTCCAACTCCCCCCAATGTCAAAAGATCTGGTCGGGATTTGAAATAAGAGCTCTGAGACATGAATTCCTTCTAAAAATGAAATTTCATTAAGATCCGATCATCTATTCGTAAGATAAAAATACCCCAATTTTCACGTTTTCCAAAAATTCAGGTTTCCCCCTCCAACTCCCCCCAATGTCACAGGATATGGTCGGAATTGAAAATTAGAACTTTAAAGCACAAGATCCTTCTAAATATCAAATTTCATTAAGATCTGGTCACCCTTTCGTAAGTTACAAATACCTCAATTTTCAAAATTACCCCCCCCCCAATTCCACCAAAGAGAGCAGATCCGGTCCGGTTATGTCACTCGCGTATCTTAGACAGGTTGCTATTCTTCCCATCCAGTTTCATCCTGATCTCACCGCTTTAAGTATTTTCTAAGATTTCCGGTCCCCCCAACTGCCCCCCCCCCCCAATTACACTTGATCCGGTTTTAAAATAAGAGATCTGAGTTACGAGGTCCTTCTAAATATGAAGTTTCATGAAGATCCGATCACTCCTTCGTAAGTTAAAAATACGTCATTTTTTCTTATTTTTCAATTAACTCCCCCCCCCCCAATAGAGCGGATCCGTTCGAATTATGTAAATCACGTATGTAAGACTTCTGATTATTTTCCCCACCAAGTTTCATCCTGATCCCTCCAATCTAAGCGTTTTCCATGATTTTAGGGTCCCCCATCCCAAACTTCCCCCAATGTCACCAGATCCGGTCAGGATTTAAAATAATTGCTTTGAGACACGATATCCTTCTAAATATCAAATTTTATTGAGATCCGATCACCCGTTCGTAAGTTAAAAATACCTCATTTCTTCTAATTTTTCAGAATTAACCCCTCCCCCAACTACCCCAAAGAGAGCGGATCCGTTCCGTTTATGTCAATCATGTATCAAGGACTTGTGCTTATTTTTCCCACCAAGTTTCATCCCGATCCCTCCACTCTAAGTGTTTTCCAAGTTTTAGGTTTTTCCCTCCCAACTCCTCCCCCCAATGTCACCAGATCCGGTCAGGTTTAAAATAAGAGCTCTGAGCCGGGATATCCTTCTAAATATCAAATTTCATTGAGATCCGATCACTCGTTCGTAAGTTAAAAATACCTCTTTTTTCTAATTTTTCAGAAATAACCCCCCCCCAACTACCCCAAAGAGAGCGGATCCGTTCCGTTTATGTCATTCACGTATCTAGGACTTGTGTATATTTTTCCCACCAAGCTTCATCCCGATCCCTCCACTCTAAGTGTTTTCCAAGTTTTAGGTTTCCGCCTCCCAACCCCCCCCCCCAATGTCACCAGATCTGGTCAAGTTTTAAAATAAGAGCTCTAAGACACGATATCCTTCTAAACATTAAATTTCATTGAGATCCAATGACCCGTTCGTAAGTTAAAAATACCTCATTTTTCCTAATTTTTCAGAATTACCCCCCCCCCAACTACCCCAAAGAGAGCGGATCCGTTCCGATTATGTCAATCATGTATCTGGGACTTGTGCTTATTTTTCCCATCAAGTTTCATCCCGATCCCTCCACTCTAAGTGTTTTTCAAGATTTTAGGTTTCCCCCTCCAAACTCCCCCCAATGGCATCAGATCCGGTCGGGATTTAAAATAAGAGCTCTGAGACACAATATCATTCCAAACATCAAATTTCATTAAGATCCCATCACCCGCTCATAAGTTAAAAATACTTCATTTTTTCTATTTTTTACGAATTAACCGGCCCCCCACTCACCCCCTCCCCCAGATGGTCAAATTGGGAAAACGACTATTTCTAATTTAAGCTGGTCATGTCCCTGATAAGCCTGCCAAATTTCATCGTCCTAGCTTACCTGAAAGTGCCTAAAGTAGCAAAACCGGGACCGACAGACCGACAGAATTGGCGATTGCTATATGTCACTTGGTTAATACCAAGTGCCATAAAAACGGTACCGAATTACCTGAAAAGGTCAAAACCTCTTATGCAAAACCTCTGAAAGGAAAACTAGAAAGCAAAGAAGAAAGAGATAAAGACAGGGTTTCGGATGATCTTGTATTGTGTTTTGCTAAAAGGGGATGTTTCGTCCTTTTTTTTACAGAAGGGAGATCACAAGCTTTAATTTAGCTGCTATTCTTAGCTTTCGCAGACAGACAGCAGAGCTAATCAAGGAAGTTTACTGTTGTTTGTGGTAAGAATGTCTTGCTGGTAGAAGTGGAAATGTTACTTGGTCAGGTTCATGTTTGTCTCAAAATCGTAATTAAATAATGAACTACATGATGCAAGACATCCCCAGGAAGCATTCAAACGTCCAATGCAGGAGGTCTATGATTTTCCCAGCGTCATTAAAGGGTCTTTGAAGCACAAGGAAGTCTTTTCGCTTCTAGACTTGACAGAAAAGCTTTTGATTGTTCAGCCCCGTGGCCCATTTGTGACTATTCAAATGACCAAGCAGAAACTTTTTGATTACGCCAAACTATCCATTTGCTTTAACTATAGCTTAGTACCATTTTTAAAGGTGAAGATGCTACAGTTTAAGCAAGGACTAAACAAAAGGGTGTTCTATAAAACTTCTTTTGCGGAAACTACTCCTTCTGTAGTGCTGATCGCATCAGAGGCTAGCCTAAAGAGGCCACTGTCCAATGTGTCAGCAGTGAGTGTTGTGGAAAGGTTGCTGCCTCTTGTACCTTTTAGCACAATAGTTGTGTTGCCAACAGCAAAAATAAAAGACATAAAATGGCTTTGCCGTTTCATTCCAGCAGCAGATGTGGCATAGGTGAAAAATCTTATTAGAAGTTGTAAGAGAGCTGAGGTACCTAGTACTTCATCTGAAATCACAGTTTGCCCCGAAGCAGCCTCTACCTCCAAAGTTTAAAGCTTGAATTACAAGGAGCTTCTTGCTAATTGACACCTCCCGCTGATCTTTTCCTACATTTAATTGTAAAACATCAAGTTAATTCGTCAAAATTTAAACTTGTCTGTCAAATGACATACGTTTTGCCGAAAGTCGCACTTCTAATTCACGCTGAGCCAAATCCGTTTCGCCATATCTTACTCATCTTCCTGAAATTTCAGGTGGTTTTGCCGAAGCTTTTATCCATTCCGTTTTATCTCAGGAGCAGCTCACATTAAACCAGTAAAAATAAGCACAACAATATATGCAATTTTTCTTCTTAGTTTTAAAACAAAACCAGCGCTCTAGCTAAAACTGATCCTGAGAAAAAGATACCACAATTTTCAAACTTGTTTTTCTCGGATTTTTGAAAAAACAGATTCGGCAAAACCGCTTTCAGCAGACGTGTTGCCTATGCTTATCTTCTTTGACCACAGCCAGGAGTATTGAGAAACGGTGTAAACTGCTTGCATCAGCTGAATGAATACAGGCTGAGGTAATAACATTCAACACATCATGAGAACTCACCATAAGAAACAAATAAAGTAACAACAAGCAAAGTTTAAAAGAAAATTAGAAGTTTTGTTGAAATAACTGTACACAAAAAAGCTATATTACTTCTGAAAATACCTATAATTGATAGCATTTCTATGGAAAAGTTTAATTAACATTTTAAAACTCTGTTACAATCACACCAATAAATAACTGTTATTTTAAAAGACTCCAATGAAGATGACGATGCGAAAAGAAAAGGAAACGAACATTTACATTTGTGCGTCATTTCTTCTTAAAAACGTAAATACATTTTCTTTTTTGCGCGTGTGTGTATGTGTAAAAATAAACAAGCTATTCAACATTCCCAGAAGTGTCAGGTGTTAGAAAACCACCTTAGGGAGACGTAGTTTCCGCATTTCTTTAATCTGCTATATCCCCTACTTATATCCTAGCAAAAGCATGTTTTCAATGACTTATTTCTTGAGGTAACTAAATTAAGTTTAAATTACTTCTACAGAGGTGTCTTGGGAAACCTCTGCAAATTACAGAGGGAAATTACACGAAATGGGAAATTGCATGAAGGACTGAAATTTTTATATGATAGTTAATTATATGAATAGGTAATTTTTATTTATTATTAGACGAAATATCAGATTACACGCGTCCACATACATAAGATAAAAAACTGGGTCTTAAGACTAATAGCAATGATTTTCTTTCACACACTAGGGATAAAAAGCCAAAACCTTAAAATCCAATTGTTCTACTGCTACTAGTATGTATAAAGAGGTTCATTTAAGGTTATCCTTATTCGGAAATGATTATATTGCTTGTTATTATTGCTTAAGATAAGAAATTCATTTTGTATAATAGTAACAACTGTACAAGCAACAATAATATTACTTGCATAGTAATAACAATCGCAAATCATCAAGCGACTTAAATATAATAACAAAATAATGATATAACATAAAAACTACTTTCATGAGAGTTTTGATTGAACCATTGAATCAAAGTGACATTATTTTGGCCATGTAAGAAGTTAATAGTAATCCTAATTTTATTAAAAGAAATGAAAAAAAAAATAAGACTGAACCAAAATAAGAAACTCGCTTCCCATACTTTTCTTTCCTAGACCGTCGAGGACTGCTGAAATATACAAAAGCCCGTCTTTATCATTCAATAAAATAAATAAAATAAAAAGCGAAACTAGCACATTTCAAAGGAAAACTGGGCAACAACTGAAACGTCAGAAGCTCAATAGCGAAGCTAAAACTACTAAAATTTTAACTGAGTTCCTGTAGGTGCAAATATAAGAGAGAAGCCAATAAAAAAGCAAGACAAAAAATAATTGCTGTAAGCTAATCCAATCTTCAGTGTAACAATTAGCCAAAGTAATATATCTTTTATAAAAGACACCTAGAGCAGTTTCTTTGTTATATTATACTGTAAGATTTTACTGTTATGATAAATACGTTGAATTATCCTCGAACGGATTACTCATGATCCTCCAGGAAACCGAAGTATTAAAAAAAAGAAAATTTGTAGGCACAAGCACATCATTCACTAATATTCTGCAATTCTATGCGAATTCCGCTATTCTCTTCCAAATCCCAGTGTATTTTTCAAAATTTTGAGAAAATGGTAAAACAGTGATTTTTTCATTTCTGGAAATGGAGAAATAGATGAAGATAGAAAATTTCATAAATAAGCTTGACAAAATCCACTTTCTTCCCATCTTTGCAACCCATTCTATGCTGGACATGGATACTAGTTTTTGTCATTTTTGTTACGTCTGTACTAGGTTTTAGCCGTGGAAAACCGATGAAACCTATTTTATTTCCAGCTGATACTAGGTTGCATCTCAAAAAGTGTAAAAGATATAAAAACTTTAAACCATTGAATTCGCCGTTTTACGATTAGGGAAGGTCCATCCTTAACTCAAACTTAAGTTTTTGCGTGGATACTAAGTTTTGCTGATGACAGTTGAATTGCTTGCTGGGAAGGGCTGTTAATTCGGAAACCATCTTCAATGATTTTATTTTTTACGAATGAAATGGCACCACCTTGAAGTAGTTTTATTTCCCTTGATCTTGAGTTATTTCATCTTGCTGAAATGTTTATTTAAATTATTTTTTTTAAAGCATATTTTACCTTTACTTCTCTCTCATCATCTCTAGTTCTTCTTTATGTTTATTTGTTTGCACGTGTGAATATGTATTTATCTTGTGTGAATTAGGTCACCTCTTAATTATGCTTTATAGGGTGTTGCATTCTCGATTTCAACGCTAACTCTTATGTTCTTTGAAACTAGGGTGGGACGAAAATATCCTTTTCCGAATCCCGAGAGATGGTGTGGATCTCTAGGATGAGTCATAGATGATGCATCTGTCGATGAGCTCTCAGCAAAAAGCAACGGCTCTATCAACCTAGTCTTGACGAGATGCCGGCCAACATGTGAAAGAATGTCGTCTGGGATATTGAGAACCAGTCGGTTAAACCTTTTCCCGTGAATAGTATGGAAATAACAGAGAATCGTAATAAATTGAGTGCCGCTAAAGATCGTTGGCCTAACCCAGGCATGCTACAAAATCATGCCTGTATCCAAATCAACAGGGAAATCGCGCCTTAGTTTGAACGTTGCAGACAAAAGTCCGACCTAAAACCATCATAAACGGCCACCATCCCTCTTGAACTGTTCATAATTGTCGCAGACCTGATAACTCCTTTGCTTCAAGGACACTTTGTTATAAACCACTCCCAAGCTGAAGCGCGGAGCTCAGTCAAAATTCTGGATGAACACGGTAAAATCTGACCTAGAACCAATTCGTGGGTTCAGACGGCACGGCAACCGATGGAACCAATCTCGGGTTTGAAATCGTTGCCCCTTTGATCCTCGACCGCAACCAATGGCATCCAACCACCTACCACCTCCCAGCACCAAGAAAAGCTGCAAAGCTTGTATCCTGATCCAAATACAAAGTTTTTAATTTTATGGATTCTTTTAGGCAATGAATTAAACTAGATTTTTATAGAAGATAATTAGAATTCAATAGAACAGTGTAGAAGATGAGCATGCAGACCCAAATACCCTGATTATTATACATTTTCTCGGGAGGGGGGGGGGGGGGGGTAAACGATCCTTACAGATATTCTATAATCATTCCTCTAGTAGCCATGGGGGCTGATATAATGAAGAAGCATAAAAAACCAAATTGTGCGTCTCAAAACTATGTTTTTCATAATCTTTGCCTTGATGCTTCCCATGCACGCTATACACACACACACACACACACACACACACACACACACACACACACACACACACACACACACACACACACACACACACACACACACACACACACACACACACACACACACACACACACACACATACACATACACACACACAAAAAAAATCTTAAAAAAGGGAGATAAATATAAAAGCATATTACAAATAATTACACTGGTCAATTGGGCATACAGGCCATTGCGCTTCATTAAAACATAAATATGAATCTGAACTCTATGATTTTTGATAATCTCAGCCTCGAGGCTTTTCATGTATATTATACACAATGAGCCTTAAAAAAAAGGAAAGACATAAAAAAGCAAATTACAAATAACAGGGCTGCGGATATGTCACAACATGGCTTGCTTTTATTCTTGCACGCATTTCTTAACTTACTTCATGCCAAAATTCATTTGAACAGGAACTAGTTATCCTCCTCGGCAAAATACCATATTGACCTAAGAAATGCTGGGCAAAGAAAACAAAATTATGACCACTTTTAATTGTCATTTAAAGACTTAGGATATTATAACATGGATTTGGTAAGGATTTAATAACTGAGTTGTCAATAACTGTTCTTGGTTCTTTATTTTCTCAATTTTGATTTGCTGATTCCAAAAGCCTTAGAATGCAATAGACACAGAATGACATTGTTTTATAAACATTTCATGTGTCTTTTCTTTAAGGACAGAATACATTTTATAAATAGGCCTTAGAAGAGAAAACAATCTTAGGGCTAATGTACACAATCATCTACATTTTTTTTTTCTCATTTACTATTAGCCATAGTTCCAACCGTTTAGCAAATTATGAATATTTTCACCACAGTAAGCTTAAACCTCCAGCCTTAGCCCAGTCCTACCCATTGAGCTGATTCTGAGCATATTTCTCTTGGGAAACATAAATCCTCTGAGATTTAGCCAAATAATACCCATTTATCTAGTTATGATTGTTTCACCCACAGGAGGCCTAAATCCTCTCATATTACGCTGACCCCACCAATTTAGTCAACTATGAAGGTCTTGCCCAGGGGAAGGCTAAAACCCCCTGGATTTAGCTGACTCCAACACATTTACCTAATTATAAATGTCTCACTCACAAATTGCCTAAATATTCTCGGGTTTAGCCAAACACTACCCATTCAGCTAATTACAAGCATTTTGCCAATGGGAAGCCTTAATCCACTCAGGGTTAGCCAAATCTTACCAAGTTTTCCAACTGCGAATTTAACCAATTAAGAACATTTTGCTTGCAGGAAGCCTAAATCCTCTCGGTTTTTAGCAAAATCCTACTCATTTAGCCAATTATGAACATTTTACCAACGGGAAGCCTAAATCCTTTCGAACTTAGCCAAATCCTACCCATTTATCTAATTCTTTACGTTTTTCCTATAAGAAGGCTAAATCTACCAGGAGTTAGCCAGGATCTGACTCAAAGTGAGAGTCTCGCAATATATGATCATTGGCTGACTCAAAAACTTTGGTTGCAACACTTTTAGTTGTTGTTTTTTGTTTTGTTTTTTCAGTTCTACTCCTGCAGATGATAAGGGCTGACCAATGTGAAAAGAATCACGTCGGCTATTTACTTTTAAACACACAACAAAGGTAAGGATGTAGTAGCATCCTTTAGCTGAAATGATAGGATGCGCAACGGAAATAACATTTTTTGATACCCTCCTTATTGACTTGCGTAATTAAAAAAGACAAGAAAAATGGCTAATCTTTTTTATGTGAGTAATTCAGCTGCATCTATTCAATCAAACCCATTTGAAACCTAATTTGTTCTTTTGTCAACGGGTTTCACTATAGCTAGGAGCTGTATTGAAAAAAAAAATTGTTCCCTGTTTGAGAGGAAAAAAAACTAAACAAGAAAGATCAGACAACTAAGTTCAACAAGAAATCGATTATGTGCTTCATGTAAGCGTGTTTGTGATTAGTATTTTTCGGCCTTCTTTACTGGCAATTTTTTCAATTTGCTTCATTGTTCAAGTTTTTCTTTAGTTAAAGAATTTAATGTACTCCTAAGAAACAGCAGGTTGCATTTCGAACGCAAAGATTTACGTTCAGATATAAAGGCTTTTATTAAGTAAAAAAAAAAAGGTTTGAAAATTTTAGTTGGTGACACTTAAATTTATTTATTTAATTTTGCAAGTATTTTTAGGAATTTTATAATGGTGTGATCCATGTGGTTCAGATTTTTTATCAATCTTAATTTTTGGCATGTTTCTAAGAGGTCATGGCCCCCTTTTCCTCGCCATCATCAGTGTTACATAATTTTTGTTGTTAATTCTTGCAACTGAATTTTTTTTATATATTAAACCTCGAGATACAATCTTTGTTAACTAAAAATCAAGTTCAATCCAATTTTCACATCGATATATAAAAATTATAATTTTGTAATTATTGATGTGATGAAGAAATGAGAAAGAAACGGGAACACGAGAAAGAACAATGTAATGCTCTTCTCTTTTAGGGTGGATTAGAGCTGTATTAGAGCTGTCAAACTCTAATCCTTTGAGGTACCAAGGAAATCAAATGAAAAACATTTTTTGCCCCCCTGGACCCATCTTAGGTCTATCCATACCCAAAAACCGCAATTTTCAAAGATTTTTTTTGGTTGTTTGAAAATTACAAATTTTTGGTAGAGCGCCATATTTTCATCGGTGTTGCCACGTTCAACCATGAAAACAAATAATGAAAACCAATGGGTTAAATTTGACAACGGTTTCCATCCGTAAGTTAAAAACATTTTTTTGCTAGTAGAAAAGCATAGCCGGCTCAGCGTTCCATAGCTTATTTGTATTATTCCCGATTAGCAGAAAGCTGCCAGACCGTTATTCGCGAGAAGGCAAAAATTGGCCAATCTTGGAAAACGAATCCACGTTGATAGTGGAGGGTGTACCTGGCTAGCGGTTTTTAGCACTAAATTCAAATTATAACGCTCATAAATATAACAAAACTTTCCATTTTGACTTTCTTTGTCATGTTATTATAAATTACTTCAAGAAATTGATAGGCTCTCAAAAAAACTTGCGAGATAATAACTAAGATCAATAATAAAACTGGTTAATTCATAGAAAATGATTGCAACAATGGAAGCGTGGTCAGTTTTTAAACCATTTGTATTTTATTTCGTTATTCTCAACTAGTCGACATAGTTTTCACTAGACCGTCTTATAAGCCAGCTTCGCTTTCCGTTGGTTTTTCATGACTGACACTTTTTCCCGCTAAGACAAGTTTTGTTGCGAAAATCTCCCTTAAACATATACTATCAGTCGATTCCCGAATACGACTAAACCTCAAAGGAAAACTTCTTCTGCTGTTAGTTGCCATGCATTTTTAGCTTATTTTTTACTTATATTTCACCTATGTTTCTATTTTTTAAATTTGCCAACCCGATACTACCAAAAACTGCATATGGAGATACAACAAAAATTGAGATGTCCATTGGTATTTTTTTTTTAAGATAATTATGGCTATATTTGATTCTAGTGAACCAATCTGAACCGTCCTGAACCAATCTGAACCGTCCTTGGTACTTAGAGAAATATCTTGCAAAATTTGAAGGGGTACCCATCACTAGCGTTTTCATCTCCAATTATTGCATTTTCCAATACGAATCGCAGGAGAAGAAATAACGTAGAATTTCAAAATCACAACAAAAAAGGTAACTTTAATAACATACTTTTTTTTAGTAATCATATTTGAACAGTTTAAATATTTCAAGACGATACGTTTTGTTTAATTTAACAACAGTTTCAACAATTTAATAAATTATCAGAGATTTCAAACATGGAAAAATTATAGTACTTAAATATATAGTAATTAAACTGTTTGAAATCCTATCTCTTTTGTTGCATAAAAAAAATTCATATACTTATTCAAGAATTTAGGCTAATGTTTTTACAATATCACAGCGGAAAACCTTTGTATTTTGTTATAAGACTTATGGATATTCATTACTTGAATATGTCTTGTCTCAATTAGTAAGTGTTGTTATTAATTTTCCAGGAATAATGATTAGTTATTTAATTTTTCCGATAATTCATTAGTTCATAATATATCGACAAAATTTATAAACTAATAATTACTTACAATAACTAATTAATTGGTTTTGTTAATAAATTTCTAAGAGCCTCCGTATTGGCAAACTGTCTCTGTCTGCCTTTATTGTGGGTAATAAGTAAAATATAAAATCTAACAAAGATTTTCTAATCACATCAGGCTTTCTAATTTAAAGTCTTTCAAGGCTGATTCGTCTCAGGTTTGTTATTGTAACTTTAATGATACCTGGAGTCTAATAAAACCTTCCTAACCATCTCAGACTTTCTAATCGAAAGACGTTCTAATCCAAATTATATCATGTTTCTTAATGCAGCTTTACTAACACCTGGAGTCTCAAAAAGCCTCTCTAATCTTCTCAGTCCATCTAATCAAGAGAGGACAAGTGTAGACTTCGCCGTCCCCTGCCACACCATCATTATTGTCAATATTACAATTTTTGCCGAAAACTATAACAATTTCAGCTTTTCTTGTCACCCCCCCCCCCGGCGTGTGCCCCGGGAGCTTGTCACCCTTAGCCCCTCCTCCTAGATCTGGCCCTGCCTAAAGCATCTCAGGTTTCTTAATTTAGCTTTACAGACATGTGGAGTCTAAAAAGAAAATTTTTCTAATTATCTTAGTCTTTGTAACCTATATCTCTCAGGCTTTTTAATGCATCTCTTGGCATTTGGAGTCTCATACCGTCTTTCAAATCATCTCACTTTATCTAATCTAAATTATCTCAGGTTTCTCAATGTAACTTTACTGACGCTTAGAGTCTAATAAAATCTCTCTAATCATCTCAGTATTTGTAATGCAAACCATCTCAGGGTTATCAATGCAGCTTTAGAAACACTTGGAGTCTAATAAAGTCTTTTTAAGTCAGCTCAGTTTTTCTAATCTTAAGTCCTTGTAATCTCGATCGTCTTAGGTTTCTCAATGTATCTTTATTGGCATTTGCAGTCTAATAAAGACATTTTAATAATCTCAGTTTTTTCACTCTAAAGACTTTCTAATCTAAAACATCTCAGTTTTCTTAATACAGCTATACTCACTCGCAGAGCCTAAAAAGCCTCTAATCATCTCAGTCTTCCTGTCTAACGTCTTTCTAATCTAAAAATCCCGAGTTCTCGATGTAGCTTTACTGACATTTGGAGTCTAATAAAGTTTTTTTTTTTAGTTAGTTCAGTCTTTCTAATATAAGTCTTTTTAATAATCTCAGTCTTACCAACTTAAAGATTTTCTAATCTAAAACATTTCAGTTTTCTTAATGCAGCTATACTCACTCGTGGAGGCTAAAAAAGTATCTCTTATCATCTCAGTCTTCCTATCTAACCTCTTTCTAATCTAAAACATCTTAGTTTTCTTAATGTAGCTATACTCACTATTGGAGTCTCTCTGATCATTTCAGTCTTTCTATATAACATCTTTCAATTCTAACAATCCCTTGATTCTCGATGTAGCTTTACTGACATTTGGAGTCTAATAAAGTCTTTTTAGTCAATTCAGTCTTTCTAATCTGTCTTTTTAATAATCTCAGTCTTTCCAATTTAAAGACTTTCTAATCTAAAACATCAGTTTGCTTAATGCAGCTATACTCACTCTCGGAGTCTAATAAAGTCTCTCTAAACATGTCAGTCTTTCTATCTAACGTCTTTCTAATTTAAACCATTCTAGGGTTCTCAATGCAACCTTACTGAAACTTGGAGTCTAATAAAGTCTTTTTAGTCAGTCCAGTCTTTCTAACCTGTGTTTTTAGTAATCTCAGTCTTTCCAATTCAAAGACTTTCTAATCTAAAACATCTCAGCTTTTTTAATACTGCTATACTCGCTCTTGAAGTCTAATAAAGTCTCTTAAATCATCTAGGTCTTTCTATCAAACGTCGTTCAAATCTAACAATCCCAGGTTCCCAATCTAGCTTTACTGACATTTGGAGTATAATAAAGTCTTTTTATTCAGTTCAGTCTTTCAAATCAAAGTCTTTTTAATAATCTCAGTCTTTCCAATTTAAAGACTGTCTAATCTATAACATCAGTTTGCTTAATGCAGCTATACTTACTCTCGGAGTCTAATAAAGTCTCTCTAATCATGTCAGTCTTTCTATCTAACGTCTTTCTAATTTAAACCATTCCAGGGTTCTCAATGCAGCATTACTGAAACTTGGAGTCTAATAAAGTCTTTTTAGTCAGTTCAGTCTTTCTAATCTAAAGTCTTTCCAATCTCAACCGTCTCAGGTTTCTCAATGTAATTTTACTGGCATTTGCATTCTAATAAAGTCTTCCTAATTATAATCTCAGTCTTTCTAATCTAAGGAATTTCGTCTCGGTTGTCTTAATGCAGCTGTACTCACTCTTAGAGTCTAATAAAATCTCTCTAATTATCTCAATCTTTCAAATCTAAATAATTTCAGGTTTCTCAATGTTAAATTACTGACAGAGAGCCTAACAAAGTCTTTGACTAAAACTAATAAACGATTTAAGACTTACCGTTGCTACAGTTTTTGTATCTGAAAACGGGCTTTTGAAGAAAGTAGCAATAACGTTCACCATGGTCGCAGTGACATAGTTTTCCAACGCCATATTTGCAGTTCCATGATCGTAATTTGGATCCGACAGTATTGTCAAGTCTAGAACAAAGCTTTTCACAAACAAATCCCAAATACGACAAGACGCGAAAATGTCTTTAACTTCAACTTCTGTATCAATATAACAGTGGTTCAGGAATGTAATGTAAACATCTTTCACCTTAAAATAAACAAAATTCATTATTAGTTTTTGGGGTTCGTCTGAAAGACTTTTTTTCCGCTTGTACTCTTTTTTCTCTCTATATATATATACTGCATTAACTAAAAAAAAGGAAATAATTTCAACAAACTATTGTCTAACTGAGCAATAATCACGATCAGATCAAAAATTCTAAAATTTCAAATAATTAATAAAATCAAAAGAAAATAAATTTGAATTAAAAATATGGCTGAACTAATATAATTAGTAATTAATTTATTATTAAACAAACAGAAAAAAATTTGACACGTCAACATATGTAAATATGGAACTATTACAACTACAAATTATTGAAAAGCATTCATTATTTATATGGCGGTATCAAATACATTATCTTATAAAACGCGAAAAAAATTAAAAATTCGAGTTTATACATAAAACATAAAAAAAAAATATTTAAAAAGTATGAATAAATGAATTTTAGTTTAATTGAAGTACTGTACTGAACGAAAAAAAAGAAGATAAAATCCGAAAAAAAAAACTTATCAGATAAATACACCAGAGCGATTAGTGCTATGAGTTGGAATATCATTGCTGCGGTTAATGTAGAAAATAAGATTAGTAACTGGTTTCAGATTAAATCAGGAGTTAAGCAGGGTCGCGTTCTATCCCTGTTTATATGGATCATTTTGATGAACTTTGTCCTAAGAAGGACAGCAAATTGAATGGGGGAACATAGAATCAACTTGGGCAGTAAAACTCTCCTTGACTTAGATTATAATAATGATTTAAGCATCCCAGATGAAAATTTTTTTCAATTTTAACGAGTTTTTAGAGGGGTTGCGAGTTCAGGGTGCAAGAATAAGTTTAAAATTAACACTAAGCAGCCTAAGTCGCTAAGACTATGTAGAAGCAAAGATGAAGAGGTGAAGTTGGTTAACGAGAAGATCGATCAACTGAACAACTTTCAATTACCAAGGTAGTATTGTTAGTATAGAGTATAGACGACGAGTGCAGTGAAGATGTTTGAAAGCAGAACAGGCAGAGGTACAGGGCGTTTTTCCAAAGTTGAAAAAAATAATTGGAAGAATAGGAAGATAAGTCTCCAAATGAAGATTAGAATATTGGAAACTGCAGTGATGATAGCGTTCTAATACAGTTCTGAAGCGTGGGCGCTCCGAAAGACGGAGGAGGAATTGCTAGATGTTTTCCAGCGAAATTGTCTACGGTTTGTTTTGGATATCCGTCGGACTGACCGTATTACAAACAGTAAGCTGTACGAAAAATGTGATTCGACTCTTTCTTCTAGAGTTAAAATGAGAGAAAGTTTACACGTTCTGTGCATGAAGGATAACGCATGGCCTAAGATCACCCTTGTTGGCAAACCATATAGGGCAAAACAAAAAACAAACCGTCCCAGAATAGGGTGGGAGCATGCCATAAGGAAAGATTTAAAGGAAATTGGAACTTTTTAGGAAGATGTAAAGAGGGGGGGGTTTTAATAGAATGGGATGGAGAAAGAGCGTGAGTAGCACTGTTGGCCTCCGGTGGTTTGGTGCTGCAGTGAGTTGTTAGTAGTAGTAGTTAATAAGCAGAAGTTTTATTCGAAATTTTTTTAATTATTTTATTTTTATTTCTTAATTTTTATTTTACTATTGTATCCTGTTTTCACTTCTTTACTTTTTATTTTAACTATTGCATCGAGTTTTTATTTGTTCTATATATTAAATTGGGTGTACTAAAGTTGATTGAGTTGAGCAATTCTTTTTGGACAAACCCAAGCAGGCTATCAGCTATTAAAATGTTGGATCTTGAATTTTTCGAATTTTATTTTAGTCCCAATTCAGTTACTTCTCTTATTTTTTTTATTCAGTTTCCGTTCGTGTGTAACTAGCAAAGCTTTGTTACAAATTAATGACAGTGTTATTTGTCATAATAATTGGTATAGTAGTGCTAATTGGTACACCAATCCTACAGCCCGTGTTTCTATTTCTCTTTTCCGGAATTCAGAGTGGGTAGAAAGTGGGCAAATTTTCGGCCGACTAGAAGAATATATCGGTAAAAGAAACCAAAAAGCGTTTTTGTATGATTTGATCTCCTATAAGCCCTGGGAGCCAAACACAGAATTGTTCTTGTCAGCTTTAATAAGCAGAATACACCATTGAGTTCAACTTTCGGCACACTCACAAGCATATTGGAGTGTCACTCTTTTTCTTTTATTTGAAAAACTTTCTTTTAAAATTTAATATGGAAGATATGCAATTTGAGCTATATGAGCCGGAACAATTTTTTCTCAATCAAAATGGAAATGAAATAACACTTTCTGGATTTCCTTAACCAAAATCTGCTTGTAATTACCAATAATTTGGATGCCATCTGCCAAAACCTAGCAACTGCATTTTTCAAATTTTTGAGAAAATAGCAAAATAGAGATCTTTTTTAAATTCTAGAACCGGCTAAATAGACGAAGATACGGAGTTTCGACAGTAGGTTTTCAAAAATCCGCTTTCTTCCTGTCCTCGTCGTTTCTTTTTCGGTTAATTCCAATAATGATTCCATTTCCAAAATAATTCCAATTATAGTTGTTGAAAATCTGGGCAAATCCAATTTTAAACCTGTAGATACTAGGGGTACTTCAAAAAGTATAGCAGATTAAAAATTATATGGATTAACGCAGTAAATAAGTAAATAATTGTGCAGTTACTGTAATTATAAAAAAGCGTAACTCTGGTACACGAAATGAATGGTAGACATTACCGACCAAGACTTTTATTTTTAATGTTTTAATCTAAATTAAAATTCTTACTACTAAAAGCACTCAATGATGCACTTAGAACAACAAAAAGTAAATTTTACGTCTAAAACTGTAAAAATAACTCATTATAATATAAGTATTTGTAGTATTTATGTTCTAAAAAAAATGCAATGAATGTGATTTATGTAATCTTTGATGAAAATGCTAAAACAGGCTTCCAAAAGAACCTACCTCTGGTAAACAAAATGGATCGCAGACAATAGCGACCAAATTCTCTAAAAATTCTCACTACTAAAAGTACCCAACGATACACTAAGAACAACAAAAAGTAAATTTTACGTATAAAACTGTAAAAATCACTCCTTATAATATAAGTCTTTGAAGTATTTATGTTCTTAAAGTATGCAAAGAGTGCGATTTATGTAATCTTTGATGAGAATACTAAAACAGGCTGTCAAAAGAACGTACCTCTGGTACACAAAATGGATTGCAGACAATATCGACCAAATCCTCTAGAGGCAGCATGCTTTGGGCTTTCAGTTCGGTAAATAAATTTTTACCGATTGTGCAATATCCAAGAAGTCGAATCAGCTCAATATGGTACCTAAAAGGTTAGTATGACAATTATGATAAATTCCATTCAAATTGATTAAATCGCTTCAGCATCAAATGAGGCGTCTCAGCTGAATGGTAAGCCCGCTAGACTTAAAATCCCTTTTCCGTGGGGACAGGAATCCTGGTGTCGCTGTTTATTTGGTTTGGAACGGGGGTTAGTGCCGTGACTCTGTAAGCTTGGCCAGGGTCGACCCAGCTTTAACTGAGTATATACAGAAATTTGGGGAAGGTAAATAGAAAGGGTGTGTAAAAGAAAGGACTGACTGGCCTCATATTTCCATTGCACTTCCTGGCTGAAAGATCATGAAAGAGGAAATCAGCACCACCAGTAGGGCTATCAGCCCAATGTGGTACTCTTTACCTTTTTTTTTTACCTTCGTCATCAGAATGACATAATCATACATCACTAATGAATAGTTTAGACACAAGAAGAAGAACTCTATGAAACTTGGTCTGTGATTTTACAGATTTGTTTTGATTGTTTTAAATTTGCATAGGAAATTCTGCATTTCCTAAGATCATTAAGAAAAATTTAATTCAAATTAATCAAAGCACCCGACCATCAAAATGATACCACCCAACTTCAAACGAGCAGTTCATAAGCAAATCAAAGAACTCCATTTATTTTTGCTTGGGATTTTAGGGATTTCATATTTTTTGGGACAAAGTTTTAACTTTGTTTAGAAAATCTCTTTGTTAATAACATTTATAAGATAAATCCCATCTAAATTGATTACACCAACCCACCATTAACATGAAAAGGAAAGACATAAAAAGCAAATTACAAATAACAGGCTTGCGGATATGTCACAACATGGCTTGCTTTTATTCTTGCACGCATGTCATAACTTACTTCATGCCAAAATTCACTTGAACAGGAACTAGTTATCCTCCTCGGCAAAATACCATATTGACCTAAGAAATGTTGGGCAGAGAAAACAAGATTATGACCACTTTTAATTGTCATTTAAAGACTTAGAATATTATAATATGGATTTGGTAAGGATTTAATTGCTGAGTTGTCTGGTTTGATTTGCTTTGCTTGATTTGCTGGTTCCCAAATCTGTAGAATGTAATAGACAGAATAACATTGTTTTAAGAACATTTCATGTGTCTTTTCTTTAAGGATTAAATTAAAAAAACAAGTTTTTTTAACTGAAAATAAGGAGCGACATTAAAACTTAAAAAGAACAGAAATTACTCCGTGCATGAAAGGGGCTGTTCCTTCCTCAACACTTCGCTCTTTACGCTAAAGTTTGACTCTTTCTCTCAATTCTACTTATATAAAACAGTAAATAATTTTAGCGTAAAGAGCGGGACGTTGAGGAAGGAGCAGCCCCTTTCATACACGGACTAATTTCTGTTCGTATTAAGTTTTAATTTCACTCCTTACTTTCAGTTAAAAAAAATTATTTTTTTAATTTAATTTCTGAACGTTTTTGAATTAATGCATGTTTGATTTTGGCTCTCCGCAAATGAATAATTAAAACGAAATTTGCGGATTTATTTTTTTTTTTTTTGCTAAATTGCTTTCTCATACTTTTGACCAGACGATTTTGAAAAGGGGTGGGAGGGAAGGCCTAGTTGTTCTCCAATTTTTTGGTTACTTAAAAAGGCAACTAGAATCTTAAATTTTTAACGAACGTTTTTATTACTAAAAATATACGTAACTTACAAATTAACTTACGCAACGAACTTCTATATTCGTATATTTTTATTATGTATATGAGGGGATTTTCCCCCTCGTTAATACCTCGCTCTTTAAACTAAAGCTTTAAATTTGTCCCAATTCTTTAACATTGACCCCTGAATCACAAAGGCTGTAGAATAAATAATTGAAATTATTAAAAATACTTTAGCGTAAAGAGCGAGGTATTTAGGAAGAGATGAACCCCCCATATCCGTAATAATCTCTGTTCGTTTTAAGTTTTAATGCTGGTCCTTACTTTCAGTGGAAAAAACTTTTCATATTTATTTTTCCATTGTTTTTTTTTTAATGATGCTAGAAAGTCCTGCGCCCCCTTCATGGAATTTCTCTTCTCCTATGACAAATTCCACCAAGGGAAGATCCTCCCACGTAGCCCTCTCCCCTCACCCCCACCAACCAACAAATCCCCCTGAAAAGGTCTATATACTTCCAAATAACCATTACTATATGTAAACACTGGTCAAAGTTTGTAACTTGCAACCCCTCCCCCGGGGACTGTGGGGGAGTAAGTAAGCCCCAAAGACATAGTTATTATGATTTTGACTATGCTGAACAAAATGGCAAAATCTCAAAATTTGGATCCATTGACTATGGGGGAAAAATTAGCGTTGGAGGGGGCCTAGGTGTCCTCCAATTTTTGTCACTTAAAAAGGGCACTAGAACTTTTAATTTCCGTTAGAATGAGTCCTCTCGCGACATTCTAGGACCACTTGGTCGATACGATCACCCCCAGGAAAAAACAAATAAACAAACAAACAAATAAACACGCACCCGTGATCGGACTTCTGGCAAAAAAATTCTAAGTTCCACATTTTTGTAGATAAGAGCTTGACACTTCTACAGTAGAATTCTCTGATCCGCTGGATTCGATGGTGTTATTTTCGTCAAGATCGTATGACTTTTAGGGGTTGTTTCCCCCTATTTTCCAAAACAAGGCAAATTTTCTCAGGCTCGTAACTTTTGAAGAGTAAGACTAAATTTGATGAAATTTGTATAAATAAAATCAGCATAAAAGTCCCATTCTTTTGATGTATCTATTAGTATCAAAATTCCGTTTTTTAGAGTTTCGTTTACTATTGAGCCGGGTCGCTCCTTACAACAGTTCGTTACCACGAACCGTTTGACAGAATATATTTTCTAAATAGGCCTTAGAAGAGAAAACAATTCTAGCGCTAATGTACACAATCATCCGCATTTTTTTTTTCTCATTTACTATTAGCGATATCCACAACCTGTTTAGCAAATTATGAATATTTTGCCCACGGGAAGCTTAAGCCATCAGACTTAGCCCAGTCCTCCGTTTTTAGCTAATTCTGGGCATTTTGCCCTTGGGAAACATAAATCTTCTCGGATTTAGCCAAATAATACCCATTTATCCATTTATGATTGTTTTGCCCACAGGAAGCCTAAATCTTATCAGATTAAGCCAATCCTACCAATTTAGTCAATTATGAACGTATTGCCCACGGGAAGGCTAAATCCCCCAGGTTTTAGCCGACTCCAACCCATTTACCCAATCATGAATTATAACTTGTCCATTTATCCAATTATAATTTGGGCCAACCACTGGACCCTTGTATACCCCAGGGACTAATTGTGGTTATTAGTATTCTTTTTAAATTCAGAACGTACTCAAATCATGCACAAAACAATAATTTTCTTCCTGAAGAGAATGAGGTGAGTAAACAACACATATGTTTACATATATTGCACAATGTACATATATTACACACATATTACAGAAACATATGTTTGTTTATATATTTTTTTCTTATTATTGTTGGCCTTTATTTATGTATATTCTGGTATTAAAGGGTAATTGAGTGCGTGTTTTTGTCCTTCTTTATTTTTTGTTTTTTAAATAAATAGGTTGAGAATCAGAGGGTTGCAGCCGTCCAACATCAGGTTTTTTGAGCCTTCCCCAGGCGGTTGTGTGTATGTATAGTTTTTGTAATTTAGTAGTTAATAAAGAGTTCATTCATTCAATATGTAATTTGATTAAAAGGGAAACAGAATATTGTTGTTAAAATTATAAAAATCTAGACTTTGAATATTTCGCTTGGGTCAAAATCAAGTGGCTCACGAAAAATACAAAAAAAAACTTTTTTATATGCATTTTTAGACATATTCCTATTATCCATTGCACTTAATCTCACTAAACCACCTCAAACCCAAAAATAAGGTATTTGAAAAAACAATGAAAATTCTTTTTCGAAAACCAGTTTTCAAACTGTTCATGGTAACGAACTGTAAGTAAGGAGGAACCCGGCTCAATGGTAGCCGAAATTCTAAATACGGGATTTTAATCCCAATAGATACATCAAAAGAATCGGATTTTTATGCTGATTTCAAATATATAAGTTTCATCAAGTTTAGTCCTACCCGTCGGATTTGGCTTGTTTTCAAAAAAGGGGAAAACATCCCCTAAAAGTCATATAATCTTAATGAAAATCACACCGTCAGATTCAGCGCATAAGAAAACTCAACTGTAGAGGTTGCAAGCTCATACCTACAAAAATGTAGAATTGTGCATATTTTGCCAGAAAGATAACAGATGCGTGTTAATTTGTTTCGTTCTTTCCAGTTTTTTTTTCATTCGAATAGAAATTAAAAGTTCTAGTGCCCTTTTTAAGTGACCAAAAATTGAAGGGCAACTAGGACCCCTCCCACGCTCATTTTTTCCCAATGTCACTGGATCAAAATTTTGAGATAGCCATTTTGTTCAGAATAGTCGAAAAATATAATAGCTATGTTTTTGAGGATGACTTAATCCTCCACAGTCCCCGGGAAAAGGGCTGCAAGTTACGAACTTTGCCTATTATTCACATATAGTATTGGTTATTGGGAAGTATACAGACATTTTCAGGGGATTTTTCTGGCATGGGAGGGGAGAGGCGGTTACGCGGGAAAATCTTTCCAAGAAATTTTCATTGGGGAAGAGAATTGTCCATAAAGGGGGTGCAGGACTTCCCGGCATTTTTAAAAAAGATCAGAAAGATCAGAAGTTTTCCACTGAAAGTAAGGAGCAACATTAAAACTTAAAACGAACAGAAATTATTACGTATTTGAGGGGGTTCACCCCTCGTTAATACCACGCTCTTTAGGCTAAGTTTTTTTTTTTTAGTACTTACAAAACAGCTATTTATTCTAATTAAAAGGCCTTTATGATTCAGTGGTCATTCTCAAAGAATTGGAACAAAATACGAATAAAGAAGAATACAGAGTATTGAATAACAACTTCATTCGACGTTGCACTTCGATCTGAAATGATCTTCCGCGTGAATTTGTCCATAAATATTTCTCGATTGACTTTTCAAAAGAAGGTTCAACTTTCATTTAAAGCTTCGAAAAAACACTAGCCGTAAAACAGACGTTTAGTTATTTAGGAATAAAAAAAACAAAACAATTATTTACAGTACATTATATTAAGCAGTTATTTGACCAGACCGAAACCGAGACCAGTCAAAGTGATAAATTCAATTTTTTCAGGTACCTTCCCTTTCGGCTCAATAAACTAAGGACTGCTATTTATTAATACGTTGAAAAAATGGCAAAAAAACACGAACGCTAAATGATTCTTTTTCTTTTTTTTTTTAAACTAGCATTAGTTGTTAGTTTATAATATTTTCTTTTCTTTATACGTTGAGGGCAAAAGAAACAAAAAACAAGCAGAAATTGCAGATTCAGTCATAACTTAGCCATATTTGAGTATATTTAAGACTAATCAAAACAAAGAAAGGCAAATACAAATAAAATATGGTATATTTACCTTAGCGGACTAGCATCATCTGTTCTATGTCTTTCTGATTGCATCATTTCAAGGAAAGCTGAAAATGAGGGTCGATCCGAATAAAAAACAAGGACATCATCTGCACCACACAACTAAAATGAATACGAAAAGGTTAGAAAAAAACAAACCAAAGTAAACATATAGTTTGAACAGAAAAGAGACTTGACAAAGATATTCAACTACTAAAGAAAGCCAAAATTACTTCAAGGATGGCTGAAAACGAGGCTCATTCCGTAAGAGAAACAAAAGACATTGTCTGCACCAAAATCTAATTTTTTTTCTTGGGGGGGGGGGGGTGTAATTTATTTAATGCATCAGAATTTATGTATATGCATTATTCATACTTTTTTACGGGTCGGACAAAACTTGGGGGGATCAGCCCACTATCCCCTCCTCTGGATATGGTAGCTAAAATAGATAAGAAAATGTTAGAAAAAAATGCTGCTAACGTCTAGTTTCAATAGAAAAAAATCCAATAAATTCGTACAACTAATAACGCAAGGCCGAAATTATTTTAATGAAGGCCAAGAAGTCCGAAAGAAAAACAAATCAGAAGACAAGGACATCATCTTCACTACAGAACTGAAACGAATACGGAATGGTTAGCAAAAGCAAAACTATGCATATGTCTAGTGTGGGCGGAAAAAAGACCCCATGAACTCTTACAACTTATAACGGAAGGCCAAAAATAAGGATTGGTCCATGCAAAGAAATATTAACTAGACCACATTAATGAAAACGGAGTTTGGACAGAAAAATATTTAGTAAACTCATTCGAGTTATAGGGGTAAAAAGAGTGTCAATTTGTACTATTTATTTTGGAGGAGAACTTCCACGAAGTAACTGTAAGTTATTTGAACTGATGTTGTCTGATATTGAAAATTAACTATTGCTTGTTTATCAAAAATTCTTGGGGCAAAAAATAAAATACATCTAATAGGATAAGGACGTGAAATACACACAACACACACAAAATACATATTTCCTTAGCCAGGGCCCTGTATATTTCCCCTATCAGTTTTTTTTTATTTAAACGAAGAGTAACCTAGGCTTAACTATTCAGTCATTTTTCAGTTTAAGAGTTTTATTAGAACGCCCTTGCCCCCCCTCAATCGAATACAAAAGATCTAGTTTTTCAATCAGACACTAGATCCTCTATATATATAAAAAGCTCAATTTAATAGAGAGGTAGCCACATTTTGAGAGCCGCATTCAAATATAAATACATTTCAAAATTATTCTTTGCTTGGATATTTAGGTTGATGAGAAACCCATTTTTTATTGATTTTTTTATGGAGTTCTCGCGCTGGAGTGGCCTACTATATCGTCTCTAACCTTGTATGTGCTTTTTCATTGATATATCAGCATTTTTGTTTCAGTTGTGTATGGGCGATACAGTTTGTTTTTTGTTAGCCAGTGTGGAGCACTACTTTTTATATTGTTGAATAAATATCGTTAATATTAGTCACAATAAACTTTATTCATAAGAAAGTACAATAAATATTGATGTCAACAAAAGTTGATGTAAGCTAAACTTTCCTAGATACTTTTTTCAATTAACAAAAGACTTTAGACATAAGGAAGTAGAAGACGAAAAAAAGAAAATTTAATATCCTACGACCTAAATATAAGTCGAAAAGATATGCTACAAAGTTCTATACAAAAAATGCGTGATGATGAACAAAAATTAAGATATTTAAAAAAATCAGTTTAAAAGAAAATTAAGAGAAAGAAAATTAATCTAAGAATAGTTTAAAGAAAAAAGAATGAAGTTTTGCAACACAATTGAAAAGTTACAAGGTAGAAAACTTTCTACTGGCAAAATTATATCGCACTAACACGACAAAACAAATAATTTGGTCAAATACCCATGCATCAGAACTTATTCCAGGTACCAAAACCCAGTGGATAAAAAATAAACTGGAAATTTGTTATCCTAGATGATATAAACAACGAGCCCCAATTAAAGGGGATGGACAGTATCAATTAAGCCACAATCCAAATTGGGCCCCAGGAATAAGCGTGGAAACCTAACCTACACAAAAAAAGAACTAATTTTTAATTATTTCAAATATTTCCCTGATTTTAAGTATTTCAACATTTTGTCTGGCGATTGTGTTCTTTCCCCTCGCCAAATGTCAAAAAAGGCACATCTAGGAAAAATGTCTCTAAGTCTCACCAATTTTGGTTGAGATCTGGTAACACCATCTCCTAATTCTAGAGATTACTGCAGCTACTAACAACACATTTCAGCACAAAAACATCTAAGGCTAACACAGCTGCGCACGCTCCTCCTCCATTCCAATATATTCAAAAGGTGAGAAGAATTTAGGTATCCCTTCGTGAATAAAGTCACACATGGGTGAGACCGCAAGACATAGTTGAGACACTAGCTCCTAGTTCCCAGAAAGTAAATTGACATCCAAAATGCTTTCCTGGTATATGCCCTGATGGTATGAATTTAGGCAGCGCAATACACATTTCCAATATATTTAAAGTGGTCATTTTTATTCATTTTATTATTCATTGGGTCTTGATGAAAAAAAAAATCTGAGCATTTTTTTTTTCAAATGAGTATTTTTGTTAGGTTCCTATGACCTATACAGCGGATACACGCACGCTAAATGCATATAAAACAGGTGGGAGTGTCGAGGGCATATCCATTTTGGTACTCGCTTTATCACACTTTTTGGTCTCTTCCCAAGAAGCACTAAAATGTTTTCTGAATTGAATATATCCTTTTGTCTGTTTGGATATCCGATGTTTGGATGAAACCCAAGGCCAGCAAATAAGCAACATCTGAGACTATAGGCCGGGTATCGAAAATAATTTGACCGCTAAGCCCAACAAATAGAATACTTTTTATTCATCAGTCAGAATTAGTTTTAGAGATCGGACTGCAAATTCATCCCCACCTACGATTTATATTCCTCTGTAAAGGACCAATGAGTACAGACAACTTATATGAGTGAAAACTGGTGCTAGAGTCTAAAAAAGAAACAAAAATAACCAACAGAATCTAGAGTTTGGCTTTTCTTGGCATTTTTTCAATGTAATACTAAGCAGAATTAATGTAATTGGCAAAGCTAGTGTACTAATAGCGTTCTGGCCACTGCACCACCACAAGACGCTCAGTTTCTGAGAACAATTACGAAGGTTGGAAAAAAAAACCAAGAAACGTCAAACACTATACGGCGTTTTTTTTTTTTTTTTTTTTTTTTTTTTTTTTTTTTTTTTTTTTTTTTTTTTTTTTTTTTTACAGTGCCTGTTTTCAATTTTACATGTTGCCTATGCTTTTTGGCCGAGGCCATATTTCAAGTGCAATGACCCTCTAAACTGGGATTCCTGGAATCCTAGGGTTCCACGTTAGGTTCCTCACATAAGCGATAACAGGCTTTTTTTTCTGAAGACATGAAGACTGGCATTCTAACACCAAGTACCCAGGCACAAAATCAAATAAATCGAACAGTGACAATACATCCGTTAATATACAGCTTTGACAAACAAAAAAATTATTTCAAACTTGTCATCATTTACAAAGTACCAAAGAAAGAAAGATCGGGGAAAATTCAGGAAAGGGTCCCAAATGACAATGTTTTTCGTCATTATAAACAGAAAAGAGCGCAATATGACTGCTCTAAATCAAAACATACTGCATACAATGTATTTAATTATTTCTAAACTCATTAATTACAGTCTTAGGCTTTTCAAAGATTCTTTAGTTAATTTTCTAAAAATTTCTTAAGTCATGCAATCAACTAAAAGGCACCACAGGCTTGTACGCAGAAGAAGGGGGAACACCCCCTCCTGAAATTCTAACTTTTCCCGAATTTCTTACTACTCCTAAGTCATATTCTCCAGATTTTTTTTTAATCACCCCCCCCCCTAAAAAAAAGAATCATGCATACATACTTGCAGCACCACGTTCCTTTCCTTTCTTTTTTCCCTGCAGGTTTTTCTTTTTTTTTTTTTTTTTTTTTTTTTTTTTTTTTTTTTTTTTTTTTTTTTTTTTTTTTTTTTTTTTACTGAATGCACTTCTAAACCAGAAGAAAATTCATAAAACTTATTTAAACAATTTGCTAAAATGTCTTCCGTCACAATATCAGTATCATCACCATACTAACTTTATTTCTTTTTTTCTTTCTTTCTTTTTTTTTTTTTTTTGATACTTACAATTTGAACTTTACTAATAGTCACTTGTTATTCGACTCAAAACAGATATTTATGTTCAATTCGAAATTTGACTGCTAAGTATAAAATAAAACTTAATAAAAAGCAAGAAAAATTCAATAAATATAAATACAAAAAAGAAAAGCAGAAAATATCAACTCCGAAATAATAAGGTCCAGACAACGGCTAAGGGCTTGATTTGTTGGTGTAATAACTCTAAAGAAGAAACTTGAGGTCTGAGGTTTGCTCAATATGAATTTCAATACAGCGGACAAAAATAAAGAAAAGCAGAAAACAATACTTCAGGCATTATAAAGTCCTGGTAACATCTGAAGTAGAGAAGGCTGACGTAATAACTTACTGAAGAAACTTGAGGTATTAGGTTTGCTTGACTTTCAATACAATATGTATGTATGTATGTATTTATTTATAACCCATCATACAAAATAATGAAGTGATGGAGTACATTGAAAAAAAAAGGAAAAAAAGAAGAAAGAAACAACATATCGTAATTACATTCTAAAATACAAACAAAAATAATTCCACATCAAAAAGCAACATTTTGCCATTCATGGCCAGTTTGCTTATTGCACATGTGTACATTCAGCTCAGCTAACTTAGCACACGGGTCAGACAAGCTATATTTTTTCCTCAAATAGGAGTTGCTGGTCCACGGAGGAACTCGTAACAGAAACTTAGCAAATTTGAAGAAAATGCGTTTCATCCTAAGAAGGTCAGATTCACTAAATATAGGGTATAACGGTACTAAATACAGAATATGGGGCAGGACGACACTATTGTAAATTCCCGCAAGATGGGCTCTATTCAAATGAAACTGAGAACTAACAATTGTACTATATGCACGACGGATTCTCGTTTCCATACTTTCTAGCATCAATAGCCTAGTTTTCTTCAGATTTTTTCCAATAGGAAGGCCAAGATATTTCAACTTAACACAAGGCTTTACTTCTGTACTATTCAGATCTATAGATATATCATCTGATCTAGTCGCATTTATTTCATTAAAAATCAAAACATCACATTTTTCAGCATTTAGGGAAAGTCCAATATCACTGTAGTTTTTACATATCTCCAAAAAACATTTTTCTAGCCCACTGGTAGTCCTACTAATATTAAAAACATCGTCTGCATAACATAATATCGACAAATCAGTACCTTTATATATACAGGACGAAGAAAGTTGGCACTGAGCTGGAAGCGTTGCATTGTTATAAACCGTGGGAGAAGTAACGGCACCCTGCTTAACCCCGATATGAATTGGTATATCATCAGTCAGCAAATTGCTTCCAGGTATACGTATTTTTGCTTTCATATGGCGGTACATGTACAAAGAGGTCTAACTAAGTCTAGCGATACACCACGGTTCAAAAGCTCATTCATTGCTTGGGGATGCAACAACGAATCAAATGCTTTACTAACATCGTATGTTCCAAGCGCTAGAGTACCACCGGATTTATCTGCATCGATCAACAAATTGTACAGACATTTTATAACATGGAAGCAACCAAGCTTATAAAGAAAAAGAGAAAACAATACATCAGACATTTTGGCAACGCCTGATGGTCTCATTGGTTGGCGTAATAGCTAACTTAAGTAACCTAAGGTAAAAGGTATGACTTTTAAATAAAGTAGATATAAATTTAAAAAAGCAGAAAACAATACCTCAGCCATTATAAGATCCTGGCAACGCCTAAGGACTTGATTGGCTGGCGTAATAACTAACTGAAGAAACCTGAGGTAAGAGGTGTGCTTCATGTGACTTTCAATACAGTGGATAAAATGCTGAACAACCTTCTCGCTTACTTCATTACAAAGAACTTCGTTGTCTTCAAAAATGGCACACATAGTCTCTGCTTCTAGCAACTGCAACAATAGTTTGTATCTAGAACTTATACTCAAAATACAGATTTTAACTGATTTAGACACGAGCTTTTCCAATCATCATTAAAGATAGAGAGAAAGAAAAAAACGAGAGAGGGGCAGAGAAACAGAGAAAAAATATAAAAGGTCGTTACTGTTTAATATTGATTTCTCGGCATTTTCAATTTGAAAAAGAAAAAACAGACATAAAGAAGAGCATACGAATCAAGTTTCAAGATTTAGATACAGTTTAAATAAAAGTTAATACATAGTTTAAATTTTGTATATCTATGTAGTAAATATATATGCATAATATATAAATATAGATACACTTTTATAGTTTCTATTTATATATGACATAGTTTGAACAAATACGGATTCACCATCGTATTTGACTAAAGAAAAATATTTTGTTGAGACAGTTGGACTTAAATCGATTCCTTTCATATAGCCATCCAGTCAAAAATACAACTAATTATTGAATTGAGGCTAAAATGGGTTGGCTAAAAGTAGAGGCCTAAGACTAATATAGCCACGCCACTAGCAAGATGTCTAGAGAAGGTCTCTACCTTCTTATCTTGCTGGTAAGTGCAATTTAAGGTAAATTATAAGATTACTTCCTTAGATTATCATTTTTATATCTAAGGAACAGTTAAACTTACACCAGGAGTGAGAAACAGATCCAAATGTTTATGAAGCAGATTTTGATTGGCATTATTCCAACGACAAAAACTCTGGAGAAACAAGTGAGCTAACTTCATCAGTTCATTCATTCTGGAGTCATCTTCAGTATCGTAGGGGATGCGTAGAAAGTCTAAAACAACCATGTGAACACCCATGTTTCGGAGTAGTCTTTGCTCATGCTTCTTTGGCTTGGTTTCGCCACCAGATAAAACCCGAGTACATAGTTTGATCATGCGCATTAATATCTAGAATAAAATTTGAGTCTGAGATAATAAAATATAGTCAGTTTTAGGGCTTTCTTTTTCGACAAATTGGATAACAAAACCAATATTTTAAGGCAGGCATTAGGAATAATAATTTATAAATAAAGAAACTATGGCACTAGTTTCACTTATCCTATTTGATCTGTTCTGACCTAAATTCTGAGTACATCCAAACCAAGCAAAACTCAGAATACAACTTAAAATAAAGCTTTTACTTCACATCAGACGAAGATATTAACTAAAAACTAAGATTTGAATTAAAAAATAGTTTAGAACAGCTATTTTTGGATTGTTTACTATCACACAACGAAGCATTTGCAAATTTGGAAATTTCTTGTCAAAGATTTAGATGTGAATCGAATTAAATGATTTGATTAAAACGACTAGCCATAAATTCATCTTAAAACCAATTTAGAAATACTGACGGGTTTTTTGTTATTCTGCATCATGTCTGTACGAAGGAAAGGGGAAGATAGAAAGGGTTTACCCCCCCCCCCCAATCCAAAGTGTTTGACATTTTTTTTTTCTAAATTTACACAAAAGATATCATTTTATTACTAGTTTCATCAACTAGTATATAAAAAAAAAAAAAAAACGAAAAACAAGCGTGTCTGTTTAGACCAGCTTAACGTAATTTAATGTGAAAATATATAGTGAGCAAAATCTCAACGGGGGGGGGGGCAAAATATTCTATTGGGTGAGATGGGTGCATAAGTGTCAGAGTTGAACGAAGTTGTTTGTGTAGTTATCTCTTCCATATACTAAATGAAAAATATGGGAAATACAGACATTAATAAAAACAAAGTAAAAAATCATCTGATGCCACTTTAGAGAAACTCGACCCCTATATTGACTTTATATATATATATATATATATATATATATATATATATATATATATATATATATATATATATATATATATATATATATATATATATATATATATATATATATATATATATATATATATATATATATATATATATATATATATATATATATATATATATATATATATATATATATATATATATATATATATATATATATATAGAAAACATAACAAAACAGACAAAGGAAATTGTAGTAATTAACAGAAAGTCATTTTATTTACCTCCAAAACCAAACCCTTTAGAAGAGACGTACTCCCAAATAAAAGAAAGTAAAAAGTAACTAGAAACAAATCGGTCTTCCCGACGAAGTTTCACCCAGAATTTACAAAAATTTTACATGTATTGCCCATTCCAACAAGGTACAATTACCTCCCTTACCTCCCAACATTTCTAGCGAGGGACAAGATTGCGAAAGGTACCCCCTCCCCCCCAAAAAAATTTAATATTAGATACAGCCCCGACTAGGTACAATGTAATTACCTGTTGAATGGCTTTATAATTGTCTTGTTGGGCTTTATCTACAGGAGGACCAATATCCAAATCAATAGCTGATTCAGATCGATCGTCTTTCGTCAGTTTCCTCGTAACTCTACGCACAGAGGATTTTGAGCTTTCTTTGTCTTCCATGTTGTTATTATTATTGTTATTGTTGTCACCTCGATTGGCAATGTTCTTCCCTTTGTAGACCCAAAGCTCGGACTTTTCCACAAGAAGCCGCAATTCATCTAAATCCTTTCTGATTTGCTTATAGTGCTCAATATCGCTGTCGGACACAAGAAGTTGCACCTGCAATGATGCCTATTATTTTCAGACACATCGAAAAACGGAACGAGTGAAAGAGTGAAAAAAACAAGAAAAAATGATTAGTAAATTTTTACGACCAGAAAAGTCTAAAGTATATAGATTCCAGAGACCTTTCTTTCGTCCTTTTTCCATTAGATTTATTCATTTTAACTTTGCTGAATACTTTGTATTATATAACTTAGACTTTTTTCAGGATACTTTCTAAAATAAACGAGCCTTAGTGCTTTCACACATCATGGTTCTCGCGTGCACACTTTGAATTCTTAAATTAATTATATTATTAGCATTTTTTATATCAGTTACATTTTATCACTTAAATTTTCATCGTTTTATCACTTTTTATTAATTATATTCCATTCAGGCTCCTCACGAAAATGTACAAGGTTAGAGCTACCACATACCGTGGTCCTCGTGTGCAGACTTAGCATTCTTACAACAGTTATATTATCATCACATTTTACATAAATTAAATCTTATCATTTTATCACTTTATACTAATTATCATTTTATTCAAGCTCCTCTCGCAAATGCTCAAGTCTTAGACTTATCACATACTGTGGTCCCAACGTGCACACTTTTCATTCTTACATATATTTTATCATAATCACATTTTAAAAGTTACATTTTGTCACTTATATTTTTATCATTTTATCACTTTATATCAATTACATTTTATCCATGCTCGTCTCGAAAATGTGCAAGTCTTTGAGTTCACATACCGTGGTCCTCGTGTGCACTCTTTGAATTCTTACATATATTGTATTATCATTACTTTTTACACCAGTTACATTTTATCACTTATATTTTTTATCATTTTATCACTTTATATCAATTACATTTTATCCATGCTCGTCTCGAAAATGTGCAAGTCTTTGAGTTCACATACCGTGGTCCTCGTGTGCACTCTTTGCATTCTTACATACATTGTATTATCATCACTTTTTACACCAGTTAAATTTTATCACTTATATTTTTATCATTTTATCACTTTATATCAACTACATTTTATCCATGCTCGTCTCGAAAATGTGCAAGTCTTTGAGTTCACATACCGTGGTCCTCGTGTGCACTCTTTGCATTCTTACATATATTGTACTATCATCACTTTTTACACCAGTTAAATTTTATCACTTATATTTTTATCATTTTATCACTTTATATCAATTACATTTTATCCAGGTTCCTCTCGAAAATGTTCAAATCTTAGTTTATCGCATACCGTGGTCCCCGCGTGCACACTTTGCATTCTTACATCAATTTTATTATCATCACTTTTTACACCAGTTGCATTTTATCACTTATATTTGTATCATTTTATCACTTTATATCAATTACATTTTATCCATGCTCGTCTCGAAAATGTTCAAGTTTTAGAGTTATCACATACCATGGTCCGCGCGTGCACTCTGCATTCTTACATCAATTATATTATTATCATTTTTACACCAATTACGTTTTATCATTTACATTTCTGTCATTGTTGTTGTTTAATTGACGTTTGAGTGAATCAACCGCTCGTATACGTGCGATCCTCTTTTAAACTTGGGCTGAATCCACGTCACTTTGAGAAACACACAAATAAAATTTTGGCACAGGCCACGTCAACACTTAAGATATCTTGGGAGAGTACTAGGACGTTGTACAGAGTGTTCTTGCTTAAATTACTGGCACTAGTATGTATATCACATCTCTATTCTGCTATTATTGCTTAAAACATCTGTGAAAAGAAACTTACTCAGAGTTAAATAAGGCTGAAATAACAAGAAAAAATAAATAGATAAAAAGGTTAATACAGTAAATATTAGAAATTAATACAGTTACTACAATTAAAACATCTATAAAAGTAATAATAAACGTAAAACGTAAATACGAAATAAAAAGGTCAATACAATGAATATTAAAGTCAATTCTATTTTAAAAAATTCTTTGAATCAAAATAATATATTTTCTTTTATCTGTTAGCATAACCATACTCACATCCAAAGCCTTTGGAATGATCAAAAGCAATCTGAAGCCAGACCCAAGGAAAAAACAAATGAAACGTCGAAATATGAAAAATACGACTATATATGACTTTATACAACTTCATGTAAAATTCTTTTGAAATTCTAATTTCTTTTTGAAGCTTTTCAGCTAAAGCCCCCTCCCAGTCGCACACAAGAATCTTCACTCTCCCTCCAAAAAAACGTAGTTGGGAAACCACATAAGATGTTCATAATCTCCTAGGATTGAAAAACCCTAGCAATAAATACTTCCATTCGTGCCAAAGTCCCCAAACAATTGCCCTTTGAACCAGATATGACAGAAATACAGTTCCAAAACTTTTTCTTTTCTCAATCTCAAACCTAATCTGAAATGTATACGATTTAAACATACACGCATTTCTTCCGGTAGTATATACTACATGTTAACTACTCCATGTTAAGCCTCCCTCCTTAATCGACTAGGCTTTGGTGGGCCTCCACACCGAAGTCCCTTTTTGTGGTGCTCATGCGCCTTGTAATCCAGGCTTGATATGGGCGTTTACCTTAAAAGCTTGAAAGTCCCTAAAATATACAATAACAAAATATAATGATTGATTGGCACCTGTTTGAAAGCCTCGATAACTTCTTGTCGTTGGCTGAAGTGCCGAAAGAGTAGGCGCAAGGATCCAGTTACCAAGGATATGGAGTCATGCAAGTTCAGTCCAAGAAGAACACGAAGAAACAATTTCCCACCTTGTCCATCAAGGTCCAGAGCAGCGTATTCACCACTGAAACATAAGACATTGAACTTATTACAACAGACTCAGGTCAGTTTTGATGCGTAATTTACTGGTAGAAGCCACATAAACTAAAAACAAGTGATATGCAGGGTACTAAAATGTCAAAGAGCACAACAATAGAGGATTATAATTCTTAACACAATGAGTTTTAATAACCACTGCAATCAAGTCTGGTTTGAGCTTTAAGCTTGTTTGCAATCCTACAAATTAGCAATTACAGATTTTTATGGTGGATGTTATTTCTAATTTTGTTAATTTTACATCCACTGAACGACGACCGTCAGGGTCGTAGCTCCACAGTTTTTATTGGGGGGAGGGGGGCATAAAGGTTCCATATCCAGAGAGTCGAGGGACATGGGCTATACAATAATTTCTTCTCCGAGTTATTTGGATGAGGCAACTCCCCCCTGCTCCTCCCCTCCCAAACGACGCAATTAATGACCGTCAATAGTAAAACACAGAAAAACGACCGGGAGCACAATCCATAAAAGACTCATTTGTAGTTTCGACGATAGTGCGCAAATTACCTACAAATGATTAGCATTTAATATTTCCCGGAAGGGTCAAAGACTAATCTTTATCTTTTTACGATTTGAAGTGTTTTAGATATTTTCCGTCGACCTTTTTTTGGAGGGGGGGGGGCGATACATGTTTGTTTGTTTGGTCCTGTAAAAGTTTGATGTTTTTTTTGAAGTTTTACAGTTTTGGACTTGGAAAATCTTACTGTTAGGAAAATATTTCATGATACAACTTGTTTTGCTAAACTAAAGATTTCAGACAGATTTAAAAAATAATTTTCTTTTATTCTAATATATCTAATATTGCAACTTATTTTAACGGTTTTTTGCACAGTATACCTACAACAATATATTCTATAAAATTACTTCAGAAAACAGTTTCTGATATTCAATAATATCTACTCTACTCTCTTTAAGAGGGCAATTAAATATAAAAAAAACAAGTTTTTTTTTTTTATTAATGAAAGTAAGGAGCAACATTATAAGAATTAATAGGAAAACTACTTGGACTCAACAAATCAAGAAATCTCTTGACAAATTAGGCCTCTCTTATTTGTGGATGGAAGGAAAGGGGCCCGGAAACACAATGCCTTCCAGAAATTATGCAGAGATTGAAAGACAAGAGATACAAGAGTGGGGTTGTTTAGTACGTTCGTCGGAAACACTGAAAGAATATAGTAAAGTAAAGACATTTTTGGGGAAGAATACTTTAAGTTAAATTTACCTATTAAATATTTAAAATTATGGATCCAGTTGAGGGAAAATTGCCTTCCAATGCATGGGGAACAGAGATTAAAGAAAAAGGGTACAAATGGTAAGTGTGGGTATTGCGGAATTGAGGATAATAAATTTGCCCATTTCCTCATGGAGCGCCAGGAGCTTGAAAGTCTTAGGGCTGAAATTTGGGGGGACCATCGGTTGGTGCTACTTTCTGATATCCTGAGGTCTTCGAAGCCTGGAACCATATGCAAAATGGCAGGATATGTGGAAAGGGCGGGAGAGGCTCAGCCCGAGTGAATGAAAATAAGTATTGTTTTATATTGAGTGTGTGTTCTATGCAGTGTTGTATCATTAAATCATGTTGTGTATGACCGTAGGGCTCAAATAAACTTTTTCTTTCTTTCTTTCATTAGAACTTAAAACGAACAAAAATTATTGCGTATAAAATGGGGTTCTCCCCTTCATCAATACCTCGCTCTTTACGCTAAAGTTTGAATTTTGTTCCAATTCTTTAAAATGACCCCTGAATCACAAAGGATAATTAAAATAAATACCTCTTTTGAAAGTACTAAAAGAAAAAAATTTAGTGCAAAGAGCGAGGCATTGATAAGGGGGCAAACCCTTACATATACGTAATAATTTCTGGTCATTTTAAGTTTTATTGTTATTCCTTACTTTCAGTTCAAAAAATTTGTCTTTTTGTATTTAATTTCAGATCGTGTTTTAATTAACACTGGAAAATCTGGCACTCCCTTCATGGAAAATTCCCTTCCCCCATGAAAAATTCATCCAAGGAATGGTCCTCCCACGTAACCTTCTCCCCCTCCCCCCCCCCCCCTCACCAGAAACAAATCCCCTTTGAAAACATCTGTATACTTCCAAATAGCCAATACTATAGTAAACAATGGGCAAAGTTCATAACTTGCAGCCATTCCTCTGAGGACTATGGAGGATGAAGTCATCTTCAAAGACATATTTATTAGATTTTTCGACCATGCTGAACAAAATGGTGATCTTAAAATTTTGATCGGGTGACTTTGGGAAAAAATGAGCATGGGAGGGGACCTAGTAGCGCTCCAATTTTTGGTCACTTAAAAAGGGCACTAGAGCTTTCAATTTCGGTTCGAATGAGCCCTCTCGGGATATTCTAGGACCACTGGGTCCATACGATCATCTTCGGAAAAAAAACAACAAAAAAACAACAAATAAACACGAATCCATGATCTTTCTTCTGACAAAAAAATACAAAATTCCACATGTTTGCAGATGGGAGATTGAAACCTCTACAGTAGGGTCCTCTGATGCACTGATCTGATGGTGTGACTTTCAATAAGACTATGACTTTTTGGGGGTGTTTCCCCTTTTTTCAAAATAAGACAAATATTCAGGCTCGTAACTCTTGATGGGTAAGACTAAACTTGATGGCACTTATATATTTGAAGTCAGCATAAAAATCCAATTCTTTTGATGTATCTATTGGTACCAAATTCCGTTTTTAGAGCTTTGGTTACTATTGAGCCGAGTCACTCCTTCCTTACAGTTCATTACCACGAACTCTTTGGTAATTGTGTTTGTATTTCTGTATGTATTTTTTCACGAAAACAGCCCCTTTTTTTTCTCTTTCTTTTTTTTGAGAATTGGCACACTAGCATTTTCTGACCTGAAAAACGATCCTTCATTCCGACGAGCCTTCATTTTTTCAAAACATTTTTCGTAATAATGTAATGTTTATATTTATTTAAAGAACAATTTACATAATTTTTCCCAGGGGTGATCGTAATGTTTTTGATATAAACGACGCATGCGTAATTATACAAGATGACAAATTCCCCCGAAAAGGTAAGGAAAAAGATGTGGAAAGAAATGGCTGAGGTAATGATGAACGAAGATGAAGCACAACGAAATCTCTGGCTAGAAGAATGGCGACAACGAGCATCATAACGAATCACATATGAAAATGCAAAGGAAAATGAACACAGCGAAATCTGCGATTAGACAAATAATAGCAAGAATCACGCCGAATTACAAACGAAAATGATGAACAACGCAATCTTTGGTTAGAAGACAAATCAAAATCTCAGTGGAATGAAAGAACGCGTGTTTTTGTGCAGATTAAAAAAGAAGTAAGTAAGAAAATATAATATAACAGGTGTATTAAATTAATACAAAGTACTTCAAAAATATATACCTACCTATAGTTAAAAATATTCCCAGCCCTTTCTTCGATTGATTGAATATCAATAGAGTTTTGGAAATCAGCAATAGCGGCATCTCTATCACCATCGATCCGACCAAAATCTTTACGGAATATACTGAGCAAGCAACTAATACGGTAATCAAGACGGACATTCATAATAAACTAAAAAGGAGGCCAAAATAAAATAAATCAAAGCCAAGCAAATTAGGGAACTAAGTAGAGAAAAACATGCACAAGGCTACGAAAAATGCAAAGACTAGAAAGTGGGGCATTAAGTTCCAAAATTGCAAAAAAAAAGAAAATGCAAAAAAATAAAAAATCATACAGGATGGACAAAACAACAACTTGAAAGTAAAAAGGAATTACTCACAGTCCTTTTTTTTATACTCAAAGAAACATATTCTTAATACAAACATCAGTATTTAACTGCTTTTACTGATTCTACGTACTAGTAACACAAAAATGTAAAAAAAACGTAACATTTGAGGAATAGTCTATATTGTTATTTTGACAAAGTTGATTTCCAGCGCACGAGATTACTTCAAATCCATATTTAGCATTTAAAAAAGTCAATCCCTGTTCAAAAAACTGTTTGGACATTTATTAGTAGTAAATAACGTTGAATATTTGAATCTGTTTTTTTTTTTTTTTTTTACATTTATCTAGGTTCTAAGTAAAGGTTGGTCTTGGGCAAAATAAAGAAGTAACAAATAAAAGCTTCTTAATTTTTTTCTTTTGAAACAAGACAGATTAAAAAAAAAAAATTAGACCCCCCCCCCTGGACAAGTTTTTACTTCTGTTATAATAAGATCTTCTCTTTATATTCCCAGAACCCTTACCTAAAGATAACAGATTCACAGATTTTCGTTGATAATAGTAAACAAGTGTCTAGGCAATACAACGTCAATTGCCAATACGTTCTACTAAATCTCAAGAACATTGCTTTTATTTGATTTCAATGGACATATGAATCCTGAAATACAGCAATAACGGTGGACAGCAGTATACGTTAAATGCTTACGAATAAAGCTTTGGGGACTATACAAACTATTCATGACAAATTGGTTGGAAATAACAAATCTTCTAGGAAAAGATTACTATCCAGAGCAAGTAAAAATAAAAAATACGAAAAGGGTAGGAAATTATTAGGCAAAACTGCTAAATTATGGGAAATAAAAAAAAATTGAAATACAGGGGGTAAAAGCAAAGGCCAGAGCCCTCTCTCCCACCTTTTTCATATCTGATAAGAGATGCAAATTCCTGCACTTTGAGCGGAGGTATTAGGGATAAAGTTCAGGGTGGTATAGTTTATCATACACTGAAATAAAGGATGTCCTCCCCTCAGGGACGTATTGACAAAAACGGTTAGAAGCGAGAACATCGAGATAGTTTGAATCAAAAATGCAGTTTTGTTAAGTTTTAGTTTTTAAGAATCTCGACTCCCAAAAAAATATATTCTGGCCCCTAAATATTAAGACAAATTTCACATATTGTACAGCCCATAGAGGTTCAAACTCAAAGCCAGAAGGTGTTCAGATATATCATGAGATTCGATTGGCCAGATTTGATTTGAGTTTTCATGATTAGTCAGTGTGATCTCAGAACCTATTTACATGAGATTTTCATATAAACAGATGAGTGGACGTATATGCAGAAGCCAGTCAATGTGGCCACATTACACGGATACTTTAACAGTAAACTTGTTCTTTTATGTAGCAACAAATTGACTTAGCAGCCTTATTAGGGATGTTTTCAATGACAAGTGAGGCCAAGTGATGACAAATGACTTTTTATAATCTCTGCATAATGCTCATAGTCACATTCTGCCTCAGGTTTTGTACTGACGGGAGGGAAAAGGGGAAGCTGTAATTGTGGTATGATTTCATTTGCAATCAATTACCAAAGGCCTTCGTATTTCTCATAAATTTCAAAAACCCTTTAGCAAATTTCAGTTATAAATTTTCTGAAAAATTTACTTTTTCTGTCCTCAACGATTTATGGGCAAATCGGCTAATAAATCAAGAGTCATGGGCAACATGGTGAGGATAAATTGATCTTCGGGCTAGTAGGACCCAACTGTAGTAACTACAGACAGACACTGGGAAAACAGTATAATCGGAGGAATTTCAAATCCAAATATCTATAACGCATTTTGCTAAAAACATAAGGATTTTCTGCACAAAATAGACTTTTGTCAGTAGGGAATTCTCTAAGACTGCAGGTAAAAGCTTTTCAACATTTCATACCTTATGCAAAAATCCTTTTCTTTTCTAATTTAAAATTTATTTTCTTTCTTTTAGTTTTAATCCAAACACCGTTTAAAACATTTGTCAGCAAATATAATGCCTCACTCTATAAAAAAAATTCCGAACGAATTTACTACGAGCTTACTACAGAAATAAATTTGCTTTCTAATTTACTGATGCTTGAAAACCCCCAGCAACCAACAGGAATAATAGAAAAAAGGATAATTCGCAGAAAATCAAATCAAAACGAAGAACATTTTCAGCCAGTTAAATGGAAACATGCAAGACGCACTCGTGACAATTCAATTAAAACAAATTTTGAACAAGTTTTATCACAAAAGTTTTAGCAACAAGTCCCAATAGGCTAATTGAATGAAACAGAGCAACAGATAAGCTACATCAATAGCATAGACAGAAACCATGCTCAATTAAATGTTTGAATGGCTAACTTGATTTTTTTTTTTTTTTTTTTTTTTTTTTTTTTTTTTTTTTTTTTTTTTTTTTTTTTTTTTTTTTTTTTTTTTTTTTTTTTTTTTTTTTTTTTTTTTCACCTTCTCTTGTTACAATAGTACGATTTGTCTTGTCACCATGGCTGTTTTTTTTCTTCTTCTAACTATTTATTCGTCTTAAACGTTTTCATTAATGTTGAATGCGGCTTGGAGAATGTCCTTGCCAAAATATTTGCTTTCTCTTTTGTCGCATTTCATTCAATTTTACGACACTTCCTCGTTTTGGTTTTATTTTATTCTCTGCGATTTTCCATTTTTCATGTCTGTTTAATGTGGTCTTATAAATCATTGGCATGAATAATGCAGAGAAGCTAAATGCAAAGACTAACTCTAAAGTATAATGCAACCCCACACAACCTATAATTTAAATCCAAAGAAGAGTTAATAAGTGAAGTGAATAAAATAAAAAAAAACCTCGAGTATTTCAATAATCTTGAGCTTTGTGTCTAAAACGATGGGATCCTCGTGAGCTGAAAAGGTCGACTGAGATTTCGGCAGGGTGTCGATACCAACTGTACTAAGTGCCAAATTACCAGCCACCACGCTCATGTCTCCAATGGACCCTTTGACACGGCCCTCCTCTGCAAAAGAAGAAGGGTCTTAGTCAAAATCTGTACGTTAATATGTTTTAAAATAAGCTGTACAGAGAGCTCAGATATCTTTCTGAGTGATACTGGCAACAAAACAGATAAAAATAACAGAGAGATCGCAGTGGTTCAACTACGGTTTTGCTAGCGCTTTACTGTAAATTAAGATTGATGCGTTTTCACGCAAAAAATGGACGTTTTTATGCAACCCATAAAATTTCATCCCGTTTTTGCAGCAGGCTTATGTGTCATAACGGTTCAAAAGCTGTGTCAAAGCATTTTTAATAAGTCGACAAAAAACGCGTTCTTTATTTTGAATTAAAATCATTTTAGAATTACGCAGCGCAAATAATTGAGAAACTAATCATGCTTATCAGAAGCCGTTTATTAATATATGACCAAGAACATGAGGGCCATGCAATTTTAATCCTCAATGTCTGGGAGAACATTTCGAGGGATAGGAACATAGAAGATAAGGATTATTTATTATCAATTGTGCACAGCTAGTCTATGTTTTGAGTATTTGAGTATCTTTTGAGTATTTTTCTTGGCTTTTCATTACTTAATTTAGCCTATTCCTATGCATATACTGTTTAAATACCTCGTAATATTTTTCACGCTTCAACGGCTGCAATGAACCGTTTTTGTGTAAACATTTTTGCGATTTTCCTGCATCCGCTGCCCGCGAGCAGTTTAAAAAAAAAAAAAAAACAAGAGCCCACATGGCACTTGTGATGAGGTCGGAAGAGCAAAGAGCCTTCAGCCCCACCAGATAGTAAAATCGTGGAAAACGACTGTTATCAAGTAAATTTGTACAGGTCCCTGACACGCCTACATATTTTCATCGTCCTAGCACTTTCAGAAGCACCGAAATCGCCGAAGCATTGGACCCCCCGCCCTCAATTACTCCCAAAGAGAGCGGATCTGGTCCGGTTATGTCAATCATGCATCTGGAGCTTGTGCTTATTCGCAAAATCACCAAAGTACTAGATATCCCCCCAACTCCCCCAAAGTAATCGGATCTGGTTCGGTTATGTCAATAATGTATCTAGAACCTGTTATTATTCTTCCCATCAGGTTTCATCCCGATCTCTCCACTCTAAGTGTTTTCCAAGATTTCCGGTTTCCAAGATTTCCGTTTCCTACCTCAACCCCCCATGTCCCCGGATCCGATCCAAATTGAAAATAAAGCGCTTGAGATATCTTTCTATATATAAAGTTTCATTAAGATCCGATCACCCATTCGTGAGAAAAACATACCAACTGGACCCCCCCCCCCAGATCCCCTAAAGAGAGTGGATCCGGTCCGGTTGTGTCAATCACGTATCTAGGACTTGTGCTTATTCTTTCTAGCAAGTTTCATCCCGATCTTTCCACCCTAAGCGTTTTCCAAGATTTCCGGTTTCTCCCTCCAACTCCCCTCAATGTGACAAGATCCGGTCGGGATTTAAAATAAGAGCTCTAAGACACGAGATCCTTCTAAATATTAAATTTCAATAAGATCCGATAACCCGTTTGCAAGTTAAAATACCTCATTTTTTCTAATTTTTCTGAATTAACCGTCCTTCCACTCCCCCCAGATGGTCAAATCGGGGAAGCGACTATTTCTAATTTAGTCTGGTCCTGTCCCTGATACGCCCGTCAACTTTCATCGTCCTAGCTTATATGGAAGTGTTCGAACTAGCAAAACTGAGAACAAGAGACAGACAGACAGAAATCGCTGTATGCCACTTGGTAAATACCAAGTGCCATAAACAACCACATCTTTGTGAACCAAAGATTATGGTTAAATTTAGGCCTACTCCTAATAGAAAAATTTTTTAATACCCGATCTAGAGGTTAAATTTAGCGCCACGTTTACAATGAGATTTTATTAACACCGAGATTTAGCTAAAGCTGATTTAAGCCAAACTTTTTCGTGTAATTTTTCAGAAAAAAAAAATTCTATAAAGAATCTGATTGTCCCAGATTAACACTAGCAAACCATCGGTATTAGTAAAATCTTATTGTGAATGGGCCTTTATAGATTCAACTAGAGGTATAGAAAAATTATGTAACCTATGTGGTCATCTAGATGAAGCCTTAATATTAACGAAGAATTCTCATTTATCAATATTCAGAGAGTCCAATCGAACAAAAAAGATAGATAATCAACAGAATCAGATAGTCCCATTCGTGGATGACTAATCAAACAGTTCGTGGCAACGAACTGTAGTAAGGAGCGACCCGGCTCAATAATAACCAAAACTCTAAAAAATGGAATTTTGATACCAATAGCTACATCAAAAGAGTCGCATTTTAATGGCGATTTTAAATATATGAGTTTCATCAAGTTTAGTCTTACCCATCAAAAGTTAAAAGCCTGAGAAATTTTGCCTTATTTTAGAAAATAGGGGGAAACACTCCCTAAAAGTCATAGAATCTTAACGAAAATCACATCATCAGATTCGGCGTAGAAGAGAACCCTATTGTAGAAGTTTAAAACTATTAATTATAATAGACATCCACATTTTAAAACTAGAGATAAATACCCCTCCCCACCCGTATCTCTAGCCTCGCCTTGCGCAAATTAGAGAGCGCAAATTATCAAATTGAATATACATGTATTATTCTTTGTAAAAGAAAATAATTTAAAAATGTATTAGGCAACATTAACTTTCTATCTATAAATGGAAACTAACGAGAGCCAAGGTATTGACTACGGTTGTGTGCAATATTTCTAAATAAATGATTATTTTCACTTTGTTAGGATTTCATAAAGGCACAGACTATAATTAGGATTTATTGAAAGAGTTGCTTCAATATTAGCTAACAAGAGGATTATTTCGCAACGGAATAGTTAACTTACTTTCAATTTGCATAATTTTCCCTCAGTTGCTTTGACGTTCTCATTGAAGAAACTCTAATAGCTTCTTTTCCCTACGTAAGTCAGTAGCGACAGTTGTATTTATTATTACTGGTGGTGGTTTTATTTGTTTTTAGTTTAGTGTTTTTTTTTTTCTTTTTATCTTGTGCTGAGGACGTCTAGTTGAGATACAGGCGAAATATCCGCGTTATTTTAGTCTTTTCTCTCTACTGGCCACAGTCTCGTTTGAGATTTTTTTTTTTTGGGGGGGGGGGGAGTTTTATCTCTCTTTGTTGTTTGTTATTTAGAAAAACAACGAATTACAGCTTATTGAGTCTGATGCACGATAAACAAATAACTAATGTAACGGGTTTCAATAACTATAATCGAACACAATTTAACAACTGCAATCGTCTACTGAATGCTAAAAATTACAATAAATAATTAATTACATTTCGGAGAGCCCAAATCCCTTTTCGGTAATTTGGGGAAACCTTAAAATTTCGAGAGTAATGGAAGCACTATCCTTCCCAAATATTTTCTTTCCAGGCGTAGGCTTCTTCTGAACGAAAAAAAATATAATAAAAGGTACTACAAGGGCATATAAATAGCAATTCTCTAAGAGCTATCTTCGCGCGTTCGGCCCATTGCTGTTCCTTTAGTTAGAAGAAACATGAACCATCACGGGTATCCTGGTGTGGATTTACCAGCCTCTGCAGCTTATTTTGTATATGAGTTTTGGGTATATCAAATACATTTTTTTTTTTGTCCAGATCCTTTTTCCTCCAGTGAATACACAGGAGACCTACTGTAAAGATATAGGAACCTCAGCTTTACATTGGGGTTTTCCACTGAAAGCTTCATGAAATCCGAATAACATACTGATACACACGTCTCATAAAAAAAAGGAATCTTAATGATCCTTCTGTCAACCATGGGAGCAAACCTTACCATAACAAACATGCACATACAAAAAAAACATACTTTTTAATTCTCCGAGAGCCGCCGCGACGTGTTCACTCGTGTTTGTTCCATCAAGAATAGCAAGTAGTATTCTTGTCAAGCGAAGAAGATCCTTAAAGCCGTAGAATCCGAAATAAACAAGTTCGCGAGCCAGTTTCACCACTTCAAATGTGAGAATGTTGCGGCCTTTTTCGTCAAATGTCCACATGTCACTTGATAATTCTAGCAAGTAACTCTCAACGAAACTAAGTGTATCAGCAAATTTCTCATGAATACCAGTTACAGATTTACTGCTTAATTGTTTTGCGTCATAACTAGAGAAAACAAAATGACAATTAATCAGGATATAATAACAAACCCTTATCCGACTACGTAATAGCTGAACCCTTACGGACAACTAGGTGAATAAAAACAATGACAACATCTACCCAAATTTACATAAAGCTTATTTGTAGATCCCTGAAGGTGTACCGCAATTAACAATCACTATTACTTTTTGTTCTCGGTATATACGTAATTTTATCTATTTTTCCTTTTTCATACAATTGAAATTTTTGTTTACAAGCAATATCACTTATGCTGCATTTTCTGAGGCTAGTAGGTATAAATTATCCTACAAATAATCCAACCGCGCTTATGAACTTGCTCCCAGCCTTTCTTAGTTGTCATCACATCTAAAGGAGCCTTCTTTTTACAATGTAACGTCTTTTTAGAAAATAAAAAAATTATTTGGCTTTCTATAAACTTACTATAGGTTATTCAAATGTTTAGTCTTTTTAAACATATGAAGTAGAGGTAGATATACCTGAACAATTTTTTTTAAGCTTGTATAATAAATTTTTCTTCTTTTTACAATATAATGCCTGCCAGAAAATAAAAAACTTATTTGGCTTTCTAAATGTTTATTCCTTTTAAACATATGAAGCAATGGTAGAGATACCTGAGCAAATTCATTTTCAAGCTTGTATAATAAATACGGCTTATTAACTAATAAGTTTAAAAAGGTCACATTTACTTATTTAGAACATTGATCTACAGGAATATGCTGGAACAAAACAAAAAATTTGCCCGCTTTTATGAAAATTGCCCAGTTTGCAGCCCTTTCTTATAATTCAGGATTTTGGTGTCCAGCTTAAAATTTAGCAATTCAGAGTTCGGGTTTTAAACCCATAAAAAATCTTCTTTACTTATAAATTTTTTTTTAGAAATCGTTATTAATTAGCCCATTCACTGGTAGATCTCAGATTTTTGGGTCAAACCTTGAATTCAGGAGTCTGCAATTCAACTTCCAGGCTATGCACTGAATGATAAAAAAAAAAAAAAACTAAATTCGTCTATCTTTAATTTTGTAAGAGATACTAATAAACAATATAATTTAAACAATGATGAGCTATTACTTTGTAAATTGTTTACAATTTATGCTAAAATTTATAACGTAATACATCAAACAAACAAAAAGAAATAATAAAAAAAACTAAATTCGTCCATCTTTATTTTTGTAAGATATACCAATAAACAAAATAAACAGTGATACACTATTACTTTGTAAATTATTTATAGTTTATAATAAAAAAAAATTACGTAATACATCAAACAATTCAAAATTTACAAGCAATTTATAAAAATAAATAATATATCAAATACAAGGGTAGGATTCAGCTTTCATACATAAAGCATCAGAATCTGACAATTCAACTTTTGTGTTTTAATATACATGGAAGCAGTAGACTGCTTCGCTTATCAAATATATGCAATACGCCCCATTATTTTACCAAGCTTTAGCCAATCTCTTCGTTTTATTGTCTTTTAGCAGGTAAAATAAAAAACTGTGAGGTTTTACTGTTATGGGTGGACCTATAAATAGATGGATAGATATTTATTAATTTATAGTCAATAATATGAGCGCATAGAAAATCGTATGCAAAGATCTATGGCCGGGAAGACAGGGAGACTACTTCATCCACCTTTTTTTTAATCAATATTATTATTTACTTGCAGTACTATTATTTTATAGCAAATAACATCGAATGTCTCCTGCAAGGCCCTATAGCCGAGAAAGCAGGAGGCTATTTTGTGTTTTTTTTTGTTTTTTTTTTTTTTTTTGTGGTATCCTTTAATTTATTCAATAGCATAATTCAGTTTTCGATTTTACAGCGCATGAAAAGGAAAACCACATTCCACAGAAAACCTCTTAAACCACATAATTAATTAAATAAAAGAGGTAAAAAAGAGAAAAGAGAAAAAGGAAAAGTAGAATAAATTAGAGAACAAAAGGAGGAAAATTAGACACAAAGCAACATTCAAATAAAATGACAAGCCTACGGCAGACATGACCGAAGAGTAGCCTACCAAACTTTTTCTTTTAAAAGCAAATTAAGAGTTTTGCAGTATGTCCTGTTGTTTCACCCAGCTCTATTGATCTATCTGATTATTTTATTTTCTGATAGTAGCAGGAAAAAGAACATGTAAGGTCTTATCATCATGGACAGACTTATAGACTACTTTATAGCCAGCTACTAACAATGCGGAGTTCATTTAGTCACGAGCTCAAAAATGAATTGAATATGTTCAAATGGTTGATTAAGCTAACAAATTATTGGTTCAAAAAGAACACTTGAGTCTTCTCTAGTCTCCTGCCATCGTCTTCTCTATGCGGCAATCAGGGCCCTATCCGGGAATTTGTTCAGGGAGAATTTTTAGCTTGTATAAAAAAAATACAAAACGCATCAAAAATTTGTTGATATGTATTTTCGTTACTTTTTTTTAAGTCAGAGAAAAATTCTGAATCTGGAGGGTTCAGACCCAGTAAACCACCTCTCCTTAGATACGGCCTTGGGGGCAACCACCAGGATTTGCTTCTCCAGTTGTTCCTGACACAAAAGATGGTGGATGTTGGGATAGAAGGTGAAAGACATATGGGTACCGAAGTGTCAAATTCATAAAATAAAGGAGAAAACAGAAAATAACAAAAAGTGCAACAACAACAAAATAATAGTAGAAGGTGGATCATACTCCTTTAGGCCCAGATGTTTAGTTTTGCAGGTATATAATATCGCAAAGAAATACTGTTACGTATAGAAATACCGCATAGAAATACCGTAAAATCTAAGTTATTCCCTTTTACCCAAAGACTTCACCCCTAATGCGGTTACAGTAGAAGTCTGTAAATTGAGCTGAACTTGAACACTATTCCTCCTTCTCAAAAACGACACCACATATTTAATAATTAATGCGAAAAACCCAAATGGCTCATGGTCACAAAAAAAAAGGAAAAAAAGAAAAGAATATAAAAAATAAATAAGAAACAATTAAAAGAATCAATTAACCAAAGCAATAAAAAGACACACACAAACACAATTAAGAACCCTTGAGAAAAAATGTACTTCCAAACCAGCGGTCGATATGCTTTCTCTGCGCAGTGAGCGCACTCATGCTCTTGCGCTTTTGCTTCAACATCATTGTTTATATAATTAAAGAAGTAAAGAGAAATAAAAGAATAAATGACAAAGACAGAAAATCTTACTCTTCGATACTCAGTTGCTCTGGGATTTCCGACCAGAGTCTGGCATATCTAACTTGGGTTACAGGCTCTTGAGGATCTCTATCAACATGCATGTGCAACATTAATCGACAAAATGAGGCGCGCAGTCCACAAGGAAGTTCAGTGTCAGACATACATCTACAAAATGAATATTTGTTTAGTAGCAGTAAATGAGTTTTAAAAAGGAATACAAATACACGCGAAATTTTTTCATAAACAATGCTTTGAGCTCACTTAGAAGGTGGCCAAAGCAAAAGCATCAGACAAAATGGGATGAAAGAGGAGTGTTTTCCAGTATGTAAGTCATAGATAGGCCCGCCATAGTTCAAAAGGCCGAAGATAGAGACTTAGAGACCCATTTTCATTCGAAAAAGAGACCATCTCGGAGTCACAGCTTGCTTTCAAAATGTCTTAGGAAAGAAAACAGTAACACAATTAGATACTCAGATTTCCTGCAAAAGCCTTTCCAAAAACCATCATACATTACATAGATTTTGAAGATAATAATATCGAGGAGATGTTTGCCCTTTCAATTTACGTTCCTCACTCTCAATCAGTCGAGAACCAGAAGCAATTTTTTTTTTTTGTGTAGCTTATAGTACATTTTTTGTCTGTATATTCATACACGTAAAGTCGAATATATGTCTGTCTGTGTATCCTGTAAGAATTACTACACTGTTTACACAGTCACCAAGAAACTTTAGGAAATTGTTGAGTACACTCTTGCGACGGTTTTAGGCATAAATTCCCCTCTCCAGGGCCCTCTTAATCATTCGAACTCTTTTCGCATAGACTGAAATTAGAGATCTCTCTGAACGCGAATGCTTGTCTTTAATGTACTTGATAGAATAATTATGTTCAAACAAGTGCTTTAACGTAAACTCTTTAAAAATGCAAAGATTTATTAACAATAAACATATTTGCATGTGAGAAGGTTCTCTCGGAGTGAATATATAGTCCAAAGAAAATGGTAAACTTATACGAGTAGGATCCTCAACGATTAAACATGGAAATATAGGAGTTATAATATGCTAGCACGAGCAACAGTTTTGTGTCTGGGGACTAAATTAAAAAGTAGGAAATTATAAGGAAAGTTGAATAATTTATATAACTATCTTCAATTTTTTTAAGATTAGGTCTTTTTTTAAGTTACCTTTTAAGTCCAAATCCAGTCTACATGAAGTAGGTCTAGGTTAGCTTGAGGACATCTTGACCAGTTAAATAGGCTAGCTGCCTTAAAAGCAGTTGGGTCTAGTGGCGACGAAATTCCAGGGTTTTTTTACCACCCCCTAAATTTCAAAGTATCATTTAAAAGACAAGCATGCAATACATTAAGGTAGGTGAAAAAAGTAGCAAAACACCAGAAGCCAGAGGGCGCTGGTCATTTCCCTTTTTGACATAAGTGGCACTTTCCACTCTAGGTTTTCAATACTCTTCGATTCTATTACAACTGTTGACAGAACATAAACGGCTCTAGTATCACTGTCTTATTCACCCACTATAATTTTGGCATGTCGTTCTGGGTTTGTTAATAAGCATTTCCTCTAATATACAGTACTGTAACTTCATGGCACTACCTCTTTTTCCTTTTCTATGCTGAGCTAAATGAAAAACACCATTTTGGGAGGAGGGATACCGGAGCCTAGGGTCAATCCTTTCTTTGAAGTATCAAAGACATCAAAATAAAACATATTGTAACCCTAGATCCATTTTATGTGTACTTATCCCGGAGAACTGTGACTCTTTTGCATTTTCTTTAGGCCGTTTCAAAATTATGAGGTTCTTAAAACAGTATCATGTTTTCATCAGTGTTTCTAAATTGAACCGTGAAAATAAGCATTAAAAATCAGCAGATTTCAAAATTCAAGGGAATACCACACTACTGATATGCTGCTTCCCTTCACATTTTAGAATATTAATTATCCAACAACACCCGACGGTTAAGTTAGTATTACTAAACTGTTTTTGTTTGTTTTTTTTTTTTTTTTTTTTTTTTTTTTAAATTAAATTTAGAAATTAAAAAATACGATTGTTATTTTACATGCGAGGAAAATTATCAAAGGGGGAATTAGCGGGGGAATTTTGAATGGGCACGGGGGGAGGGGATTCCCCGCAAATAACTTTTTACGGCAGAAATTTTCCACGGAAAGGTAGTTTTTTGCAAGGGGGAGGGGAATTTCCCGGAGCAAGAAATTTTCCATGAATTTCTTTTCTTTTGAGATCACAACAAGGCACGACGGGTAAGGTAGTATACAATAAAAGGACACTCAAGCGCTCTCCGAGTAGCAAACCGACTGAGCTCTAACATATGCTAACCAACTGGATGCAGAGAAAAAAGGTATTATAAGGATAATAGATTAGCCTATTTATTAATTTTGTTACATGATCAAGTGAGAAAAAAACCACGTAGACAGAAAATGGACAATAGAAATGAGTCAGAATTTGATTTTGGTGTGATAATAGAAAACAGGTTTTCGAAAGGCATCTAAAGATGTTATTACCAGTCACATCACAGAAAAACACTTAAAACCAGATATTACCACAGAACAGTCGATGAAAGAAAGTTAACAGTCTCTAGACTATTAGCATCAAGTGTGATGGCCAAAATACTAACCAAATTATTTTTCAACGGATTGAGAAGAACGTAAGTTTACCAGCGAAAACTTTTACACAATTAACATTAATAATTTGGTTGTTCGGTTGATAATTCGGAAGCATCTAGTTACAAATAGTTAAAATAGTTAAAAATAGTTAAAGCATCTAGTTAAAGTTTATTTTCAAAAGATAAACATATACCTGATATTGTTGACACTTTGTCACGCCGACTTATATAACAAAATATGACGTATTCAGATTACAAATTTCAAGTTTTTTTCCAATTTTAATAATAGACAATGATGTAGAGCGTCGTTGTCCTTTTATGTTCTTGTTTTCTAAACAACATCTCTTGCTTTAACCCAGAACTAAAAATAATAACCAATTTACTAGGGTCTTAAATTTAATCAAATAATTTTACTAAAGTTAGTTAGTGATTTATAATGTAGGAAATGAGAAAGTAGCAACGCCTACGTTTTAGAGGCCAGAAGGACCCCAATTCCTGATGCAGAATAAGACACGTGGTTTTTACATTAAGAAATGCCAAATTCATATCTTTTGCTTTTCAGAGCTAAAAGCTCCCTCAGTTTCCTGTCCGATAACCAAAATAGTGATATATTTTCAGGGTTGTGAATTTATATTTCATTCAGTTATCCCTTTTGAATTGTTTTAGTTATAATATATGTTATAACTGATTTAAAAAATATGTATAATATATCGAACTGTTTCCAAAGTAAGTCAGTAACTTCAAGCTGCGATTTCTCAAAGTTTATTTTTAAGGGATTTTACTAAGATTTCTAGCAGCCATTGCCAATCACAATGGATCAAAACTTGTGTTTTCTAAAACTGGATTAATTCTTTAAGATAATCACTCGAGGATTCGACTAATTCTACATTATTTAACAATTGGATTACCAAACCATTGGTTTCCTTATTGAGATTTCTTGCTTTAGAAAGTGATTTCAGAATAGAAGACAAGTTACATGTAGGTTCTGTTTTACTTTTCTCGGTTAGTCGTTTTATGAGTTAATTAATTTGACAAGTGAAAAGCTCCTCAAGTGAAACTCCGTACTCAGTGAACCCTCAATTTGACAAACAGCCAAGTAAAACTATCTTGCTTGACTCAAAAAATATAGTTTATGTAATGACGGAAGATTAGGAAAAGACTTTTTTTTTTTTCTTTCAATCTTGATACTGAAAAACAAGGAGGATATCCATCTAACGAATAATCGTACCTAGTGAATAGTAGCATAATTGCAGAACCGTTCCTGGGCGTGAGGAGGGGGAGGGGGCAACGGGGCCAGCTGCCCCAGGTGCCGTAGCTGAGGAGGGAAGCCATGGCTAGGGGATTACCCACTTTGATCCAATTTTTCAATTTGATTTGGCTATTTGCTTATATTTGAGCAGTGACAGGGATGCTGTGACTCATTTTTCCCTGGGCATCACCAACCCTAGGAACAGTTCTGCGTAATTGCATAGTAAGGTTTCATAATTACAAAAACATATATATACCTAAAGTAACGTATCTACCGAAGGGATTCAAGTTCAAATTTTTTTGTCTTTTGTATGGGCTAGCTACTCACACAGCTGACAATTATCTAGAACAATGGTTCCCAACGTTCTTTGGCTAAGCTCAACCTGCAGCACCTCTATAATCTTAGTCACCCCCCCCCCCTCACCTCACCAGGACAAATAATCATTAAAAACGTCTATTCACTGGGATGCCGGACATCGTAAAATAATTAACAGCCCGGCAAAGCTTGAAAAAAAAAAAAAAAAACACCTACTTCAAAATTAGCTCCACATTTAGATCTTTCGAAAAGGCATTAATAGCGAGATATTGTCTATCTAGGCACATATTTGAGTAAAGATCTAGTTGGTGTCTATAGTAATTAAGAATCTTCAAGTCATCAGCTAATTCGTTTTTAGCTCCAGAAGCAATGTCACTGATCACCCTTTGCCGAATGTTTTTTCCCCAGGCAAGGGCCACTTGAAGCTCCGGATTCTTTTCTTGACCAGATTCATCTACTTCGTGTACTTCAACAAAACTAAAATTTAGAGTAGATATGTATTAACAAGGGAAGTAAGGGATACTTAGTATATAAGAGCAAGGACTACTTAGATCCGTTAATTTTTTTTTGCCAGATTCATCCACTTTGTGCAATTCAACAAAACTAAAATCGACAGCACTATCTGATATCTAGCTGATTGACTAATTAACACTGAGATTATCTCATCTTTCAAAGAAAATTTCGAGAAAAAAAGAAAGAAATAAAGTCTTCTATATATAATTCTCCGAAAGAAAAAAAATTTCTTTTTTTGCAATACGTTGACAATTATTTTCTTCCTTTTTTGTTTGATCATTTTACAAACGATGAAGCCATGCCTGGAAACTCCACAAACTCTGGTTCAAACACAACTATCCCCAGGCCTTGCCAGACTCACCTTGCAGAGACTGAACAACAGACAGTGAAAGTGCTAAAAAAAAATAATTTAAGTACTCATAGTCATATTAGAATTATGTATTTTCAAGGTACAAACAAAAGTCAGAAAGAAAACCTAAAAAAAAATCAATAAAATCTACAAGTTTGAGAATGAAGAATATACTTCAATAAATTATGCTAAAATTCGATAGAGTATACTTAAATTACGCCAATAGGAACAACCTATTAATTTACACTTTGCTGCTAGTCCTTTTACAGATCTGTTATTGTCGGCAAAACCGATCCTGCTATACGGAACTGAAACTTGGCCTGCACCTGTATCTGTCCAGCGTCGTCACAACACTCTTCAATCCAAGTGGCGTCGGACAATCAAGGGAATCCTAAGGACAGACTTTGTCACCATCAACCGCCTACGAAGTATGACTTTAGAGTCACCTTTGTCACACTTGGTTGTCGAGCAGAAACTTCGTTGGTATGTCATCTTTTACGATTGCCCGTCGACAATCCGGCTAGGATTCTTTACGACTTTAAACCAACCAGCAGTGGATGGGAGCGTCCAAGAGGAAGATTCAAGTTCCAGTGGAGTGATATTCTCGGGAGTTTCCTGGACCAAGCTGGAATTTTGTTGTCTGATGCACAGTCCCTTGCTGCAGACTGCCCCACGTGGAGAAGGCTTACGACACTCTCAAAGCCACCCCGGCATGAGGATTAAGTAAGTAATATTTGAAGAAATACTGCCTTAAGAGATTTAAGATTATTAAATTGCATTTAATATCCATATGGATGGGCTAGTCCAACAAATTCTCTTCCTTGAGCTTCGATTTATAGATTTAAAATTTTGCCTAGAAAACGCTGCTTCGCCTATAGATAGGGCGTTCAGGTCTTTTTGAGCCTTTGAATGGTTGAAATGCGTGTTATTGATTTTTTTTTTAGTATTTGTTTCATTTTTGTTTCTCTCCTGTTTGTTTTTTCTGGCCATAGAGCCTTACGGGGGCTATATTCTATATTGAAGTGTTTTTGTTGTAAATTTATTGGTCGAATAAATTGATGGATAGAAGTCCAAAATCCCAGGAAATTAACTCTGGCTTGCATTTAATAACTCAAAACACAAAACCAACTATAACTGAAAGCAGAAGATTTTTAGGGCACCAATTTTCAAATGCCTGGCGTCACTTAATTACTGCCAGTCAAAGTAAACCCCTCCAAAAAAGAGCAACAAATTACTTTGATCCGTTTCAGATACAGAGCAATTTTAAATGCTGCAAAAAATAGCATAAAAAATTAAAAGTGAAAATTTTCATTTTCAATTAAATATCAAACAGTTCGTGGTAACAAACTGTAAATAAGAAGCAAAACGCCTTAATAATAACCCAAACTCCAAAAAACGAAATTTTGATACCAATAAATATATCAAAAGAATCGCCTTATTAGGCTGATTCCAAACATAGAAGATTTATTAAGCTTAATTTTACCCATGAAAAGCCACGAGCATGATAAATTTGCCTAATTTTCTAAAAAAAAAAGAGGGAAACACCCCTTAAAAGTCAAAGAACCTAAGTGAAAATCACACCGTCAAATTCAGCGTATCCGAGAACCCTACTGCATAGGTTTCAAGCTCCTGTCTTCAAGAACGTGGAATTTTGTATTTTTTGTCAGGAGAAAGATGATGGACTCAAGATGATGGAAAGATGATGTGTTTGTTTGTTTTTTTCCAGGGGTAATCATATCGAACTATTAATCCTAAGAAATCAGGAGAGGGCTCATTTGAACAAAAATTAAAATTTTTAGTGTCCTTTCAAGTGACCAAAAAGATTAGAAGGCAACTAGCTCCCCTCCCCCATCCATTTCTTCCCCAAAATCGTCCAATAAAAATTTTGAGATAGCCATTTTATTCAATGTAGCCGATAAGTCCTAAAACTATGCTTTTAGAGATAAATGCCCCTAGGCATAGGTTGTAAAATTTCCCATTGTCTACAGATTTTATTTGTTATGAGGAAGCCCACAGACACCTTTCGGAAGAGGGGAGGGGAGGAGGATTAGTGCTTGGGATGGGTTTTTTTTGGGGATAATTTTCCGTGTGGAGGCAGATTTCCAGGGGTAAGCTTTCTAGGGGAAATTTTACACTGGGGGGTTTTGTCAGAATTCCTATATGAAATTATTTTTATTTGTTTTACTTTCTCTTTGCCTGCTGCTCAATTGTGCATGTGGATATGTTTCGGGAGAATTGTCTAGGGGATTTTTTCAACGTGATTGGATATCCGGGAAATAATCTCCACGGAGGGGGGATTTCCAGAGTAATCATGAAAATGAATAGAACTTATGGCTTTTCCAAATGAAAGTGTGCTAAGGAGAATTTTCCAGTCTGAATCTTCTGCAAGAAATTTTATATAGGGTAGGAGAGGGAGGAATTTTCAGCAAGGATGGAATTGTCCAGAAGGAATTTAATGTGGGAGGACCTTCTCAGGGAGGAGATTGCCGTGAAGAAGGGAGGATGGGGAAATGTTCATGGACAGTGAGCGCCAGATTTACTGGCGTTATTTGAAAAACGATCAGAAGTTAAATAAAAAAAAAGTTCAAATGAAAGTAAGGAGTAGCATTAAAACTAAACAAGAACAGAAATTATTCCGTATACGAAGGGATTGCCCTCTCCTCAATACCTTGCTCTTTACACTAGTTTGACTGTTCGTCCAAATTTTTTAAAAACTACAGAGACACAAGGGCCGTTAGTTAGAATAGGAAGCTTTTTTATAAGTGCTAGCCAACTTTAGCGTGAAGAGAAAGGTATTGAGGAGGGGGCAACCCTTTCGCATACGGAATATTTTCTGTTCATTTTGTTTTAAAGCTACTCCTTACTTTCAGTTGAAAAAAAAACTTTTTTTATTTATATTTAATCAAACAGTTCGTGGTAAAAAAAAACTAAGTAAGGAGCGACCAGGCTCAATAGTAACCCAAATTCTAAAAAACGGAATTTTGATACCAATATATACATCAAAAGAATCAGATTTTTATACTAATTTCAAATATATCAGAGTCATCAAGTTCCGGAAACCCTGCTGTAGAGGTTTCAAGCTCCTACCGGCAAAAATGTGACATTTTGTATATTTTGCCAGAAGAAAGATCACGGGTGAGTGTTTATTTATATTTTTTTTTTCCAGGGGGAACGTATCGATCAAGTGGTCCAAGAATTTCACAAGGGGGCTCATTCAAATAGAAATTAAAAGTTCTAGTGCTCTTTTTAAGTGACCAAAAATTGAAGGGCAACACCCCCACCCACACCTCGTATTTTCTCGAAATGTATGTGATAGAAATTCTGAGATGACCATTTTTTGTGGTAGAAACTTCGAAAACAGCTCATTCGATTGAAACTGAAAGGACCAATGTCCTTTTTAATAGTTGAAAGTGATTGAAATAGTTGAAAGTGATCCCTCCCTCGCCCACCATTTCCCCAAACACATCAGATCAAAATTTTGAGATAGCCATTTTGTTCAACGTAATTGAAAGGACCAGAAATTATGTCTTCGAGGATTACAACCCACCCACTCCCACAGCCCTCAGGGCAAGGTAAATTATGCCCTGTGGGCATGTAAGGTAAATATAGAAAGGATTATTGTAGGAACTTCGTAGGGGGCTCGTTGGATAGGTAATCAGTGTCCTTAGTGTCCAAGTTCTAGCGTCCCTTTTGAGATCCAGAGTGATCAGAGGGCAAATAACCCCAAACCCTCGTATTTTCCCAAAAAGTATCTGATGGGAATTTTGAAACGGTCATTTCCTGTCGTAGAAACTTCGAAAAAGGCTAATTGGATTGGAAATTGGAGGGGCTAGTGCCCATTTTATTAGTCAAAAGGGTTTGAAGGGCAACAAATCCCCCGCACGCCCATCAATTCCCAAAATACATATATTTACTTTTGAGATAACCAATTTGTTCCGTGTAGTTGAAAGGTCTGGAAATTATGTCTTGGACAACCCCCATACCTACTCAAGACCAAAACATAATTTGCACTTTACTGACAAAAATGGCTGTGGATTGTCAGATTAGTATAAATATACTGATATATTTCCTAAAGTTTTAATAATTTTCAATTTATTAAAATTAAGAAGTTAAAACACTTTAAACGTATTTTGTTTATTTAAATCATACAATAAATAACCGATTCAGGCTTAAAACGAGCAAGAATTAACATGAGTAGGGCTGACAACCCCCATGCCCTCTGAAGACCAGAACATAATTTGCACTTTACTGAAAACAAAGTACATTTAAAAGGTTTTCACTTTGTTTTAACTTGTTTATAATGTTTTTACTAGAAATATCAAGGGGAAAGTCCTCCCCTTGCAATCCAATTACAGCGCGAGTGTCTGGTGCCCGTTTTAAGAGTAACAAGAGATTGGAGGGCAAGCAGCCCTTCTCTCAAGCCCATTCATTTTCCGAACGCATCCAGTCAAAATTTTGAGACAGCTATTCTGTTCAGCATAGTAGAACGGTCCAGCAACTATGTCTTTAGGGATATTAGGCATGACAACCCCCATAACTATGCAATTTGCCCATTATACTTTAAAACTGAATGTTACTCTAAAAATAAATCAAAAGGCATTGTGTTAAATGTATTAAAAAGGCATTGTCTGGATATCAAATTACGCTTGAAATGTTTTCACCTTTCTTACTTTCATAAATGAAAAATTATTAAAACCTTAACGAAGAAATGTCAGTATATGTCAATTTAACTGACAATCCATGGTCATTTGTTTTTTGTTTTTGTTTCAGTAAAGCGCAAATTGTGTTCTGGTCTTGGGCTAAGGCATTGGGGTTATCAGCCCTACTCATGTTAGTTTTTGCTTTTGAGTTTGACTCGGCTATTTATTATAATTTCTGTTCGTTTTGAGTTTCATTTATTTATTGACAGTGATTTGTGGTAGTTTTACTCTTGGAAGATTATTTCACTTTATTTTTGCCCATTCTTGGTTTAATAAAGTGCTTTACTTTTCTTTGAAAAACTTGTCTTGTGGAAAAAGTTTCTGAAGTTTAGTACAGTAGGATCAGGGTTTCCATGGGTAGAATGAAATTGCTGCTTTTATTACTTTTTGATCGAAGTATTACTTTTTGAATACTTTACTTGAAAATAGTACATTTTAACACTATTTCGCGAAAGCAGTATGTTTAATCCAAAATGGTAATTTTTAAATAATTTTTCAGATCAACTTTAAACTATTTCGTGTCGTCGTGAATTTTTCGCTTCATTTTGCAATACATCATAAAGAAATTTCAGAATCGTATAGTCTACTTAAAGATCTCAGACATTAGATGAATTTGGAATGTATCCAACAGTTGGTAGAAACGAACTATAAGTGATGAACGACTTTGACCAAGAGTTACTGAAACTCTAAAAATGGAATTTTGATAACAAAAGATACATCAAAAGAATTGGCTTCTTATTCTGATTCCAAATATTTAAAATTCATTATTTTTAATTTTATTCATCAAAAGCGACGAGTCTGAAAATATTTACCTAATTTTCGAAAAAGGGATGAAATACCAACAAAAGTCAAGCGATCTTAACGAAAATCTAACCATCAGATTCAAAATATTAGAGAACTCTACTAGAGATTCCAAGCTCTTATCTACAAAATGTGGATTTTTTTATTTTGTGGCAAAATTTTACACGAAGGAGGGGGGAGGAGAGTTGAAGGAGATTTCCTGCCATGATTTGAAAGACAGTCAGAAATTAATTTTTTTTTAAAAATCAAAATTTTTCCACTGAAAGTAAGATGCAAAATTAAAACTTAAAACGAGCAGAAATTGTTCTGTGTATGAGGGGGGCTGCCATTTCCTCAACCCTCGCTCTTTACACTAGAGTTTGACTTTTTTCCTGATTCTTTAGGAAATACTACTCAAACATAAATGCCCTTAATTTTGGTTCTGAAATATTTTTAAAGAGCTTTAATACTTAAGCGTAAAGCGAGAGGGTTAAGAAGGTATAGCCCCCTCATTTACAGAATAATTTCTTTTCGCTTTTAAGTCTTAATGCTGCTCCTTACTTTCAGTTAAGTTTTTCTTTTTTTATTTAAATTCTAAAAGTGATGTAAACAATTAGGTGAAAATTTTAAAACAAATGAGTTTTTAGGCGCTCAAACATGTAAGTACCAACAACTATGCAACCTCCAATGGAGCGAAGTTATATACACTAGCTCATTTTTAAGCTAGTACTGCAGCAACTCTAACTATGTGAGTAAGTATAAAAAAAAATTATGTATGAATTTATGTGCATCTATAAACACAAATAAACATATATGCCTTATTTGAGCTCTTTGCACTTGATCAGATACAAAAGTTGAGAGCTTTAGAGAGCTGCGACAAAGGAATATCATTTTGCCTTTTATATCATATTATACTTGAAATAAAGAGTGGAGTGAACAATGACTGGCCAGGGCTTCGGATCCTTGACTAGTCATCGCCACAATCTGCTTTTTCTTGCTATGTTTCTTCGATAATCTCTCTTTTCTGGTATGTTCAGGGACAGTTGAGACAGATGTAGAAGTCATAAAAAGGGTGTGAGGGGGGGGGGCTATTGAAGAAAGAGCTCGGTTAAGGAAGAATGCTACTTCTATACTTCTGAAAATCAGTGCCCATTCTCATGGGTGCTACTGGGGTCCTGTTTCTACTGATCTACCCGCGTTCATGAAGGGTATTATGTCTCTGTCTCACAGCAGAGCTTCGACCGAATCCCAGATTTGGCATTAAAATACGAACATCACTTTGAAAAATTACTGCCCAAAATATTTCCAATATTCTGCATGTGAAAAGCCATATTCCTAGTTCCGAAACTTTGACAGTTCTAGCAGAACTGATCAGGAGCACAAGGAAACGGATTGATTCACACACGACTGAACGAAAAAAATAAATCCCCGTAATACAATATGCATTAAACACATCTCATTTAGTTATTTTAATTAAATAAGTACTGAAATATTGGACACCCGTCATAACCACTGCTTTAGTAGTCGCACACATTAGTTCTGACGAAGTTCAACTTTGCGATAATGTTTTGCGATTCGTTTAGCAACTGAGAGTTCCAGGTCTGCTACTTTAAATTTAGCAACAGTTTGTGAGTTGCTCTACCATGGAGGCAGGCAGAGTAGATATTTAGCAAATTGGAAAAGCAAGGAAATGATTTTATGCTTGCCAGTTTTGGTCAGCAGCTTCCAAAAGGGAGTAGCGTGCTACTTATTAACTTATTATAGTATTAACTTAAAATCATTTAAGTTAACTTTCTTATTTAATGACTCCTAAATTCTTTTCTGCGATTAATATCATTTTAATAACTGAGAGACCCTTTATATAGTATGATTTGAATCAATATAAAGAAAAATAGCAAATATGCAAAATACAAAAGAAGCAAAGGAAAACTGTTTTTTTAATCAGAACTTTGAAGATAGCTCCTTTCAACAGCTCAAGTACTGTTTTGAAGGATTGGGTAACTGATAATCTTATAGTACCCAAAACGAATGCATTTTTGTTTGTGTCGGTTGCATTATTTGAACAGATGATTACCGCAATTTAGAATTGACCTCGGCTGACCGTTTCCAAGCAATAATTTAATAGTAATTGACCGTTTTGTAGAATAATAAAAGAGACGAAGATGAGAAACCTGTTTGAAACACAGGCCAACCAAAAAAATCTTCCACTTTTTCGTCACAACAAAGAGAAATCTACCGAATCGCATGCGCGTATTAAGCGAAACGTAACACAAGCTACAATTTTTTGTAAGGTTTTTCGTTTTTTAATAGCATTAATTCTGTTCAAGCGGCAATCCTGTGTAGGACAGAGATTAAAGGGTAAAAATTCAGAAATTTATAATTTGGACTAAAAAATAAACTTTGAAAAAAAAGTGAAGATATTTAAAAGGCTACAGCGCAAGATATCGGTTAGGGATATTTTCAAACGAAGGATATTATTGTACCAAGAAATTTTATATCTGTCAGGTCAAAAAAGCAACCAATTCCGTAGAATCATTCCAGAAATAGAACAACTTTATCATTTTTCCTAAAATAGAAAGTCAAGCCTAGGGCCTGAGTATGCATGCTTAATAGTTTTTATCAACAAAAAAATTTGAGTTTTTTCCAGATTTAAACGTTGTTCATAATTTTCGTTAAAGAAAACTTGAACTATGAAGGTGAATTTTTTCCCGTTAATGCAAATAAAATCCAACTTGGCTTGTTCACATAAATTTTACGGGTAAAACTATGTATGAGAGGTTAAAATACATCGCTAATAAAAATAACGAACAAGAAGAAAAATAGAAGAAATAGAAGAAAAAACGATAAATACCTGGTAGATATCAATATATCACGGTTGGTATTCTTCAGAACACTTTTACAAATTAACTCTTGTGTGGCAGGAATGGCAGTGTGATTTGAAACACAGAGATCGCTCAGGTAGTCCAAAAACCTGGAGTCCCATTGACTAGCATTATCACGAACGAGGCCTACAAATGTTTCTATTTCGGTTTCGGTTACATGCTTCTCTAATAGCTTCCTATTGTTGTGAAGTAAGGCAGTGATTGTGTCCTCAGCAAGTATATCATAGCCAATTTGCTTCTGCATAAATCCAAAATATTTGGCAATATACTCCTAGAAAGACATTCATTTGATGAATTACATCTTCAAGGGGTCTACCAAATTTCGAGGTAAAGGGGGCAACTAAGGAAAGAACTATATATATTTTGTTTTCAAAAACTAAACATGCTTGGTTTTAAATATTGTGCTGAAATGCTTACAGCCATGACTTTTAATATAAAATATGTTTAGATATATATATATAATATATGGAAATTTATAATATATATATATATATATATATATATATATATATATATATATCAGGGTTCGGACAGGTCGGTTCCTTTCAAATTATAGGCTCTGTCCTATTTTTATAGGATTTCCTGGGCCCAAATATAGGCCAAATATAGGATTCGGAAGTCCTCGGGATCAAATTTGTGGTAGATGGTGTGGGATGCCTGGTCACATAAATTACCAAGTTTCATCCTGATCCCTCCAATCTAAGCGTTTTCCATGATTTTGGGTCCTCCCAAGTTCCCCCCAATGTCACCAGATCCGGTCGGGATTTAAAATAAGAGCTTTGAGATACGATATCCTTCTAAATATCAAATTTCATTGAGATCCGATCACCCGTTCGTAAGTTAAAAATACCTCTTTTTTTCTAAATTTTCAGAATCAATCCCCCCTCCCAACTACCCCAAAGAGAGTGGATCCGTTCTGGTTATTTCAATCATGTATCTAGGACTTGTGCCTATTTTTCCCACAAAATTTCAGCCCAATCCCTCCACTCTTAAGTGTTTTCCAAGATTTTAGGTTTCCCCTTCCAAACTCCCCCAATGTCACCAGATCCAGTCGGGATTTAAAATAAAAGCTCTGAGAAACGATATCCTTCCAAACATCAAATTTCATTAAGATCTGATCAACCGTTCGTAAGTTAAAAATACTTCATTTTTCTATTTTTTCTGAATTAACGGGCCTCAAACTCCCCCCCCCCCAGATGGTCAAATCAGGAAAATGAGTATTTCTAATTTAATCTGGTCCAGTTCCTGATACGCCTGCCAAATCTCATCATCCTAGCTTACCTGGAAGTGCCTTAAGTAGCAAAACCAGGACCGAAAGACAGACAGGCCGACAGAATTTGCGATTGCTATATGTCACTTGGTTAATACCAAGTGCCATAAAAACACTATGCGACAATGAGATTAACCGAACAGACGGACCAAAGGATGATGAGGCGATAAACGATAAAAAGCTGATTCCGACAATCTTCCATGCAGGAGGGCCAACTTTGCACTTATATCAGGGACATCAAACTTACGAATTATCTTACCATTGCTATACCAAGGGGGGGGGATAAAGTAAAAATTTATAATATCTGAAATAACAAGTCCGAATCTGATTAACATCATTTTTCTTTAGAAGGGGATAAAGACCAGATAGATAAAGGACCGATTGATCACAGAATGTAGCATATAGCCTACCCAGTGCACGTCTATTATACTTCCCTCGATTAGCAACTATCTTAGAATAGCCCATTTGAATAACTGGGCCGTATTCACATCAGCCAGCCAGCATTCAGCCAGGAAACACATAAGTCGCAAGAACTCCAGTCTCATTAAGCAGAGACTGCTAGCCTATATACTGATCTTTGCTCATTTCGGACAGGCCCAACATGACAAAAAACAAAACATAGGCTACTAAGTCAACACAACAGCATAGCCCAGGCAGAAGCAGCTTACCAAACCCAACACAAAGCATTAGTTAAGTTCAAAAAGCTCAACAGTTGTAATTAATTATCAAATTACACCAAAAGACAGAAAATTGCAAATCATGAGCAATGTTCTTAGTGCTCTTCAGCCGAAAATATAGGAATAATAGAATTTTAGCCAAAATATAGGTAGTTTATAGGAGTGCATTAAAATATAGGAATTTATAGGCGAGTCCGAACACTGATATATATATGTATATTTAGATATAAATGAAATATTAAAATTTAAATTTAATTAAAATTTATTTTTTTAATTCGATTTTTAATTAAATATTTCAGCCTTTAAATAAGTTGAAAAAAATATAAAAAATGTTAATAAATGTTGTAATTAAAATAAATAAAAATTTAAATATAAGACTGAAAACTCCATCAGCGTACCACCACTATCAAGATTAAAACGACCCATAAAAAAATAACACTCAGTCAAAATAAAAGAACTTGGAAACAATTCGAAAAAGATCTATACAAAAAAAAAGAAAAAAAAACACATAGTAGTCAACGTAACAGAACGTTGTAACAGAAAAGTTGATTGGCCTTCTTACATCAGTCCTCTCATGCAGCTCAGAATAATCCCTTTACCTTATTGGAATCATCTCTCTGGTGAACCCTATTTGATAGGCAATGAGCCCATGCAGTCATTTACTTGTTTATTCTTTTAAATATGATGTACTTTGATTTTAATTAATTAAGATAATTCTCTTGTACAGGGTGCAATACTATTTTCATTTTAGGTAATGAAAAAGGTAAAGGATCCGGCACTAAACTGGTGCCGGTACCAGCACTGTAGTCCAAAGCGCGGTGCTGATCACCATCTCTTTTTTTTCTACTTATTAATTTTGCAATTTTAAAGGTGGTTTAAATTATTCTAATTACTATTAATTTACCATTTTTTATTATTCAGTCATTATTCATATTATTTAATTATTATTTTTTATATTATTTTATTGTTATTAGTTTATTACTTAGATCTTTATTTTACTATTTAAATGTGGTCTTAACTATTTTAATTACTATTAGCTTATCATTTAATTTTTATTATTTGTATCATTATTCAATTATTATTTATATCATTTAAATACTATTATTTACATTATTACTAATTTATTATTTAAATTGCGATTTCACTATTTTGCAACTTCAGAGTATTCCGATTATTCTTGCTGTCCCTAGAATCTACATTAACTAGTATATGTTTAATATGTAACTCTAATGCTGATAAATGTTATGTCACTAAGGTCTTGGACCACACAAAGCAACATAAAACTAATAAGATTTTCAACCAGTAAACAAAATGCAAAGGGCGCAGTTAATTCGGTACGACCTCCACAAAGCCGTATTTGATGCAAGAAGAAGGTTTTACACAATCACAAGAAGAAAAAACTAAAACTGTAACAAACAAAAAGAATCAAATGCAAAAGCATAATCATCCTGATAAAAAAAAATCGAAAAACCGAAATATGAAACTAAAATACCTATTGGAAATAATTTTACCTGGTTTTTACGATAGTTCTGCTGACTGAGCTTAAGCAGACGATAGCATAGTCTACAAAGCGTCTTGTAAGCAGAATGTTTAGCGTCCTTCAAATCAGACAACTTGAATGGTCTCTTATCTGTGGCCAAATCGGGAAACTAGAAAAAAAGAGGATCAAGGCAAATTCTTATATTTTTTTCCAGTACAAACAGTTTACCTGCATTTCTTATGTTTCTGATTGGAACTAAACCACATCGTATCAAGGTCAGTTTTAATGCAATTAATTGTGGTTTTCCAATCCAGCTTTCCAACTGGAGATAAAGTGTGCCTACATTTTTTCGAAATCATTTTAATTAGCTTACAGTATTCGCTTTTAGAATTTTCCGGAAAGTATATAGTTTTATTTTTATTTATAATTTTAATACGATATTTCTTCGAGGATACAAGGAGGCTAGATGAGACCAAGAAGAGACCAAGTATTACACCACATCGTATCAAGGTCAGTTTTATTGCAATTAATTGTGGTTTTCCAATCCAGCTTTCCAACTGGAGATAAAGTGTGCCTACATTTTTTCGAAGTCTTTTGAACTAGCTTACGGCATTCGCTTTTAGAATTTTCCAGAGCGTACAAAGTTTTATTTTTATTTATAATATTAATACGAATAATATTAATACCTCGATTTCTTCGAGGACAGAAGGAGGCTAAATGAGACCAAGAAGGTTGGAAAGACAAGACCAAGTCGTTAAACTAGTACAGAAATACAGGTTAGCCAATTAGCCAGATGTATTATCTTTCAAAATCACTTATTGATCTGTGTTTCCGAAATCATACTTCGGGAAACCAGAGATATATTAAATATTTTCCAATTGACTTTTTTAAAGTTTTCATCAGCTATCAATTTGTTATACTTTTAAAAAAAATGGAATCCAAAGAAAAATTGAGCAATTTTTAAAACAGCAAACTACACTGAAATTCATAAATAGAATTTTTTTCTATTTCTTAGATTAAGACTTTTTTTCAGCATTTTTATAATGTCGTTTTAAAAGGTTGAGTTTTACTTGTTGTTTTAAAGTTTGAACATTCTCAATATAGGACTTAGTCTTATAGTCATTTAAGCTAATGCAACCTTGCTTAATATGCAACTCGATGGCATTTGACATTTCTTTTCCTTTACTTGTTATGAGGATGGTCCAAATCAGTTCCGTCTAATTTCCATGGAAATATTTCTTTTCCTTTTACATATTAATATTATTCATTAAAATTTGTTGCTCCAATGTCATATTCGAATATTTTTAAAGAAATTAGAATTCATTTTAGCAACTGAAATTTTCACTTAGAGCACTATGGTATAAGGGCATTGGTATATAAGGGCTAGAGGGGGGGGGGCATTTTATTTCGGGCTTTATGAAACTAGGGGTTCTGGGAATATTGTGCAGGAAATGCGGCATATAACTCAAGCCCCATTTATTATTAGAAACTTTCTACCGAGCGTTTGAAATAATCCCATATAATACTCATAAGACCACGGTGAAGATTCTTTCTCGCGAAAGAGCAATGAGGAGTAGGTTATTTCTATTTCTTCTTTCCATCTTTCCAATTTTTTTTAAAAGGGTATTCTCTCCTATTTCATTTCTTTGAGTCCTCTTCATACTATTGAGTAGATGCAAAGATTGTTTCTAACCTGCTATTTATGTCAACCGAAACCACACTATTTTGTTGACTTTTTTTCTATTTGGTGCTGTTCTGTATATTTTTTAAAAATAGTAGAGCATATTACACTATATACAGTATAGCCTACTTAGTATAGTGTATATCATGAATAAATCGTTATTTGCCCCCGGATGATAGAATTTATCACAAATATCACTCTCTGACGAACTTCCTTTTTCACAAGCTTTTCACTCTTTCAATTAGATTTACAGTCTTTTTATCTACGGCTAAACTTCGTTAGTCGGAAGCGTAATTCAACTGAATGCTAGCATCGAGATGGCTCAGGATACAAAAATAACGAACCTTTTTTGCCTTGCAAGTCTTTTTACATCGGTTCAATAGTATGCGTTGCTTAGATGCGCCAACACAAATATCTTTGAAGCTTTAAAAAATTGATCCTGCGGGGTGTGGCTACAGGGATATTAATTTACGCCAACGATAAGTATACAAAAAAAATTAACATTTTTATTTTTTTATAAAATGAGATGAATCGTCGTCATTTGGGTCTACTTATTGTAAATAACGTTTTTTAACTGCAATATGAATTTAATTTAAAAAAAATTAGATTCAACAATTACTTTTGTTTTACAATCAGCCATTTCATCTTATTTGACAACCCAAAAGCTTAAGTTAATCGAAAGACATACCCAGATAGAAAATCATATTTAAAAAAAAATGTTTACTCTTTTTGTGTGAGTGTATTTTTTAGATCGACCAAGCTCAAGCCAGAAAGCTTTTAATTGATCTTGAAAGAGTGAAAAGAAAACTTTAATTGACTTCAAAATTTTTTCCTCAAGTCCTTAAGAATCCGAAACAGAGAAGAACTATAGGAATCAATGATCACGAATGCGCAAAACATATTTTTCATATAGTTCGCCTTTTTTTTCTTTTTTTTTTAATTCGAGCAACTCGGAAAATCATAAATGAGCTATTTGAGCTATAATTGAGCCATCAAGGATCACGAATGTGCGGGGCATATTTTTCATATAGCTCATATATATTTTTTATTATTATTATTATTTGACAAGCTCCCAAAACCATAAATGTGTGCTTCAGAATTGCCCGTTGCTGTCGGTAAATTATAATGTTAAGGAATATCGCACCTGAAAAATCATAAAAACTTTCTTCAAACCTACCTATTACTGTTGGTCGTTGCTACACTGTTGCTAATTTGTACTGTTAGATAAAATGTCTTTACTATGATACTGTTGATAAATTATAATGTTAGATAATAAGGAATATGGCGCGTACCTAAAGAATCATAAATAAATACTTTAAAATCGCCTGCTACTGTTGGCAATTATATTGTTGCTATTACAGTAATAATAATTTTGGCTGTTAGATTCTTAGCCAGCTACAATTATGGTGTTGGTAATTTGTACCGTTTGATACTAACACAATATCATATGTACCTAAAAAATCATAAACATAAGCTTCAGAGCAACTTGTTACTATTGGTAATTACACTATTACCATTATACTACTGGTAATTTCTACCGTTACGAAAGTAACCTTATACTGTTACATTGTTGGTAATTTGTAATGTTAGAGAATAAAGAAAATTCCACTTACCTCAAGAATCATAAAAATATGCTTCAGAATTGCTTGCTCTCTGAGTAATTTTTGTCTATCTCGATTCGGATTGGCTACAACAAGTTCCAATGCATCTGGACGATTTTGCTCCGCCTCCAGATTGGCAATAAAATATATAACTTCTTGTACAAGAGATATGACACACCTAGAAAAAAATAACTAGACCTACGTGGCCTGGGCAACGTGAAGTGTTGCGGCAACCTTTGTCCGGCTTCGCCGATAAAAGTGTTGCGAGAGCAACACTTTGGTTTTGTTTCTTCGCTATCGGTTAAATTCTGAAGTTGTCAAAACTATCAAAGCATTCAAAACGGCATATTCAAAGCAGAACACAATCAGTAATCACATGATCAAGTTCTTCAGCGTTGAAAAAACAACAGCAAAAGAATATCGGAAGAAGGGACTAAATTGAGTTTGCAGCCAGTTGAACTTTAACCTTTTCAATCGTAGACATCGTGACCGATGGAAACTTGGAACATTATCTTATATAATCTAGTTGGTATTATAAAGCTATTCGTGACTTTTCAGGATCAAATACCATAGATGTGCACCAATTTGCACAAATTTTTAGCCTCTGATGAACCTCCTCTAGCAACCGATTCTTACTTACAAGTCCCTCTCCCGTGATATACATCCAAGTTCACCGGAAACAAATAATGGGTACACCAACTAGCAAAAGTTGCAAACCCCTTATCGCTGAAGTCATTGTAGCCTAACAGCTGATTATTACTTACAACTCCCCTACATGTCTTACAATCGGGAACCAAGTTGTTCTTACCATCAATTACACCAGAAACAGATAATAGGTACACCAATCAGCAAAAGTTGCAAACCCCTCATTGCCAAAGATGATTATAAGCTAATAATCGACTGTTGCTTGGAAGTCCCTTACATATCTCACAATTGGTATCGGCCTATTTTTGGTTCAAGTGTGTACCTTACCACTGAAGTTGTCAACCCCTTGAAACTTTCAAACTGGTGTATGTCATGAAGGAATTTTTGTAACAAAAAATGGATGACATATACTTTAATCAGCTCATCAAGGTCTATCGATTGTCATTGAAAAAAAAAATTCTATCTGTCTTAGTTCAAAAGTTGACTTTTTTGCCGGAGGCCAACTTTCTAACACCACCACCTAGAAAGGAGCAAAGGATAAGCTCTAATTTCTTTAGCAATGAGAGAACTTTTAAAGTTTAAGAGGTATATCTGATACCATTTCTCTATTGCAATCCCAAGTAGAAAAAAAAAGAATGGTAAAGTCAGCTGAAATCACGAACAGAAATGGCTAGAAACAATAGATGGCAGCACTTTTGGACCCGTGGGAAAATCGCACTTTTTTGTTTCTGTAAATTTTTCTATTTATCACTCAAAGAAGATATATTGGCTGTGGGGCCGGGGAACTACCGCATATATTTAACACTTATAGATTTTAGTCCATCTTCAATTTGAAACTGGTGCCTGCCTGCTTGCCTGCTAGAACGGAGCTTTCCACTCGAAAGCAGAAACATGGTTTGATGAAACGAAAGCTTGGCTGCACAACTTCAGATACTCCTCTCTGACATAGGCTATATAACTCCACTTCACTTCGCACACCATAGGCTCTGGCTCGAGGACAAGCAAAAACCATCCTTTTTGGCCCCAGGCAAGAGTTCTACGGAGCTTTCCAAAATGTAATGTCATATTCATCAATCCGGCCTGAGGTCCACACTTTCCGTAAAAACCGCACAGGTTAGACCCTTACCAGTTTCCAGGAATAAGCTGAGATCGGCGGCATAGGAAAAAAAAAAAAAAAAAAAAAAAACGGGACAAAACCAAAGTGTTGCTCTCGCAACACAATTAGACGAATATTAAATACGAAAATTAGAAAAAAAACAATTAATGAAAATCTTAAATGGAAGATTCAGAAAGTAGATTTTGAATAAAATAACTTACTAAAGTTTTGTTTTACACTTATAAATAAACAAATTGACTTTAAAACTTTTAAACTAACTTTAAAAATTACACAAACTTTAAAACTTATAAACCAACTTTAAAACCTAAAAATTAACTTGTTAACTTTAACTTGGAAATAATAATTTAAATCAAGAAAAGAAAGTAATAATACAGACATCAGTTAAACGTTATGTTGTCAGTTAGGAAGGAAGGCAGTGTATGGCCAAGACAGGTAATTGGGTAGTTGTTTTCAATTCAGCAACAACTCTCACACAATTGAGAGCTAGAGTAAAGAAGTTTAAATAGGAAACTCAAATTTAGACCTCAAATTTTCCCACTTCCTAAAGGCCTGATGCATTTAATACATATATTGATTATCCGGCACAGTTGTGAGCATAGTTATTTTATATTTTTGCTAGTGACAAGTCATGCAGTCGGGCCAAATTTCCAAATTGCTTTCAGTTAATCTTCGTCAATTTTGTATTTTCTTCGTCAGCTGGCCTGCAGGTGACCTGACCAAAACAACCTGCCTCAGAAATAGATGAGATACCCAACAAGTCCGGTAATGCATATTCTCTTTAAATATATAGGTATTTCTTGTATCCATATTGACCATACGGAACATGCTTAATAAATTCTCAAATATTCTTCAAATATTCAACTCCCAAAACCATAATCTTTCTCATTCACAAAAAACAGACTCTCTAACATAAATTCTAAACTAGGCTTTATTCAGGCCCTTAACCTCCCCCTGTACCACCAAAATCAAATTATCCAAGGCAAGAGCAAAAAAGAAAGAATGGGGAGATGGAGATTCACAAACAGGAGGAAAATGAGAAGAAAAATAATATAAACTTGCAAAGAGGGTGGTATAGATGAAACTACAGTAAAAGTCTTCTTCTTCTCGAATATTCAAGATACTCACTTTCGATCATTTATGGAGACTGTTCCATCATTCACACTGGAAACGAATTTCGTTAAAACATTACAAGCATCATTGGCAAAATCCAGATCTCTAACTTCAGTTGGGGATACAGGCACAAGAGCAAATGCTTCTCTATCGTTCTCCCCAGATAAACCAACCTAAAAAAAAAATCCATTGCCTACAATGAAACAGGTTTTCGATCACAACATCTACATTTTACAGGCACGTATTTGAAACGGCAATATTTCAAATGCTAACGATCCAATTTTTAAATCAAATACCAGAAAAAATTCTTTCTTTTAGTCACATTGACAAGCTAAAAGGTTAACAAAAAAAAAAACACTGTGAATTGAAGAAAAATCAATATGTTGAAGTATAAAAAGAAACAAATCATTTTAGGTATTACTTGTGGTATTTTTGGTACTACTTTTATTTATTTTACATGTTACCTTTAGATGTGGTCAAATATAGTTATACCGTCATATTGACCTGAACAAGCTTGAAGCTACTAAACAAGACACGAGGAATTAATGAAAAATCCATATATCAACAAAAGAAAAAGGTTTTATACACATTTTATTTCAAGTATTCAACCGTAGTTTATATAACAATCTCCTTTGTCTCTCAATTCAAACGCTACATGTATATATATATATATATATATATATACTAGCTGTTGGGGTGGCGCTTCGCGCCACCCCAACACCTAGTTGGTGGGGGCGCTTCGCGCCCCCCCCAAGCCCCCCCGCGCGCGTAAGTCGTTACGCGCCATAATAGTTACGCGCCATTGTAGTTGTGTCCCTATGTCCCACCTGTGAATATAGATATATATATATATATATGGTTTTAACTACGTAAAACTTGCGAATATACAACATTCTTTGCTGTCCCATTGTCTTTGCATATAAATAGATTGTCAGGTTATCCCCCTGTTTCCCCCGGTGTCCCCGTTGTAGTTGTGTCCCTGTGTCCCGGTCGTCATTTATATTCCCTGTGTCCCGGGTCCCGGTCATCATTTGTATCCCGGTGTCCCGGTCTGTATATACATTCGTTTTTTAGTTTTGTTTTTCTCCTTTTTTTTTCTTTTTTAGCTTATTTAGATTTTTAGATTTTTTAGTTTTTTTTATTAGTTTTTAGTTTTTATTTCTTTTTAGTTTTTTTGTCCCGGTCGTCATTTATATCCCCCTGTTTCCCCCGGTGTCCCCGTTGTAGTTGTGTCCCTGTGTCCCGGTCGTTATTTATATTCCCTGTGTCCCGGTCGTCATTTGTATCCCGGTGTACCGGTCTGTATATACATTCGTTTTTTAGTTTTGTTTTTCTCCTTTATTTTTTTCCTTTTTTTTTCTTTTTTAGTTTATTTAGATTTTTAGATTTTTTAGTTTTTTTATTAGTTTTTAGTTTTTTTTTCTTTTTAGTTTTTTTGTAGTTTTTACCTTCTTTTTAGTTTTGTTAATTTTTTTTTTTACTTGTGTCCTGGTCGTCATTTATACTCCCTGTGTCCCGGTGCTTTGTTGATTGCTAATCGAACATTCCTTTTGTCCTGGTCGCTTTCTCTTTGAGTGTCGTCATTTATTTTTTTCTTTTTTAGTTCTTTTAGTTTTTACCTTTTTTAGTTTTTTTTTAGTTTTTAGTTTTTTTAGTTTTTTACCTTTTTTTAGTTTTTTTAGTTTTTTAGCTTTTTTATTTTTTTTATTAGTTTTTAGTTTTTTTGTAGTTTTTGCCTTTTTTTTTAGTTTTTTGTCCTGGTCGCTTTCTCTTTGAGTGTCGTCATTTATTAGTTTTTTCCTTTTTTTTTTTTAGTTTTTTATTGGTTTTTACCTTTATTTTAGCTTATTTTTCAGTTTTTTCCTTTTTTTTAGTTTTTTTTTATTTTTTATTTTTTTTAGTTTTTTACCTTTTTTTAGTTTTTTTAGTTTTTTTAGTTTTTTAGCTTTTTTACTTTTTTTATTAGTTTTTAGTTTTTTTTTGTAGTTTTTGCCTTTTTTTAGTTTTTTCAGTTTTTTTTTTAGTTTTTTATTGGTTTTTACCTTTATAGTTTTTTTAGTTTTTTAGCTTTTTTATTTTTTTTATTAGTTTTTAGTTTTTTTTGTAGTTTTTGCCTTTTTTTAGTTTTTTCAGTTTTGACGTCACCTAATCCAGTTTTTTCAGGTGACGTCACCTGACACATCCATCCACACATCCATCCACACATCCACAGACAGACAACTTATTTTTATATATATAGATATATATATACTAGCTGTTGGGGTGGCGCTTCGCGCCACCCCAACACCTAGTTGGTGGGGGCGCTTCGCGCCCCCCCCAAGCCCCCCCGCGCGCGTAAGTCGTTACGCGCCATAATAGTTACGCGCCATTGTAGTTGTGTCCCTATGTCCCACCTGTGAATATAGATATATATATATATATATGGTTTTAACTACGTAAAACTTGCGAATATACAACATTCTTTGCTGTCCCATTGTCTTTGCATATAAATAGATTGTCAGGTTATCCCCCTGTTTCCCCCGGTGTCCCCGTTGTAGTTGTGTCCCTGTGTCCCGGTCGTCATTTATATTCCCTGTGTCCCGGGTCCCGGTCATCATTTGTATCCCGGTGTCCCGGTCTGTATATACATTCGTTTTTTAGTTTTGTTTTTCTCCTTTATTTTTTTCCTTTTTTTTTCTTTTTTAGCTTATTTAGATTTTTAGATTTTTTAGTTTTTTTTATTAGTTTTTAGTTTTTATTTCTTTTTAGTTTTTTTGTCCCGGTCGTCATTTATATCCCCCTGTTTCCCCCGGTGTCCCCGTTGTAGTTGTGTCCCTGTGTCCCGGTCGTTATTTATATTCCCTGTGTCCCGGTCGTCATTTGTATCCCGGTGTACCGGTCTGTATATACATTCGTTTTTTAGTTTTGTTTTTCTCCTTTATTTTTTTCCTTTTTTTTTTCTTTTTTAGTTTATTTAGATTTTTAGATTTTTTAGTTTTTTTATTAGTTTTTAGTTTTTTTTTCTTTTTAGTTTTTTTGTAGTTTTTACCTTCTTTTTAGTTTTGTTAATTTTTTTTTTTTACTTGTGTCCTGGTCGTCATTTATACTCCCTGTGTCCCGGTGCTTTGTTGATTGCTAATCGAACATTCCTTTTGTCCTGGTCGCTTTCTCTTTGAGTGTCGTCATTTATTTTTTTCTTTTTTAGTTCTTTTAGTTTTTACCTTTTTTAGTTTTTTTTTAGTTTTTAGTTTTTTTAGTTTTTTACCTTTTTTTAGTTTTTTTAGTTTTTTAGCTTTTTTATTTTTTTTATTAGTTTTTAGTTTTTTTGTAGTTTTTGCCTTTTTTTTTAGTTTTTTGTCCTGGTCGCTTTCTCTTTGAGTGTCGTCATTTATTAGTTTTTTCCTTTTTTTTTTAGTTTTTTATTGGTTTTTACCTTTATTTTAGCTTATTTTTCAGTTTTTTCCTTTTTTTTAGTTTTTTTTTATTTTTTATTTTTTTTAGTTTTTTACCTTTTTTTAGTTTTTTTAGTTTTTTTAGTTTTTTAGCTTTTTTACTTTTTTTATTAGTTTTTAGTTTTTTTTTGTAGTTTTTGCCTTTTTTTAGTTTTTTCAGTTTTTTTTTTAGTTTTTTATTGGTTTTTACCTTTATAGTTTTTTTAGTTTTTTAGCTTTTTTATTTTTTTTTATTAGTTTTTAGTTTTTTTTGTAGTTTTTGCCTTTTTTTAGTTTTTTCAGTTTTGACGTCACCTAATCCAGTTTTTTCAGGTGACGTCACCTGACACATCCATCCACACATCCATCCATCCATCCATCCACAGACAACTTATTTTTATATATATAGATATATATATATATATATATATATATATACAAGTAAGATTTTGGGATAAGAAAAACTTCTCCGTAAGAAAAGGGGTTTCAATCAAGATTACCAGTCAGCGATCTAACTAGCTTGGAATACAAGTGCAAGTAACAAGTAAGATTTTGGGATAAGAAAAACTTCTCCGTAAGAAAAGGGGTTTCAATCAAGATTACCAGTCAGCGATCTAACTAGCTTGGAATACAAGTGCAATGGTAAATGCTTTTCTGTCCTTCTCCCAAGAAAAAAAAGAACACTGTTGATATTAACGTTTCCTAAGTAAAAAGAGATTCAATGAATATATTCAAAATCGTCAATCGAATAAGACAAGAAAAAAAGAAACATAGTTGCTATTAATGTTTTCTTAATAAAAAGAGATTTGATGAATATTATCAGAATCGCCCATCAAACTGGTAATGTGGACAGGAATGCATTCTTCAGTTTTTCGCATTACAAGTTAATAAGATGTCGTATGTTCCATCTTCTAATCCAGAGGATGTTGTAAGTTCTGGAAGTTCGAATAATTTGAGAGCTCAATACTCAGTAGTGATTCTTACAATCAGCATTCCAGCCTTAGTTCTGAAATTATTTATGCGTGACAAACAGAAGGTTTCTGCGTTGCGTTAAGAATAATAATATATAAATACTTTCGTTAAGTCATCGCATGAACAAATCAGACGAATTCATTGTTTGTAACAGATGTACTAACCGACAGACAAACAACTACTAACCTACGTTTTCAACTGTTTTTCACACTTTGCTGACTACTCAAAATAGCTTTAAGCTAGATTTTGCAAAGGGGAAAAGTGACCAATAACGGGACGACTCTTGAGCCGTGCCCCTAGAACTTAGCTAAAGTGAAAGCCAGTGTGTTCCTGACACTTAGGGCAGCTTTGCTAAAACTATTTTACCAGTGTAGAACTTGATGTAACAATTAGGTGATATTTTTTAGGGGTTCCAATTTGGTTTTACACAGACTTTGGTGACCAATTACGGGATAAACGGAATATAATGGCGGTAATTTTTTTATGAACCAGAAATATATTTAGGGGTAAGTATTATACAGCGCAATGAAAGGCTTTAAAGATATTCTGTCAATAGTTCTCAGAAATTTCGCTCGATAAATTTTTGGCCCTTTGTAGGTCAAATTACAATTTTCGTACTTCATGTTGATAGTAGCTGCAGGGTTCTGGTACATTTTGATTTTTTTTTTTAATAAATTTCATCAAAATCACGCCGTTTTTTGGGGGGTCTTTAACCCCCTTTTTTCTAAAATTATGCAAAATGTGACATGTCATTAACTCTTGATGCAGAAATTTTGAGCTAATAGCATTTGTATATTTAGAATAATTCTAAATATATGGTCCTGTATGCATACATTGCAATTCAATTTCTGCCCTTTAGGATTGTTATTTTTGGTGACAATAATCTTTCTTTGATCAAAGTTTGTAACTATGTAACTGTTTTATCGAGGTTCTCTTAAGTGAGGGGAGACTGCAACAAGAGACTTGTATAGTTAATGCAAGTCTCTACACAACAATGCATAATCAAAGGAAGTCGCAAAAAGAAAAAAAAACTCTGTTGAACGAAGCTTAAAATGGTTGTCTATATCAATCGTTAATTTTATATAGGCTACATGTATCTTTAAGAATAAGTGAACCCCGCTCAGCATTGTAGTATATGATACTGAGAATGAGTGAGCCCCCTCCATATATTCAAAACGAGGAAATAAGCTTCTCATAGGTCTTTGGCGTTTTGCAAAAAGGACCTTACTCCACTTTTTTTTTGAAAATGATTTGAAAGAAATCAAAGAGATCAATCGATTGGTCCATTCAAAATAGGTTTATCTTTAATTCAGACCGAGTTATAAATCATCCCAAAAGGGCGTAAAAAAGAGTGCAAGTCCCTTATCTTCTAAGTAATGAACAGCCTTTCTGACATTTCTAGTGAATTACATTTGAAAAGTTAAATTGGGATCTTCCTTTAGAGTTTCAAGTTTCTTAAACTCTGATTTGCGAGGAAGATTTTTTTATTGTGCGTTTTTATTTTCATTTGGCTCTACTGTATAATTAGTAAAAGTGGACTTGGACCCTTTTTACAAAACATCACAGAAATGACAGTTAGCATTAAGTTTTGGTTACTATTGGCATGAACTGCTTGATCGAGGAAAAACAAAGTTTTGAAATATAGGTTCCTAGTCTTAAATGGTTAAAACAGAACCACCTGATTAACTTAATCCATGCACATGATAAATGGATAAATTATATGGAAAACATAAGACATATGAAAAACAAAAATGTATAATACTCGTGTGTCAATCCGCACCTCGTACTTATACATCAGGAAAATGAATAAAAACACGAGAAACCGAAGAAGGAATTTTGGAAACTAATGAAATTGAAGAAACCAAAATAGAAAAATTAAGATGATATTTACAAATAAATTAGAAGAAAAGGCTTTTTGTGTGGTAAAACTTCTTTTTCTTATAAAAGTGAACTGTAGTGTTTCTTAAAAAAGTGTTTCTTATAAAACTGTTATAAAGAAATCTTTCCTCTTATCTAGTAAAAGGTTCTTAAAAATAGACAGTTATAATAAAAAAGCCATATGGACAAACTGCTTTAATACTACAGTTAACTTGAGATGTTACAGCTTGGATATGATTTTTGAGTTATTGGAATTTGTTTTATACAATACTTATATAAGATTTGGGGGTGATTTGTACAAGCAAATTATGGGAATTCCCATGGGGGGGAATGCCAGCCCATTTATAGCTGACTTGTTTTTAAGTCAACTAGAATATAAATATATGATGGATAAGAATAATCCAATTAATTTAAAACATGCTTTGTCAAATAATAAAAGATATTTAGATGATATTTTGGTCTTAAATTGTAAGGATTTCATTGATATTTCTAAAAATATATATCCATCAGAGCTTATTCTTGAGCCTAGTCATGGCGCTGGTCATGAAGATCATTTCTCAGATTTAAATATTAATATTTGTGATAATAATAAATTAAGTTTTAAAATGTATAATAAAACGGATGATTTTGATTTTGAAGTGATTAGTTTCCCATTCCCTGAAAGTAATATACACTCAAATATCACATATTCAGCGTTTTTCTCACAGTTACTTCGTTATGCAAGGATTTGTAGTAATTATATTGATTTTAAAAATAGATGTAAAATCTTAAGCCAAAAATTGATATCAAGAGGTTTTTCTGCAAATAAATTAACTTGGCAATTTAAAAAATTTAGTTTTCATTATAACGAACTTTTAAATAAATATCAAAAGAATTATCTAGAAATACTTCAAGAAATTTTTAACTAATTTCGGAGGTTCGAGAAATGTTGTCACAGCGCCATTTATTTTGAATTGTGTTTCTAATTGAGCGGAATTTTTAAAAATTAGCCACATGGTAAAGATGAATTCTACAATTGTTTAGTTCATTCAGGTTTTTTGCAATGTGTTAATATTTGTGATTTGGTAAAATTTATAATATTTAGTTTACCTATTGTTGCTAAAGGGAGGGATATATTAACAGGATAAGCTTGTTTTGGTTTTACTTGGTTGTTTTACATTTGCTGTTTTTTTTTCATAGGCATGTATTTTGGGGGTGATACCTGATGCGGGGATGCCATGGATATTCTGTGGTAGCCACAACACTGTGCTGGGTAGAGAATTTAGAGTGGCGAAACCCTATATAGGCCAGTGTATTCTCCTGATGAGCCCTTATGTTGGGTGTTGCCTCTGAATTATTTGACTATATTATTTTTTCTATTGTTTGGTAAATGACGACTTATACTTATTGACGACATGACTGCCTGTCCATGGATTATTCTTTATGGTTGATTGTGTGTGGCTATGCTGTTTGACCTATGTGATTGTATGGATGAGTATGGTTAAGGCCTCATTCAAGTGCTGGTCTATATTAATCACTAATTTAGGAAAACAGTCTTCCTTTTCTCCTTCTGTCTCTTTTTTTTTTTTTTTGTGTTTGTGCTGTAGCATTGGCGATTTCTCTTTTCATGATAAAATAAAAGGACGGGGAAAATCGAGCAAGAACAAAATTTGAGGGATGAAAGCTGTTTGTACTTTCATACTTTCTAATTAACATGTTTTTATAACTCACTCTCGCCCTCAGTCCCTCATTCTAAGCGCTTAAGATTTTGAGTGTTTTGTATGAATTAACTTTTAAAAATGTCTCACAGTTGTACTTGAACGAAAACGTGACTTATCTTATAATTTAGGGATGTTGATCCTACAACCATGGGTGACCCTTAGAGCATTTAAACGTGTAAAAATTTTTGTAGAAGGTAACTAAACTGTTATTGAAACTATATCCACCATGATCATAAAGCTGTACGTCTTTCCACGTTCCTTGCAACAGTGTCCCCTCCTAATAGTGTACTAAACATTGAGTTCCTGAGTGACACCCCCCCCCCCCTGAGTACAGATATGATTAATAACATTATTCTAGGGGTTAAAGCATAACTTTATAACTAAGTAACAGCAGAGGTTAAAACAAAAATTACCATAGACATAACAGGCTTCTCTTCATCCCCATCAATAGGTATAGATGTGCTAGTCACCCACTTATCACTAGCAACAAGGCGAAGTTTCACGTAAGAAGACTGAGGGACAAGAGAATCGGCACGACGAGCGACTGAAGTTTGGCCCAAGTCAAAAACTGTTCCAACATCGTTTAAACTGTCCGACGGCACTAATTGTAAAACTATATCGTCGGGTATATCTAGATGAAAAGAAGGTGAGATTACTGTACCAAATTAGAGTTAAGCAATTATATAGAATAAAGATGAAATCCGTGAAATATTTCACAACCAAAAGACTTAAGTTTGTCCAGAGGCCAATTAAAAAGCTTGAATTTATGGAAGTAGTCTGCTTCTGAGCTGTTGTATTGCGGAAAAATTTGAAAACATTATACAGTAAGCCTTTACTCGAGAATTTTTAATATGTGGTACCGTTTCTTCTTTTCTTTCTCAATCTTCACGATTACCCTTGGAAGTAGTAAGCTCGAAAGTTTATATATAAATAATCCAACACCACCAACAAATATTTTCGTACGAAATTGTTAACGAGTGATTGGGCCATTAGGCATAAGACCCAGCTTGTCATAAAAAGAGGGACGATAAAAATTATCCCTTTTCTGTAAATTTTAGAGGCATACTCGTAGTTTGTTTAACGAGTTTTTTTTTATATCGATCATACTAAAAAACGAAAGACTTTCGCAAATTGTCACGACTTTAAAGGGAAGCAAAGGCAAGGTTACATTTAAGAAATATTTACGGTACGTTTAACTTTTACATTTATATAGGTTAAGTTAGTAACCTAATATAGTAGTTTAGAAACCTAATATAGGTTACGTTAGTAACCTAGTATAAACGTCTACAACATAAGTATTAATTTAATTAGGTTTATATTACCTTACTTTAACATTAGAACCTTTACATTGGATAGATAGATTAACACTTGTTCACATGCAGTCAACAAGCAAAACCAAACTACAACAGCACATTCAACATCATATACTCCCCACTAAGGTCTAAAGCAGGGAATACAGAGAGAAAAGAAAGAATGAAATTGGATAATGTTAGGTTAATTTTGGGCCGATAATAACGGTCAATCTTCACTACCGAAAAAAAAACACAAAATAGATTTAAATGCACAGAAACAAAACTGCAACTTATAATTGAAAAATATTCGACTACGGAAACATATAAAGAAAAACAATATATTTTAATTATACGGTATGCTTCTTTTCAGCACAATATTCATTACCCTGACGATGCACCCTACTTCCCTCTGATGGAAACATATGCAGCCCTAATTATATATCTATTTGTTGTTCTTTTTATTGATAGGTTCGTAATAACACTGGTTACTCAGCGTTCAGACAAGATATTCAATTTAGCTTGAGAGTTGAGTGATGTGTTGAATATTAGACAAAAAAAAAATAAAATACTATTTTAAATGAGTTTAAAATGTGAATAACAATAGAAGGAAACATAATAACCTGATTAATATAGATATGCTGTATGTTACAAAGTAAAAATTTCCCTGCTTCAGATTTTTTTAGTTTGATTGCCTATATTTCTTATGGCTATGTATGGGGCAATCAGGGTGGCTGGGGATGAATTGTCACAAACGCGACAAAACTATAAAAAGAGCATAAAAATAGTAATATGAAACTGCCTCTCTTTTTGTTCTAGCATATCTCTTTCTGGATAGCCGCTATTCGGCAATGTTATTAATATATATTTGTAGGTATTATTATTATGAAAGAACTTTCCAAATAAGTTAACTACAATTTTTCTACAATGATCTGTTAAAAATCAATCCGGTATGGTCTAGTAGCTAGATCAGTGGGCTATTTCCAAGTGGTCCTCGCCTTCGGATATCTGGGTTTCAGCTAGCGGGCCAGGGTTAAATTCCAACCACCAGAATTTTATTTTACCGTAAAATTTAAGACTCAAAACGCCAAGCCACTGTCCACATATCTAAACAATAACTTCATCTCCTATCTCAGTCATTAGACAAAGCCAGACCGTGATGCAACTACTCCAGAGAACATTTAAACCAAGATGAAAATAACCGATATAAGATTTATCATGGGTAGGCACGCCTGTGGCATTCGTATTCACAGCCTGGATGGCAGAAAAAAATCAAGACGAATCGAGCGTCAAGGGGATAAGGAAGAATGCAATACGGTTGAAGAGATAAAAAAAAGAAAAGGAAAAGTATTTAGTCTGGCTATTATAATGCAAAGTTAAAGATAACATTGGCTTGAGAATGAAAAGGAAAAAAAAGAATGAGTTGATCAGGATAATCAAGGTAAAAATTATTTGAACAGTGCAATAACGTGATGACATTTGATTATTAAGTTTATTTCTCCATGTAGTTCTACTTTAAAAAGAAGTTTTAAAAATAACATGAAAACCCCAGTATACGGGGATGGTCTTTTTTTGCAAATTTCGTTCTTGCTTTGAAAATCAAATGTCTCTCGAAATCCAACTTTTGGACTGATAGAAAACCCTTCTCTTAGATAAAAAAGAAGTGGCAACATTATATTTATCAAAAATGAAGAAAAAAATCAAGCCAATTGCATAACTTTCTCCACAGGTCATTAGGCTATTTCATAGCGTTATAAACAAAACTTTATTCGTTTGCTGCACCTTGTGAGAAACCAAGAGGATTACAATCTTTAAAACTGAGAAATACTGTAAGTGCTTGAATTGTCAAATAACGGGGATAGCTCTAAAGGTGGATAGGATAAAGATATTCAAAAGCAAAAAGGGGCATTATAACATTGTATTGGCTACCACTCAAAGCCTAAGCGAGGACAATTTTCTTAGAAAGCCAAGCTAATTACACCAATACAGCTAAAACGAGAACTAAATGTAAAGAATCAAAAGAAAAAAAAAGAAAAATATTCTCCAAAAAAGAAAAGGCGAGAAGTCCGTATGACTAAAATCATTTGTTTCGGCATCTGCAAAACTCTTTTGCTATGTCATAATAAAGCTTAATAATTAAGCTACAGCAAATTATGCAATCAAGGCCACTGTTGGATCAAGTAAAGGATCATATCCCCCTCCCTCTGGCTCCAAACATGCCCTGCACCCAACAAAGCTTGATTAGCAGCCGACAATAAACACGGAAATTTCCCTATTTTCTAGAATTTAATCCAAAGTCAAGCCATAAGCCATGCCTGTGAGATAGGACAGTAGCGAACCACTTTGCCATCTCACCCCCTTTCCTTCTATTTTCACAATCATAAACAGTACAGGTTCGCACCATTTTTTAAATTTGCTCGAGCTACTGGGAAACATACAAATAAGCGCTGAATCAAAGGAAATGGGAGGAGCTTTAATGCGCGCCGAGACCCTTGGTGACAGATATTTTTTAGTTTGATTCTACTGCCTAGACATGTGTACTGTGGTCAAGATCGAGTAGCTATGAACGTTGTCCAGGTGCGACAAAAAGTTAATAGTATTATGAATAAAAAATAATTTTTCTGTTCCAGAGGAGATTCAATTTACAGTCGAAAAGACAAAGCATCTTTCATCGAAAACAACAAGCATCTTTAGTGAATTGACTTCTGTAGTCACCGTTAAACTGGGGAAAATGGAGGCAAATGACCAAGCTAATCAGTGTAAGGAATACGAACCCTATCAAAGCGAAAATGGTGGCTTAAAAAACACCATTCTAATCACCAACTCGTGGTTAAAATGGGAGAAGCTTTTCCAGGCTCAAACTTAATTATGATTAAATTTGAAACAAAAAGGAATTAAAAAGTGATTTCCACGAGGGGGGGGGGGCACGGTATGTTTTCAAAGAATATCATAAAAATTCCAAGTTATTGGCTATTGGGTATTTGATGATTGTTAAATTTTTATATTAAGTTTTTTCATCCATACTAAATAAAAAATAAACAGAGGTGGTTTTAGGAGAAAACACAGGGGGCACTTACCCCAGGCACAGAAATTCTAGGGGCACAAAATTTCTAATAAGTAATTCAACGGTTGATATCATCTTTTTAATTTTAAATTTTATTAATAAACTAGCTGTTGGGGTGGCGCTTCGCGCCACCCCAACACCTAGTTGGTGGGGGCGCTTCGCGCCCCCCCCAAGCCCCCCCGCGCGCGTAAGTCGTTACGCGCCATATTAGTTACGCGCCATTGTAGTTGTGTCCCTATGTCCCACCTGTGAATATAGATATATATATATATATATATATATATATATATATATATATATATATATATATATATATATATATATATATATATATATATATATATATATATATATATATATATATATATATATATATATATATATATATATATATATATATATATATATATATATATATATATATATATATATATATATATATATGTTTTTAACTACGTAAAACTTGCGAATATACAACATTCTTTGCTGTCCCATTGTCTGTGCATATAAATAGATTGTCAGGTTTACCGACTCTTGAACATGCAACATATAATGGTCCGTGGGAAAACAATCCGTATTCAGATCTATACCTCATGATTCTAATGATTGCCCTGAGCTTTGTTGATGGTGATTGCTAATCGACCATTCCCTGAGTCGCCATCGTCATTTATATATCCCCCTGTGCACCCCGGCGTCCCCTTTGTAGTTATGTCCCTGTGTCCCGGTCGTCATTTATATTCCCTGTGTCCCGGTCGTCATTTGTGTCCCGGTGTTCCAGTCTGTGATTTCTCTTTGAGTGTCCCGGGCGTCATTTATATTCCTTGTGTCCCGGTGTCCCGGTCGTCATTTATATCCCCCTGTGCCCCCCGGCGTCCCCATTGTAGTTGTGTCCCTGTGTCCCGGTCGTCATTTACCTTTTTTAGTTTTTTTTCTTCTTTTGTATTAGTGTGAAATAATTCAGACGTCATATGCGGACAAACACGCAACGACATATGCGGACAGACAGACATAACCCACAAACAACTTATTTTTATATATATTTATTCATATTTTTTTAGTTTTCTTTTTCTCTTTTATTTTTCAGTTTTTTCCTTTTTTTTAGTTTTTTTCTTTTTCAGTTTTTAGTTTTTTTTTCGTCATTTGTGTCCCGGTGTTCCAGTCTGTGATTTCTCTTTGAGTGTCCCGGGCGTCATTTATATTCCTTGTGTCCCGGTGTCCCGGTCGTCATTTATATCCCCCTGTGCCCCATTGTAGTTGTGTCCCTGTGTCCCGGTCGTCATTTACCTTTTTTAGTTTTTTTTCTTCTTTTGTATTAGTGTGAAATAATTCAGACGTCATATGCGGACAAAAACGCAACGACATATGCGGACAGACAGACATAACCCACAAACAACTTATTTTTATATATATTTATTCATATTTTTTTAGTTTTCTTTTTCTCTTTTATTTTTCAGTTTTTTCCTTTTTTTTTAGTTTTTTCTTTTTTAGTTTTTAGTTTTTTTTAGTTTTTTATCTTTTTTTAGTTTTTTTTATTTTTTTTTATTTTTTTTTAGTTTTTTTAGTTTTTTAGCTTTTTTAGTTTTTTTATTAGTTTTTATTTTTTTTTGTAGTTTTTGCCTTTTTTTATTTTTTTCAGTTTTTTTTTAGTTATTAGATTTTTACCTTTTTTTAGTTTTTTTTAGTTTTTTAGCTTTTTAGTTTTTTTTTTTTTTTAGTTTTTTTTGCAGTTTTTACCTTTTTTAGTTTTTTTCTTCTTTATTAATATTTTTTTAGTTTTCTTTTTCTCTTATTTTTCAGTTTTTTCCTTTTTTTTAGTTTTTTCTTTTTTAGTTTTTAGTTTTTTTTTGTTTTTTACCTTTTTTTAGTTTTTTTAGTTTTTTTAGTTTTTTAGCTTTTTTAGTTTTTTTATTAGTTTTTAGTTTTTTTTTTAGTTTTTGCCTTTTTTTAGTTTTTTCAGTTTTTTTTAGTTTTTAGTTTTTTACCTTTTTTTAGTTTTTTAGCTTTTTTAGTTTTTTTTCTTTTAGTTTTTTTATAGTTTTTACCTTTTTTAGTTTTTTTTCTTCTTTTGTATTAGTGTGAAATAATTCAGACGTCATATGCGGACAAACACGACGTCACTCGACAGACAGACAGACAGACATAACCCACAAACAACTTATTTTTATATATATTTATTCATATTTTTTAGTTTTCTTTTTCTCTTTTATTTTTCAGTTTTTTCCTTTTTTTTTAGTTTTTTTCTTTTTTAGTTTTTAGTTTTTTTTAGTTTTTTACCTTTTTTTAGTTTTTTTAGTTTTTTTAGTTTTTTAGCTTTTTTAGTTTTTTTTTATTAGTTTTTATTTTTTTTTGTAGTTTTTGCCTTTTTTTTATTTTTTTCAGTTTTTTTTTAGTTATTAGATTTTTACCTTTTTTTAGTTTTTTAGCTTTTTAGTTTTTTTTCTTTTTAGTTTTTTTTGTAGTTTTTACCTTTTTTAGTTTTTTTCTTCTTTTGTATTAGTGTGAAATAATTCAGACGTCATATGCGGACAAACATGACGTCACCTGATCCACAGATCCACAGATCCACAGACAACTTATTTTTATATATATAGAAGATTAGAGGGCAATAAATGAAAATAATTATATATCATGCAATGAGAATAAAAATATAAAAACATGAAGATCATTACAGGCAGTCAAACAACCTAAGCTTCATTTATTGTGCTTTCAATCACCAGCAAAATTTGTCTTTAAATTTAAAGCCTTTTTAATTTACCCAGGCGATACGTATTACAATCTTCCAGCTATCTTACCATAGATTGATCTGTCTATCATATTATGCTGCCTGAATAGTTACTACAATATCAAACTACATCTTCTGTAGTAATAGAAAGGTTTCCGAAATAGTAGACACATCCCACATTTTAAGGAGTCGCCAAATTTTTATTGAACGGGGACAAAAATTAAAATAAATACAGTTGTCAGACAAAAAAATTTTCCCAATTTTTCAGAGAGAGGGGAGTCATTCCAACCGATGTCAATATTATTAGTGGAGAGTACCTTCCACCATGTTTGCTGGCATACGGGTTTTCCCAGGTCCAAATAAACAGCATTTTGGGCTTGATTTGGATCTCAGTTTACAATTGCCAAGCCCTTGAAACATAAGATGGAATACAAAATGTGGATATAAATATAAAAAAAGGAATACAATATATAGAATATGAAATATAAGACGTACCTGAGTGTCTTCTTCGGTTGGACTCTGCATTAATTATAGCCGGATCTAATTGAGCACCACCAAGATAGAAACCTGTGGCTAAATGTTTAAATCGAAAAAGTGAATTCCAATGCGCGGCTCCACTTTGACAGGGGTCTAATTGTACTATTTCTACTTCCCATAGAGCTTTACTTGAAGTAGCAGCAGTCGCTGATGAACGTCCTAATTTTCCAAGGATAGAATTAAACTACAGTCAAAGCCAGTTTATAGGAAGCCAGAAAAAGCTAGGTAATGGGAAGTATGCTAGTATATTTGTTCTATTTATTATGCGTCCAATAGAAAATTAAAAAAGATAGAGCAAGGACAAGGAAAAATCTGAAGCAAATTCTTCCAGTTCAACTTCGCTTGGAGCGGTAGCCATTCCAACCTCTAATTTTTGGATAACTATAACCAAACAAATACGCAAAAAAACAAATGATTTCTCACTGGTGTCCCAATAAGACCCTTCTGGGGATGTGAGGAGGGCCCATCTCTAGAATATTTCACGTAGGGTAGAAAATAAAATAAAAAGCCAAATAATCCTAATACTCATTTAAAATATTAATTAATTCTGCATCTTCATTCTGTTTTTTTTTTGCAGGGAGGAGGGAGGTTAGCTGTTTCTTTCTCCTTCCTTGTCCTAAAATACATTTCCAGGATTCAATTTATATATTTAAGACACTTTAAAGGAGTCGACAATTCCAACACAAGTGATCTCGTAGGGGATTCATCTCCTTTTCCAACATACCAGTTCTCCTTTTCTTTACATCCGTCTTTTTCTTTCCCTTCTATCCTAAATAAAGATTTAAGTATCGAATTTTTCCCTTAAAATTTAAGACAAAATTCTAAATGAAAGTATTTCCTATACTTTGGGTATGCCTTTCCATAGGAAATCCCTAAAATACTCCATGAAATGTAGTTTTGTTGCCTAAGAGACTGCATCGTTAACAATATGGCCAGTTTCTTATATGCATGGTGTTCTTAAAGAAGATGTACATAAAGCTACAGTTTTTAACACTTAATTTTAGACACAAAGCTACATAATAATTTTCATTTTTGAAATATTTCACGATAAACTATTAGAGATTAAGAAAAAGGCAATGCTAAATAAGAATGAGATTGGCTCAGAAAACTGAAATAGGCAGGCTTTGTTTATCAGATACTCCCTGTTTGATAAAAGAAGGTATTGTACCTATAAGTACAAATATGCTATTCTTAAATGATCAAGTGTTTGCCCTTTTCACACTTCTTTCTTGGCCCTGGTGCAGTATATATTTAAATATCGGAAGTAATGTTCAGGCTTTGAGAGATTTTTTTTACATTGGTTTCTATTTTATTTAGTTCTTTGTTATATATTTTTTTCGTTTAATGCCTATTTATTATTTATACATTTTTTAGCATTGTTCTTTTTTTTTAGGTATACCAGGATACAATCTGGACCACTATTATGTATAAGACATTACTGATTATACACAGGATTACTGGGGCTACAATTTGGACTGTAAATTTATTTCTGATGTGATGATACATGACTCTTACTTTAGAGACGTAGAGTCCACATACAGAAGTCTTGTGGTGGCACAGTAGATATTTGGAAATTTACAAGAAGCAGTCCAAAAAGGAACGTCCGCTCTGAAGATTGACGGTTACAACAATCAACATTCATAAATTCAACTGAAAAATATATATGCAAAAATATATAAATATAAATGCAAAATTAAAATCAAATATGAATCTCTCGTCCTGACGAAAACCATTCCATTCCCAGTAGACTGTTTCAATTGAATTTTAAGTTGCTGCAGGAGTTCAGCCACTTTCTATTAATTTTTTTTCAGTTTAACTTGTATGTTCGTTAATGAAAACATTCTTTTCTAGCGGTAGATTATTTTGTTCATTCAGCATTTACACTTACTAATAACAATATGGATTAGCTATTTTATGGGTACTAGGTTTTTTTGGCTGTTTTTAATATTGAAAAATCAAATACACCATCATTCAAGTGAATTATGCAAATCCTTATCATCGCATCAATGAAGGAAGCAGTTATTTCTCTTTTTGGATTTTTCTTTTGCTATAAAAAACTTCTTGGCCCCTTTAACGTATTTATAGTTAATATCTTCTGCTATATATATTTTTTTTTTATTTTGACAACCCCTTATCAACAGTGAAACATAAGGAGTTGCAGTAGTTTGATCTGATCACGCAGTTTCTAAAGTGGGGCGATATCCAAATAGAAATTAATTCTAGTTTTTAATGAATAATCTAAATGGTTTAGATCAAATTCACACAGCCCGCAGTCCGCAAGTTCTATGAATATAACTCATCAAAACAAAGTGAAACTACAATTTTTTGACTAAAATATTCAGTACTGAGTTGAAATTTTGGTATTTATTAATTAAACGAAACATACTCAAGATTTGCGCTTAGGTTAGATCTGAGAAAACCGGTTTCATAGCAACAAAGGCAAGTGACGGGTGATTTGACACACTCATCTCAAATAATATCCATTCCATTAGAACTGAATATGTTGAAGTTTTATAATTTAATAAAATATTTATGGAAGTATTTCTCAGTATAAGGTTCCATCCTAAAGCTCCCTAGGGGGAGGGGAAGATTTCCTTTTCTCCAACGAAAATACCAAAAAAGGGCGATTTTTCCAAGGAAATACCAAAAAGTATCTTTAAAAATCTAGAGAGGTGGGGGGATTTAGAAGAACTCTTTCTCCCTAGATATTATAACTATTTTTTCTTTAGGCTCACGTAATGATGTAGTTTTGTTGTGTGTTATATATTCATATTTATATTTTTTTTTTTTTTTTGGTACACTGTATCACCATCAACACCCTATATCCATTGGACTTTTTTTGTACAACTCAGCAAGCAATACTTCTGGTGTACTACAGGTTTGACTTTGTTTGTGGTGTCCGAAAATATTTTATTACAACTCCTAAAGTTTCATTCTATCACATTTAACTCTGCAAGACAGGAAAAAACGAAAATATGCAAAACAACATTTTATATATTAATGCTACTAAATTAATATATGTATATATATATATATATATATATATATATATATATATATATATATATATATATATATATATATATATATATATATATATATATATATATATATATATATATATATATATATATATATATATATATATATATATATATATGTATATATATATATATATGTATATATATATATATATATGTATATATATATATATATGTATATATATATATATATATGTATATATATATATATGTATATATATATATATATATATATATATATATATATATATATACTAGCTGTTGGGGTGGCGCTTCGCGCCACCCCAACACCTAGTTGGTGGGGGCGCTTCGCGCCCCCCCCCCAAGCCCCCCCGCGCGCGTAAGTCGTTACGCGCCATAATAGTTACGCGCCATTGTAGTTGTGTCCCTATGTCCCACCTGTGAATATAGATAGATATATATATATGGTTTTAACTACGTAAAACTTGCGAATATACAACATTCTTTGCTGTCCCATTGTCTTTGCATATAAATAGATTGTCAGGTTTACCGACTCTTGAACATGCAACATATAATGGTCCATGGGAAAACAATCTGTATTCAGATCTATACCTCATGATTCTAATGATTGCCCTTGAGCTTTGTTGATGGTGATTGCTAATCGACCATTCCCTGTCCCGGTGTCCCGGTCGTCATTTACATCCCCCTGTTTCCCCCGGTGTCCCCGTTGTAGTTGTGTCCCTGTGTCCCGGTCGTCATTTATATTCCCTGTGTCCCGGGTCCCGGTCGTCATTTGTATCCCGGTGTCCCGGTCTGTATATACATTCGTTTTTTAGTTTTGTTTTTCTCCTTTATTTTTTTCCTTTTTTTTTCTTTTTTAGCTTATTTAGATTTTTAGATTTTTTAGTTTTTTTATTAGTTTTTAGTTTTTTTTTCTTTTTAGTTTTTTTGTCCCGGTCGTCATTTATATCCCCCCTGTTTCCCCCGGTGTCCCCGTTGTAGTTGTGTCCCTGTGTCCCGGTCGTCATTTATATTCCCTGTGTCCCGGTCGTCATTTGTATCCCGGTGTACCGGAGTTGTGTCCCTGTGTCCCGGTCGTCATTTATATTCCCTGTGTCCCGGGTCCCGGTCGTCATTTGTATCCCGGTGTCCCGGTCTGTATATACATTCGTTTTTTAGTTTTGTTTTTCTCCTTTATTTTTTTCCTTTTTTTTTCTTTTTTAGCTTATTTAGATTTTTAGATTTTTAGTTTTTTTATTAGTTTTTAGTTTTTTTTTCTTTTTAGTTTTTTTGTCCCGGTCGTCATTTATATCCCCCTGTTTCCCCCGGGTCGTCATTTATACTCCCTGTGTCCCGGTGCTTTGTTGATTGCTAATCGAACATTCCTTTTGTCCTGGTCGCTTTCTCTTTGAGTGTCGTCATTTATTTTTTTCTTTTTTAGTTCTTTTAGTTTTTACCTTTTTTAGTTTTTTTTAGTTTTTAGTTTTTTTAGTTTTTTACCTTTTTTTAGTTTTTTTAGTTTTTTTTAGTTTTTTAGCTTTTTTATTTTTTTTATTAGTTTTTAGTTTTTTTGTAGTTTTTGCCTTTTTTTTAGTTTTTTTAGTTTTTTAGCTTTTTTATTAGTTTTTAGTTTTTTTTGTAGTTTTTGCCTTTTTTTAGTTTTTTTAGTTTTTTAGCTTTTTTATTTTTTTTATTAGTTTTTAGTTTTTTTTGTAGTTTTTGCCTTTTTTTTCTCTTTGAGTGTCGTCATTTATTAGTTTTTTCCTTTTTTTTTTTAGTTTTTTATTGGTTTTTACTTTATTTTAGCTTATTTTTCAGTTTTTTCCTTTTTTTTAGTTTTTTTTATTTTTTATTTTTTTTAGTTTTTTACCTTTTTTTAGTTTTTTTAGTTTTTTAGCTTTTTTACTTTTTTTATTAGTTTTTAGTTTTTTTTGTAGTTTTTGCCTTTTTTTAGTTTTTTCAGTTTTTTTTTTAGTTTTTTATTGGTTTTTACCTTTATAGTTTTTTTAGTTTTTTAGCTTTTTTATTTTTTTTATTAGTTTTTAGTTTTTTTTGTAGTTTTTGCCTTTTTTTAGTTTTTTCAGTTTTGACGTCACCTGATCCAGTTTTTTCAGGTGACGTCACCTGACACATCCATCCACACATCCATCCACACATCCACAGACAGACAACTTATTTTTATATAGATAGATATTTATATTTTGTGTACATACCTGTAGCTCGAAGGAATATATAATTAACATCTTTGTATTCATCACATGTTACGAATCTCTCTTGCTCTGTGTGAAACAAACGAATAACGTCACCTCCTTTTAAAATTTCCTCCTGATTATCTTGGTAATCGAGGAACAAATTGATTTTCCACGGCGTTGGAGTGTTTAAAACATTCACCTATAAAAAGATATAATAAAGAAAACAAAAACCTTGAAGTGCCAAGAACATCAAAATAAAATCCTTTTTTGCACCTCGATCCATATTGACCCCTACCCCCGGACCCATTAATACGAGAGAATCGCGATTTTCTACTATTTTTCTTTTGGTTGTTTCAAAATTATGAGGTTTTTTGGGGAGTAGAAATCTTATCAGCAATGCTACGTTGAACCGTGAAAATTCAAACATCAATAGCATGCTAATTCCTAATGTCTACTACAATTTCAAAGGTAAGTTACAAATTAAGTTGTTTGGTACCCCATGTTTTTAGCTTATATTTTGCTGATCATTCAGACAAGTCTCATTTATTTAGATTTGGCACCCAACACAATCTAAAACAGCATAACGGCATGTGGAGGTCTTATTTGTTAAAAATTGAATTTCCGACTTTTCTTAATTTAATAACATATAATTAATAGCATTTCTAAATCTATATAGTTGTGCAAGATTCAGTTTAACCAATTCAAACAATCAAGTTGCCACCCTTCTTGTTGTATTAAACTAAAAAAAGGAAAGTAGGTTACAAGTCCAGCTTAACCAGCCCATGACACTTCCGTTTAAACTTTAATTTCTAGTTGAATTATCGAATATTCCCTAGCATTATCTAGCTCAAGTAAGCTTAGCTAATGAAGCTCTTTTTATTGTCTAAATGCTCTGAAAAAAACTAAAATGCTTTCAGTTTTTGAAAAAAAATCACATCCACCATTTTAAACTCAAGGGCATATTTTAAGTTATATTTCTGTTTAAATAAATACGATCTTCTCCTACATTAATATCATTTTTTTTCTTCTCTAAATGAGCCAATTAAACTTTTAAAACTTAACATTTTTCTCATTCTTTGCATAAGGTAAGACAAACATAATATTTCCTAGAAGTACACTTAAACAGCGTACAACTTCGAACAAGAAGCTGGCTTTTTCTGATAAAAGGCAGTCTGCTTGGCAAATACTTTTAAATTAGAACATGCATACCCAAAGAAGAAAATATTATAGATCAGCCATCAATAAGTGTATAACTCGAAGTTGGATGAGCTGAAGTCTCAACAGCAAGTTTCCCACAAATCCAGCATTAAAAATATTCAGTATCATTAAGTTAAACTCTCAAACTTAAGGTGAGCGCAGGGAACGCTCAAAATGAGCATTAATTTGCCAACAAGTCCTGAGTCATAGTTGCAGCAAGAGCATACCCTACAGTAGAAGAAATTTCAAAAATGGGTTTTTAAGAAACTGTCTAGAGACAAATATTTTCCATGGGATACTATTTCTAAAATAGGAATTTTCTTCGAAAAAAAATTCCTGCATATGTGCCTGAATTTCACCGCTCAACCAGTTGATTTTCACAGCAAATGGTAAAAGAAAGAAGAAGATAAAAGTTCGATACTAGAAGTAGCTCAAAAGCCCCTTTATTAAAAAAAAAAACTTTCCGTGAATTATTTTGGTTTCTCGAAACTTGATTAATAAAACTTAGGCTTCGTGCGTTGCTGTGGTCTCAAAGGAAGGAAATTCAAGAAAAATTTACCTTACAACCCTTCCCGACAATTCTGTTTCACTGGGAAACCAAGTCCATAAATCAGAAAGATGATGATGCATTGAATCGATAAACACGAATATCGAATTTTTATAACATCATGTTTTCCGCATTAGCGTTAATCCCAGACTGAATATAGTTGTACTTTACTCTACATTTAAATGAATTATCTAAATAATTTATTTTGCTTAAATATGCGGAGTGGGAAAAAGATGTGCAAGAAAAAGAAAAAAATCATGCCTAAAACCTTCGCAAGAGTTTGGCCTACTCAACAACTTTTTACAGCTTTTTGATGAACGGAAGAACGGTGCAGTAAAGCACACAGGATATTCGATTTTATATTTATGTTACCGTGAATGTCCGAAATCTTGTTAATGTCGACATTCACTGCTGAAAGTCCGAAATTCCTTTTTCTCTGCTTGGATTCAATTAGCTTTACGAGTCACGTTTTTCTGTCTTACGGAAGTAATGATGGTAAAAGTTAAAGTTATGTTAGATTCAGGCACGTAAGCAGGAATTTTTTTTTTTGGGGGGGGGGGGCAAAACCTTCGAAACAGCAGATATAAAGTAGCACTTTTTTATTTAGTAACTAAATAAAGGCAAAAAGCACGTATGTCGGAAAATACGGATTAACTTTATCTATACTTTAAATCGTAACCTTCGAGCAGAGCTAATAGCAAATTTCTCCAAAATTTCATCGACTGATACGAGAACATCTCTGTGGACATTCAAGAGTGCCAAGCCATTCAGTCGGTCTTCACTCATCCAACTGCGAAGATACGTTTTGATCCTTTTCATCGAAGAAAATGACCTCTCAACACATGCTGTAGACGTAGGAATGACACAAAAGATGCTCAGTAACTTGTGAATATTCGGAAATATTCCACGTTCGCACTCAGCCAAGCTCTGCAATGCTGTCTTCGGGAAAAGACTGGGTGCTACTTTCAGCCACTTAGCTCGCCATAGTTCAAGCTTAGCCATCACAGCGGAGTCTGGACTCGTTAGATTTGAGGCATGACACAAAAGATGCTCAGTAACTTGTGAATATTCGGAAATATTCCGCGTTCGCACTCAGCCAAGCTCTGCAATGCTGTCTTCGGGAAAAGACTGGGTGCTACTTTCAGCCACTTAGCTCGCCACAGTTCAAGCTCAGCCATCACAGCGGAGTCTGGACTCGTTAGATTTGAGGCATTATAATTTGATCAGTTCTTTAAGATCGCTGCTAGGCTGTTTCACAACAAAAGATGGCAGTATTCCGCTGAAGCCTTTCAGCGTGACCTTGTGCTTTGTGAATCGAGATTCAAGTGATTGTATTAGCTGATCTACAAATGGGAGGAAAATGGAGACGCGATAGTAAAATTCTATATGTTTTTCTGCCGGGATATCACTTGGGATTTTGACAAGTTTCCTCTTTCCTGGCATGACAAGAGTAATTTCTAGTTCTCTGCATAGCCTAGTTGCTTCCAGAAACAGCTGATGAAACCTTCCCTCGGCACTATTTCGGATTTCTTTGAACATTTCTGTTTCACTTTCGACGCACTGAATGCACATAACCATCTGTATAACCATCTGTGTTTTCAGACTGCAGCAGCTTAGATAGATTCAATGTATACCCAAGAAAAAAATCCATCACAATGAGGGTCACTATGTAGTCCAAGCTCAGGATGTTGTTGAGCAGACTTCTGGCTTTCGACAACGTTACCGAGTCCCCGTCCGTCTGTATCTCCTCTAGGGCCTTAAAGATCGGCACAATCAACTGTTTTGAGATCTGAATAGCATCATTTCTGTCGACCCACCTAGTTTCGCACAAGCCTTTAAGATTAAGTGCAGTATAAGTTTTTAGGATAGCGCTTCGCTTTGCACTAAAGTGGGAGAAATTAACTGTTTCACGAATTACCATCATAAAGTGCTTGATTTCAGCTATTTTGCTCGAGTCCGTGAGGACCAAGTTTAGGGAGTGAGCGATACAGTGAACGTACTTGGCGAGCGGATATTTGCTCGAAATAAAAGCCTGGACCCCTGACAAATGTCCAATCATGTTTGGAGCTCCATCATAACCTTGTCCCCTGCAGAGTTTCATGTCGAGGCCAAGTTTCTCAATTCGACTTAGGATAAACTGACCAAGGCTTTCATCGCGCAAGTCCTTAGCAACAGCGAAATCGATGAACTCTTCCCTAATCTGCAGCGTTTCACTGTCCACAAATCGAAGCCCTGGAGCCATTTGTTCCTGCCTTGATATATCTGTAGTCTCGTCTGCAGGAATGGTAAAAAAAATTGGCAGATTTAACTTGGTCAACTATTTTTTCGGTTATTATCTGCCCACAAATATCAATTAATTCATTCTGGATTCTTGGGCTGCAATACTGAGCATTGCCTGCACTTCTCTCAAAGATATCTTTCATAACTGGATCGTCCTTCATCCGATAGCGTATCAAGGTCCTGAAATTTCCATCGTTTTTTACAGGCTCAACAAAGGTAAATTTCCCAGAGTCTTCATCACCACGCAGAGCAATACCCTGTCTTCCACACATATGGCTTTAAAACAAGCTGACCTAATTTTTGATGGAAACCTCGTCCGGCTTGGTCAGAAGCAAACACAGTACAATACTTACAGAAAAATCCTTTTTTTACTGCCGAAAAACTAGCCAAACATACTTATCCGTCCAGCTAATCTAAAACTTCCTTGTTTTCGTTCCTATGACTTGAACTGGGAATGGATGGTTACTGTTGGGTTTAAAAGGCCCTTTGAGTAAGTTGTACTTTATTTCATCGGAAAGCGAGCCTCTTCTGTCAAAGAAACTTCCTATGTCAAGCACAATGTCAATATTTATTTCAGCTTTCGTCACTTCAGCATTTGCTGATATTTGCTGAGCTGAAGTCCTAGGTTCAGTTCCAAAGGGTACGTTTTCGTGAGGTGGAGACGAAGGCTCATTACCGACGGCAGTATTCACTTCGCTATTGCCATCTCTTTCTGATTCAACATCACTAATTCGTCTTTTTTTTTGCTCCAAAGTTCGCGAACACTCTGCTATTTTTTCGGCATTTTCACATTTGGTAACGACCTGTAAATAAAGAACCATCGGTGGCAACAGTAATGGAAAATCTAAAGAAAAAAAATTAAGCATGTTTGGTGACAACATATAGATCATAGAATATTCACTTTACGGTAATTGTAACACTGTCAAATTTATTAAGCTTAATGGCACCCGTTAAAAGTTAGTAGAACGTGTAAACTTTTATTATTTTATAATAAAAAAAGCCCCCTGTCCAACCAGAATCGATCTGATCTTAGCGGAAACTGCACTGTCTAATTCTGTACTCCTAACATTCTCTAAACAGAATTTCCAAGTCCCTAACTAAGAAATGCAAAATTTCTGATGTTACATGGTTTATCAATATTATTTAAATTTTTTTTTGCTAGTGTATCAAACAAGCAATCGTAGAAATTCTGGAGGAATCTCATTTCAAGATGTGTTGTTAGCTCTTTAATAGTATTAAGGCATAATTTAGGGCTGTTGCTCCCGGGACTATGGGTGCCATTGTATCCGATCTTTCGAGTATTTTAAACAAAATGGCGATTTTAAAACGCTGATCCAGTGGAAATTGGGTATATAAGGACCCCTAAGGCACATTTGTTGTTGGTCGATCTGTTCTCCAATCGTTTTCAGTGAGAAAAAGGAACTAGAAAAAGAGCTCGGTGTTTCTTTTCGCGGATGGGGACAAGAAGACTGAAGCCTCAAAAGTACGTTTTAGGCTCAAGTTATGTTCATAGCGATTTAGAACCAGTGATTAATCTATTATGTCCCACTGAAAGGGAAATTTTAGGGTTAACAGTGCAATATGGGTGCTGTGGGGGGGTAGTTCTTCTATTGCGAAAACGAATGAAAAACGATAGTTTCCAAAATTGATCCATTAAAAGCTGTACTTTATCCTGAAAAGGGGGGATAAACGCCCTAATATCAAGGATAATTCTATTTTGCAGTGGAAAGCACTCTCTTTACAAAAAAAAAAATAACAATACAATCGCTAATTAGGGGAGGGTGGGGTTGGTTTGGACAATGCCCGAATGCACCCCACTGTAGTTGTCCGAACCAACCCCACCTGAAAGAAAAAGCCTGAAACCTCACCTACGCCTCAAAACTTACAGATGGCGCCAAAAACCAAAATTGAAACAACTTAACAAAGTCTAAGTTAAAAGTGTCACGCATTAAGGAAGCTAAATGTTTATTAATATAGGATAAATTAAATCTCAAAGTAAAGAAGATACAGGATGCCTTACCTTGGTTTTTTCAGTTTTTTTTTTTCAAATATTTCCAAAACGACTGCACTTGGGGTAACAAAACTACATACGCAAGTAGAATGCTAGATGGCAGGTCTACAGTGTTTTTTTCTTCATTAGCAGACGGTGCTGTAGGAAGAGAAGCGCTTGTCCAGATTCAGCCCGCGTCCGAACCAACCCCACTCTCCCCTACTTCAAAGACGGTAAAAAGTTAGACAGAAAATGGGTTAATAATTGGGCAGTGACTTGACCAGATAATGGTATGCTGTAAAATCACAAAAAAAGGCTTCACACATGATTCTTAATAAAAGCCCTACTTTTGTCAGAAATCCCAAGAAACCATGCGAAAATTAAACATTTCACAAAGTTTCGGGGGGGGGGGGCTGGGCCCGAAGCCCCCCCCCCCCCCCCTGCGTACGTGCCAGGTTAGATTAGGTTATGTTAGTTTAGGTTAGGTTAGATAAGGTTATGTTAGGTTAAGTTTGGCTATATATATCAGAAATGGACTAAAAACCTAAGCTACCAAACCTAATCTAACCTAACCTGTCATCATCAAACCTTGCATTAAATTGAAAAAGTTGACTGGCAACAATGACTAAATCCAAGGAGAAAAAAAAGTATTTCGGACATTCACTAGTGAATGTCGACATTCACGAAATTCGAATATTCACAAAATAAACAGTCAGGGGCAACAGTCATTTGCCCCTTTCCTTTTTAAAGAACAAAAAGTAAACAAAAAGTAAAAAAATTTTAAACGCTTATGGGGGATATGGCACCCTCACTCAGTTTGTTTTAGTAGTAGAGCATTTCTGCAATAGATTAGCTCAGTTTATTTAAACCATGCAAAACACAAGCAGTACTGAGCATTTTTCGTGGGCATAATGTGAAAAAAAAAACCGTTACTCTTACTTCTTTAAAGCCGGCGTCAGTAATATGAAACGATTAAAAGGGTGATATTTAAAATAAGTCTGAACCGGGCATTTGAAGTATTGCGTTGGGCGGAGGTACATTTCAAACGAAAATAACGAAGGTACAATTCACACGAAAATAACAAAGGTAGATGTTGTTCAGACGTAACACCTCCACAAAACAGAACGTGTTAGATGGTTCGACAGGATACGGAGCATGAAGATCCTCCAATCCTTTAAGTTGTCACCCCTGTTTGAGCAGCTTAGCATGATCATCTACTTCAGCTGCTTACTCAAACACCCGCATGAATCATTCTCGAGGTTGACCCAACTGCAAATGGCATGAAACACCCCTGAGATAGGTCACGCACAAGATGGGCGGACGTAATCCGCGTTTGATCTGCTTCTCGGACAGAAGGTTCAATCATTGCCCCAGGACAAACACTCTGAGACAACTAACCGCACCTCTACGCTGGTGACGTTGTCGAGCAGGAGCTTTAAGTCAAGTAAGTCAAGAATTCTGAGACATTCCTGGATTTAGTTTTGCACGATCATTTTGCTTGTTGAATAATAGATTTTCCTACACTGAGTAAACTGAATTCTCCCATATTTAAACTACTCCTGTATTGAATTAACAACAATGAGCGACATATTTTGAACATACAAAAACTAAGCAACGTAATACAAATACGTTACGTTAAAAAACCCTACATTAAGCTACCTAAACACGTCAACAAATAACGTAATGTACTTACTTCTTTGAAGCCTGGCATGCCAGGTAAGTCCATAGAGGAAACGTGAAGGGCTTGATGGCTATTACCAACTGGATTAAAAACGACAGGCTCTCCTATAACAATAATATCACCATTCGACCTAATCTTGTAACAGGGTGAAATATAAAACCACGATCCTTCATTTCCTGAAGAATCTAGATAAACTCGCATCGCGTTCTTCTCGACTAAAGCAGGTAATCTCTTATTCACTGTTAGGAACTTGTTGGACTTAATATGGAGTAGCTGAAAAGGATAAAATTAATTAACTGAGAAGGAAGATAAAAGGATAATGGTAAAGTCTTAAAATAGAGCAAAGAGTAAAAGAAAACTAAGAATAAATTAAGTATAACGTTAAATGCGAAAGGCAAGGGGTAAACAAGAGAAAATAAGGGAAAGTATAAGCTATAATAAGCCATCACATTCTTCTTAATTAAAGCATATAATCTTTTATTCACTGTTAGGAACTTGTTGGACTTCATATGGAGTAGCTGAAAAAAGATAAACTTAATAAGTCAAAGGTATAAAGTGAAAATGAAGGCAAAATGACAGAGGTATAATGACAAAAAGATTAAAATGATATTAAAAGGATGAAACAATATTAAAAATAAAATGCAACTAAGGCTGAAAGGGCAACACGCATCCGATTATTCGCAACTAAAGAAGGTAATCTTTTATTCACTGTTAGGAACTGTTTGGACTTTAACTGGACCTTAAATGAAAAGGATAATGATAAAAGCCATAAAATAGGGCAAAGAGCAAACTGAAAAACTAGGAACAAACTGAAAAAACACATTAGAGGGGAAAGGCAAGGGGTGCAACCTTATAACTGTTTGCAAAGGCAAACTTATAACTTAGTTTTGATTTGGGCAGGGCAGTGCGATCAGCTACGGAAAGTGTCGTATAACAAAAAATGGCATATTTTTATATTTACACTGAAAGACGGAGGAGGGGATTCCAACTCCGATACTTTAACATAATTGTTTGGTTCTCACAAATTCTCAAATGATCAGTTGTATAATAGATAACCCTTATCAATGCTAGCTAACAATAATGTAATAAATAAGTATTGAATTCCCAAATTTTCATTTTTAAATTGGCCACGCCCAAAATCAAGGAGTTTTCTAAAATCAAGGAGTTTCCTCAGCATAAACTATAACAAAGGCATCAAGAAAAATAACAATTTGACACCATAAATGTGTTACTATGATTTCAAAAAAATATGATCGTTCAAAAAAAATCAGAGAAATTCACAAAAATCACAAAATGAATGCAAGGAAAATAATAAAGTATAGGCAATAATAAAGGTATCAACAAGAATTACAATTCGCGATTTATACTCTTTGTTCTTTGTATTATAAATTGACACCAAAACTTTTATTATACTAACTAAATGGTGAATTCTAAATAGTAAAACCGAAAAATTTTCTGTGGCTATACTTTAAATCTAGGGTGAGGTTGTAAAAGGGGGTATTATAGGGGTCCACACATTGAATAACCACCGAAGATAATATAAAAGATAAAAAATACGAAAAAAAGTCAGCAAAGGATAAAAAAAAGATTAAAGAACTAGAAACATATGAAAGAACAAGAGACGCTAAACAGCTGGATATTTCTTCATACACTGAACAACCATCAAAGATAATGCAAAGGATAAAAAACCGCGGTTAAAAGACACGCAAAAGATATAATAAAAGATGTAAAAAGGGAGCAGGTGTAATATAGCTATTGATTAGAGCAATCTTGCGGAACACCATTGGTTAATAAACTCTCGAGCTTGACCGAGTGTCTTCGAAAGTCCTATTCCTGAGATACCACTTTTCCATACCCTGGAAAGGTTCTCTACTTCTTATGGTTGAAAATGTTTATGCTTCGTCTTCTGGTTTCTAAAAAGCATTTGTAACAGTTTTTTTTTACTAGAAAAAACTCAATCTAACAGCATTTTTGTATATGGCAGTAGGTTAAAACTTATTTCTTTAATTTACAAGTGCATAAAAGTGCAAAATTGATTCTTCAATTTGACCACTCAAAGGATTTTTTTTTTCCTTTTTTAATATGTTTTCTTCTATTTACTCTTTGTGATCCCTTTATCCTCAATAGCTCTGAGGTAGCACAATGGATTGATGCTCAGCTTGACAGTACAGGACTCGGAATTTGATTCCTGCTGCCGCAAGGTTGGGCAACAGGCTTTCTACCTATCCCTGTAAAACTGATCAGGCAGCAAAAACGTCGATTTGACGCCCTTATGCGCCATCAATGGCTCTAGAGGATCTTAATTCTTTTAACCCTTCTTCTCAATATTTAGAAACAGCTATTCTAAATATTCTAGCCTGTATTTCAGAAGTCAGAACAAATTATGCCTATGTATCTGTATTAATGAATTAAGACAAGAACGGTAACTTAGAGGAACCATTGTTGACAAAAAAAGTTTCTTCGCAGCAAGAAAAGTACAGCTATGTCTGAACAATGAGAAAAAAAAATATTATAATTATATAAACTGTACAAACTATTTCCACAGTAGTGCCAATCAAACCCGTCAGCTACCAAGATTCACCCTTATGACACACTTACACATTCTCCATTTTCACAGGATTGTTTCTTCGGTCTTGGGGGACCATTTCTGGCTGTGAATGAACAATTGAAGAAACGAAAAAACGCGTATGAAACAATACGTCAGGAAATAAATCAATGGAAAAAACGCAGATGAATTCATTATCCGTCAGGACCGTTTCACTCTATTACAAAGACATTAGTGCATAGTACAATACGTTTAAGTTCATTTCACATTAGTTAGTATTTATTCTATAACTTCTGTTGTTAGTCAGTTGTAAATTACTTCATAATTACTAGCTACTTCACTTCTTTTTGGTAACTCAGTAATAGTTTAGCTTTAACACTGGGATCTAGCGCTGATTTGACCCAATAAGATTTTTCATAGAACTTTCTGATTGGCTGAAAAATTCTACAAAAAATCCTGATTGACTCAAATTAGCCCTATTCAAAATCTCAGTATTAGTGAAACCTCATTGTGAAAGGGACATTTGTGCAAGCAAAGACCTTAAAATACAATAGCCATGAAAAACACTTTTTCAAGGAATTTTCTTGAATTTAGTCCATTTAATTTATTTTAGACTATAAATTTCATGCATTTCCACAAGCTATAGTTGGGCAATATTCGTTATCCATATATCGTTCGAAATATCGATAATAAATATCGAAACGTAAATAGCAATATACTAAACCATACTTGAAATTTTTAGACTATTTTTGGCTTTTTCTACCATCTACCAGTAAACGAACACCCAGTAGTAAAGACCCAACATAGAAAAGTTTTCGCATATGTCCGAGAAGAAGAAGAATAATGTATTGAATTTAATGATCCATGCATATTTAGTGCGTCTGATCATGCCTTATCGACTTCCCACTAACTTTCGTTACAAAAAAAAATAGTTTACTTTTTAATATTTCATTTTGTATTATTAAAAGTTTGAACAAAATGATACAAAATCCTTCTTAATTTCGATTTTCATTATTGAACTTCGGAAAGACCAAGAGTTCATCATACCCAAAAGCGGATTGGAAATATCGATACGTCAAATATCGAAAGTAAAAAATGTCGATAATAATGCATCAAAATATCGCCAAAACACTACCGCGACCTTCATGTGATCCGTCTTCAATGCCACGAAGAAAGGTTTCCTGATGTTTCTTTCCAGAGTGTTCTCTATTATTCTAAGTGTCCAAGGAGAATCCACAATTGCCGCGTGCAGGGCGGTGTTGACCTGCTTGTGAATTGCAATGATTTTCCTATATTATTTGGTATATTTTCAGGCAATAAATCTAGGGTTTAACTCACGAAAAGGCTTACCCATAAACATTTCCCCCACGTGAAATTTAACTCGTCTACGTTTCGTTTTTTAAGTATACATTTAAATTAAAACAAATGTTAACAGATAAATACATTAATAAATCTATATTTATATTGAAACAAATTCTCAAAATCTAGAAATGAGAGTGCCAATTATGTTTTTATCATCTTTGTCCAATGAAAATGCAAAAGAATGTGTTTTTTAGATGAAATACCAAAAAAACAAAAAAAATGTCGATACCTTGAAAGGCGAAGCCAAAAAATCAAGGCTGCCCCCTCCCAAATAGCAGTGCTGAAGGCAGGGAGGGAGGAGTGGCAAAACAGAGTGTGGGATCTTACCCCCTAAAATGCAACCTTTGTAAAATATAACTCGTCTTGACTTTCGTCATCTAAGTTTATGGGCATTCGCAAATCGCTCTGGATTCACCAGTTCCAAAAACTTAAGGATAATATATGCGCCAAATCTCATTATTTAACCGATCCACATCGATGGCAAACACCACAATATTCTAGTTAGCATAAGCCTTTGATTGTGATTAATTTGTATCTTAAACTAAAGCTTTTAGATTAATTAAATAGGCGTACCTGAACAGCGTTTCCATAATAAACTTCTGAACCATAAACTTTTTTATTCTCCGTCTCGTTTTGCTTTCGTTCAACTTCGGCTGCATGCTAAAAGGACAGATAATGAAGAATAAGACATTGATCAAATAGCGAATAGACATAATAAGATACAAACAATAGGGAGTAAAATCTGGAATGGTTGATAGGAGAACTAAGGGAATAAACAGAATAAAAGAAGGTAACAAATATTAGATTATTCATCACTTCAAATTTTCAGTCCCCCCCCCGCCCTTCCAAAAAAATGAAACGTACCAATATTTATTCTAATTAACAATAATTGTCAAATAAGCGAAATAACAAATTAAGTAATATAAGGAGGTTACATACTCAATAACTCCCGCGTCTATATTACAGATGGACAATGGTTTCATAAACACCATTTCTATCGATTTGTGGCCTCTGAGAAAATTAAATTCAGACTGAGATAAAAGATAGAGTTTCAATCCTGAAATGGACATACAAAGAATCTACTGAAGTAATAGATTAACGTTATTTTCTAGTCCTAGGATGGCTCATTAGGGGTGATTTGTGCTCCTTGGGATATCTCAAACACTGGGTTAAAGCAAAAGCTTTGGGATTCTTTGTCCTAAATAATAGAACTTCAACCTAGATTCCAGAGCTATTGGGTTCCAAAAAATCTTTCAAAGAGATCTAGTATTCATCACGTACTACAGTTTAATTGCGCAGAAATCAAGGTCTTTCAGAGATGGATGAGGGAGCGTATGAAAACAAGGAAAAGATCGGCAATTATCCCAAGGAAAAAGATTCTAGCAGAGTGGGGGACAAGACAAAACAACAAAAAGTTCTACTTGTAATCAATTTTTATGACAATCCTTCGTCATTAGTACATGTTTTAATAAGTTCAAATCATTCACGAATCATGGAAAATGGCCTCACCAAACGTATGGCCCTGATTGTTTTACGCTTTATATTTTATAGCTAAAACTAAATGTAATCAACTAAAATCTAATCTTTAAGTGTGAGGAGGACAAGGGGAATACCATAGTTGTTTAAACCCCAGTTCTAAAGACCTAATTCATGATCATGCCATTGACCAGTACAGAAAAGTAATTCAGACATTGAGATTTTTGTTATGGGGAGGGAGATTGATTTTCCCTTCGATCCTCACACGTTTTCTACCCCTTTGTGACGAAAATGACGAATTTGGCGCAAGCGAGGCCACAAAGCTATCGAGTAAAAATTCTAGGATAGCCAATTGATATAAAATTATCCACAGACTATACATTGAGCTTTCTAGTTTCAGAGGCAGTAACAAGGGTGCCTATCAGAGAAGGGCCGGGAACTTAGTTGTCCACCACCCCTACATTTTGAAAAATACCTCCTTTTTGATATTTTCAGTTAAAAATACCTTTCATCTGGCGAATTTTAATGAACAAAAATAAAAACAACACACATCATATTACACTGGTTTGAGATATTTTGGCTTTTATAAGACTGTCTTTGGGTTAAATAGATTTTATAGAAAACATACTTGAAAAATATACATAGAATATCCTGTTTAACATAGAAGTTGAAACATCCACCAAAGTGTGACCAAATGGTCCAAGGAGGACAAGGGGATACTTACTAAACCCGCACAGCTAATTTTTTTACATTTTCGAAATCTAAGAAGGGAAGGTGAAAAAAATGGGGTAAAAATAGGATGCACGATAGAGGGTATGATAAAATGTTTGTGTCAGAAAAGTACCCTTTTTTCGAACATTGCGAAATTTCGTACTTATCGATTTAGGGGCTTCCAAGAGCGAGAGAACTGCATTAGAAAAACTTTTATTTCACTTTAATATTTTAATATGAGAGTAATGTTAGTTGATAAAAAGTACTATAATTAAAAAACTTCTTCCATAAAAACAAAATAAAGCAGAAAAAAAGGCTAAATGATTTTCCAAGCGTAAAACTACCACAAATCACCATCAATAAATAAATGAAACCCAAAACGAACGGAAATTACAACAAATAGCCGAGTCAAACTCGAAACGAGCATAAATTAAGGGGAGTAGGGCTGAAACTCCCTGTACCTTCTAAAGACGAGAACATGATTTATATTTTAAAGAAAACAATCTTTATTTCGAGCTCCCTGTTCCGATTTCTCATTATATCGATAAAAAAAGATTTAATCCCCATCATAACCAGGATGACTGAAAACAAGAACAAATAAAACAGAAAGAAACAAATTAAACAGAAAAAAATTTCAAACGTATTTTATTTTTGATAACCAGCAACCCACATAATGCGTTTTGATTTAGCCAAACGTCCCCCTTAACAGTTCCTGAAAATTCCAAATTAATACCATTAGGCTTGGAAAAATGATATCACTAACAGCAGTGGTACTTCTAACAAAAATAGTAGTAGTATTCACATAGGGCATTTTAATTAGTTCAACATATCCCTCAACATGCCCTGAGATTTTTAATCTAGTACTTCAAGTCGTTCTTGAGACACTATTGATTCAGTCTTCTTACAGCTAGCATGTACTTATTGTGTTTCAGTTTAATCCAACATAACCCTCAACATTTCGTGAAACTTTCTTTTTAATATCCTTAGCCTTGAAAGTAGTATAAATAGTACCAGTATTATGCACATACTACCTTATGGTTAGTTCAATATCCCCCTCAACATGCACTGAAAGCTTCAACTCAATACTCTAAGCGGTTCCTGGGATATAGCTTTTACGCGTGATTAAAGCCTGCATCCACATAGGGTTTTTCAATTCAGTCAACACGCTCCTTGCTATTCCCTGAAAGTTTTACCGCAATACACTTAGCTTCAGTAGTACTAGTAGTAGTTGCAGCAGTAGTAGTCGTAATAGAACTGGTAGCAGTTTTAGCAGTAGTTGTAGTGGCAACAGTAGTAGTATCAGTCGTTGTAGTATGCACGTTTTGCATTTTGGTTAGTTCAACATCACCCTCAACATGACCTAAAATTTTAAACTTGATACTCTAGACCATTCGTGGGATACTGATTATACATCTTTTTGACAGCCTCCCTGCATAGATTTTGATTTAGTACAACACCCTCTTAAACATTCCCTGAAAGTTTCACCTTTTTACCCTTAGCCTCAGTACTAGCAGTCATAAGTAATAGTAGCACAAGCAGTAGCAGTAGTGGCAGTAGCAGTACGCATCAAGCGCCTTTTGGCTTGTCCAATATCCGTGTCAAAACGTCCTGAAAGTTTCAACTTAATACTCCAAGCTGTTCCCAAGAAATGACTCATACATCCTTTTGAGAAGCTGAATGCAGACAGTGTTTTGATTTAATTTACGATCTCTCCTGAAAATTTCACCTTAATAACCTCAGCCTCAGTAGAAGTAATAGCCGTAGCACTAACAGAAGCATTAGTGATAATATGCACATAGTGTCTTTTGGTTAGTTTAACATTCCCCTCAAATTGCCCTGGAAGTTTTACCTTAATACTCTACAAGATGAGAATACTCTATACTCTACACTTAATACTCGACAAGATGAAACTAAAACAGAAGAAATACTTAGCAAGTGGGGTCTTAGAAGTTATTAACTTAATACTCTAATCCTCTCCTAAGATATTGCTTTTTTGAAAACCTGCATGCATACAGTCTATTTTGATTTAGTTGCATCTCCCCCTAAACATTCTTTAAAATTTTTACCTTTATGTCATTAGCATCACTAGTTAAAGTAATCGCAGCAGTAGTAATATGCACTTAGTGCCTTTCGGTTAGTTCAAAATCCATCTCAACATACCCTTGAAGTTTCAACTTAATAATCTGAGGAATTGCTGGTACATCCTTTTTACAATCAACTTGCTCATTGTGAATTTTGATTTAGTTCAACATTCCCTTGAATATTCCCAGAAAGCCTCACCTTAATACGCTTAGCTTCAGTAGTAGTAGAAGTAATAGCATTAGTAGCAGTACGCCCCTAGCACTTTTTTTTAACAGCCCCTCAATGCAAGCTGAAACTTTCAGTTTAAAATCGTAAACGGTTCCTGGGGCTTTCCGGATACGTCCTTTTGAAAACCTGTGTGCGAATAGTGTGTTTTGTTTAAACCTGCTTTAACATTCCATAACATTTTTGCCTTAATATCCTAAGCGTTAGTGAAAGTTGTAGTATTAGTAGTAGCAGTAGTAGTAGTAAGAGTAGAAGAACTCGTAGTAGTAGTCCTAGTATTAGGAGCAGTAACAGTGGTAATAGTAGTAGCCGCAGTAGTAGCAGTTTCCAAGATATTACCAATACACCCTTTTGACAACCTGCATGCAAACAGCGTGTTTGATTTTTTTCAAATTCCCCAGAATATTCCCTGAAATTTTCACCTTCATACCCTTAACCTTAATTGTAGCAGTAGTTAACAGTAGTAGAAAGAAGTGGCGTTTGGAAAAGAGTGGGGCGGAGGAGAAGCGTGCTCAGCTGTGTAAGACTCACACTGCTGTGATAAAATTTTTAATCCAAATAAAACCAGATCTTTTTTAAATTAAAAAAAAAAACTAATCTATTCAGTCAATCAAACAATTCGTGGTAACGAACCTTAGTAAGGAGCGACCCGGCTCAATCGAAACTCAAACGGAATTTTGACACCAATAGATATATCAATAGAATCGAATTTTTATGCTGATTTTAAATTTATAAGTTTCATCAAATTTATTCTTACTTATCACAAGTTAAGAGCCTGAGAAAATTTGCCTTGTTTTGGTAAATAGGAGGAAATACCCCCTAAAAGTCATACGATCTTAACGAAAATTGCACCATCGCATTCAGCGTTTCAGAGAACCCTACCGTAGAAGTTTCAAGCTCTTATCTACAAAAATGTGGAACTTAGTATTTTTTGCCAGAAGACCGATCACGGGTGCGTGTTTATTTATTTTGTTTGTTTGTTTTGTTTATGATTTTTCCCAGGAGTGATCGTATCGACCAAGTGGTCCTAGAATGTCGCGAAAGGGCTCATTCTAACGGAAATTAAAAGTTCTAGTGCCCTTTTTAAGTGACCAAAAAATTGGATGGCACCTAGACCCCCTCCCACGCTTATTTCTTTCCCAAAGTCAACAGATCAAAATTTTGAGATAGCCATTTTGTTCAGCGTAGTTGAAAAACACAATAACTATGTCTTTGGGGCTGACTTACTCCCCCATAGTCCCCAGGGGAGGGGCTGCAAGTTACAAACTTTGACCAGCGTTTACATATAGTAATGATTATTTGGAAGTGTACAGATCTTTTCGGGATGATTTTTTGGTTGGAAGGGGGGTTGAGGGGAGGGGCTAAGTGGGAGGATCTTCCCTTGGAGGAATTTTTCGTGGGAGAAGAGAAATTCCATGAAGGGGGCGCAGGATTTTCTAGCATTATTTAAAAAAAAAACAATGAAAAAATAAATATGAAAAAGTTTTTTTTTCAACTGAAAGTAAGGACCAGCATTAAAACTTAAAACGAACATTGATTATTACGCATATGGGGGGTCCATCTCGTCCTAAATAGCTCGCTCTTTACGCTAAAGTATTTTTAGTAATTTCAACTATTTATTCTACAGCCTTTGTGATTCAGGGGGTCAATCTTAAAGAATTGGGACAAAATTAAAGCTTTAGTGTAAAGAGTGAGGTAATAACGAGGGGGCAAACCCCCTCATATACATAATGAAAATATACGAATATAGAAGTTCGTTACGTAAGTTAATTTGTAAGTTATGTATATTTTTTACTAATAAAAACGTTCGTTCAAAATTAAAAATTTTAGTTGCCTTTTTAAGTAACCGAAGAATTGAAGGGCAACTAGACCTCGTCTCCCACCCTTTTTCTCAAAATCGTCTCATCAAAACTAAGAGAAAGCCATTTAGCAAAACAAAAATAATAATACGCAAATTTCGTTTTGATTATTCATTTGCGGAGGGCCAAAATAAAAACATTAATTCAAAATGTTCAGAAATTAATTTAAAAAAACAAAACAAGTTTTTTTGACTGAAAGTAAGGAGCGACATTAAAACTTAAAACGAACATAAATTGCTCCGTGTATGAAAGTAGCTGTTCCATCCTCAACGTCCCGCTCTTTACGAAGAGTTATTTACTGTTTAATAAAGTAGGATTGAGAGAAAGAGTAAAACTTTAGCGTAAAAAGCGGGATGTTGAGGGAGGAACAGCCACTTTCATACACGGAGCAATTTCTGTTCGTTTTAAGTTTTAATGTCGCTCCTTACTTTCAGTCAAAAAAACTTGTTTTTTTTTTAAATTAATTCAATATTAAATCGACACAAGTTAAAATGCTACAGGACCCAATAACGTAATAGAATTATAACATTGTACAAAAGCGAGGATCAAATTTTGTTCACACTCCACACGTCACAGGCAATCGACTACAATTCGGGAACAGGCACTGTTGCTTGGCAAGGAAGTCTATTAGTAGTAAGTAATAATATTAGTAACAACATATTTCGCATGTAAATATAGGTGTTGCGTTAAATTCTCTACGAATTGCCAGAATCGTACATTAACCTTTACATTCATTTCCATGATGAACAGAAAAGGCGGTAAAATTGAATATTATTTTGTCACAAACAATTGAAAATTTTAAATAAACGAGCAATACTGGCGAAGAACGCCATCAAAGAAGAGCGTCTCAAAAATAAGAGACACAAGCAAGACCGTAGCCAGAAGTTTCGTTCGAAGGGGGTTATTTCTTTAGGGAGGGGCGCGGGACATAAAAAATTTATGAGTTGGACAAAATGTGGGGGGAGGGGGGTTCTGGGAAGAACGACTAAGAACGTAAAACACACAGTACGTTTTTAATGAGAAAAGAAAATAATCGTAATAAAAAAATTTCGGATAATAAAAAATAGCGCAAATTTCGGATATGACTTTATAACAGAATTCTCTACCAGTATCTGATTGCAATATCGTATTTATTGCAACAACTTAAACTATTATAACACTTTGAATTTGACAAAAGGCCCTTGATAGAACTGTATTTGTTTATGGAACACTTCCTTTTGTAGTGACAGCGCATATAGCCTTGCCCACCACTTCCCGAATTAGCTGCAGCCGCTTCTCTCAGCGAAATTTCCTAAAAATCAAATTTCATCCATAGAAAATAACTTTTTTCTACAAATTACAAACTGATAACGTGTGTAAACCTGCGTGAGGGTACCATTTTCGTATGCAAGTTTATAGAAGTCGGAGCCTTCTATTACAATAAAACATCCAAAACGTTTCAGTTATCTATGCGATCAAGGTCGTATCAGGGACTTGTATTCGTACAATATCACCAACTTGAGTCAGACGAAATTGTTTTGTGAGGATCGCAAAATTTTTGTCGATGGCAGTAGAATATTTCCGTTCGCTACCCCTCTTGCTATAGAAATTAACTTGCGTTTTTCAGCCAGAACTTGATGCGAAAACCTAGTAATTTGCATGTCGTCTTCGAACTTTTTCTTTGGAATATGGTTTTTGGTAAGAATACCGCATATTTTTTTTCTGAAATACTACTTTTATTTCTTTTTTTTGCTGATCCTCGGTTTTAAAAGCAATGGCAATTTCTTTAAGTTGTTCTCTGGTTTAGTATTTGCATTTGTTCGCTAGGCAAAAAAGAAGAAGATGCTATGACTATGACGAGGCTTTCCATGAACTATCTTAACATATTTCCACATAGCAAAGATTTTGGATATGACCTAATTACAGAATTTTCTATCCAATATCAGATTGCAACATGACTGGAGCACCGAATGTTAAAAATATTGAAAGAACTTGATGCGCTACATCTTACACCCTCTTTGTTTCGTTCACTAGAGATAAGGATCGGATTTTAAGGATTGGAGTTTTTTCTCTCTTTTTTGGACATTTACCAGAGCAAATCTCTGATTGTCGGAATTAACCGGTAAGCGTCCGAATGCATAAGAATGTAATCAAATATTGTTCTTTCACAGACGTATTTGGTGTTTGTTGACATTCACCAGTGAAGGTCGACATCCACAATTTTTTTACATTTACGGTAATACGTACATATCTGAAAATCATAGAAAACAGCCGTAATTTGTTTTGATTTTAGAAATTTTGTCTGCTAAAGGCCCATTCACGATGAGGTTTTACTAATACCGGGATTTTTTCTAGCCCTAATTTTAGATTTTTCAGAAAGTTTTCTGATTGGCTGATTCATGTTAGAAAATTTTGTGTTTCACAAGTTATGTTCGCTGAAAGTTTATTTCTTTTTTTTTTTTTTTTTTTTTTTTTTTTTTTTTTTTTTTTTTTTTTTTGTTCAATTTGTCGAGCAGTCTTAAACGCGCTCAGTTTTATAATTTTTGATCATTGACATTAATGGTTTTTTTTATTTTTTTTTTATTCATCATTATTCAAAACCATTCTATCTCATTTTCATTTTATGGTACTAAGAACACATAAAATCTCTCCAGAAACAAAAGTAACATTCGCGAGTGCATTTCAGGTAAATTAATTAAAAGAGCGTGTAAATTTTAATTTTTCTTCGTTTTGGAATTCCTTTATTCATTAACAGCAATATCCGTTCATTTTAGAAAAAAATACTCGTTTTCAATAGTCGAAAGATCTAATGAATATGCCTCCGAGTCCTTGCCTCTGGGGCTACAGGGGTCGTGACAGCCCCAGAGGCATGTTTATTTGACCTTTCCAATATGTTGAAAAAAGTTATCCGCAAATTTTTAAAGAATGACATGGGAGAGGGGGAACAGTGGTGTCTGGGGGGGGGGGGTTCAAATTAGCAATTTCAAAGCAAATGAGCCCCCCTTCCCTTCCACCCAGGTTTCTTCAACCACCTCTTCCAGACAAACTGGCAAGAGGAAAAAGTAATACGCACGAGCCACTCTACTCTTTACCTAGTCAACTCTACCGTGTTGACTCAGAAAACAAAGGAGCGACCTATAAAAAATCTACTTGTCTGCATTCAGAATCAAAGCAAAATACAGGGACAAGCTGGAATTAATTTTTAATGCCCAAAGAAGAGTTATATTGGCTTTGTTATATTTCACTATGGCATTTTTCTTCTTTATCAGAGGTCTATTTTTGTACTTTTATAATAGTATGTCAAAATTGTCAGTGGTACTGTCAATTTCTCAATAACAATGATAATAATTTGGACAACGACTGTTTTATTCAACCCTGAAAGGTTTGGGCTTACATTTGAGCAAAACAATTTAGTACCAATACGAATATATTCATTTAACACGATTGATTTTTATATTATTTTTTTAGGATGTATGCTAAACGTAACGAAGGCCAGGCAGCTGAAAGTTAAATCATCTAGGACTTCTAGATATTAAATAATATATTATTGATTAATCTTTTATTAACATTAATAGATATAAAATATGGCAGATACACTCAGAGTAGAGGTCTATTCTTATTCCACAGAAGCCAAAAGCAAATATACACAACAAATAACAATAAGTTCCTTTTATCGTCCACCTCCTTCTCAAGGAAGAATCCTCAGACACAATGCTGACAATGTTTATCAATTTGCGCGCACACAGATGATTAAATAAGTCAATACATTTTTACATTTCAATAATTTTGATTAAGCTACTTTTTCTGTTTTGTAGGGCCTTTCAGCAAATACTAGTCGTTTTTAAAACAAAAAAGATAAAATATATCTTGAAGCATAAAGATATGTCTTTTCCTTTTTTTCAAAGAAAATCAGAACAAGTTTTTGTTTCACTCAACTAAGGCTCTCAGCTTCCACATTAAGCGGAAGTTCAACTTCCACACCATCACTCTAGTAAGAAACGTGCGAGGGTAAACGACTCTATTAAGAAGCGAATCCAAGCGTTGAATACTTGGAATTTTTTTGGTATCATTAGAAAAAAAAAGTCTGAAGAGATTTAGATAAAAGGAACACACCAGATGATGTTTCAGAAGCAAATTGAATTATTTAATATGCAGAGTTATTGTAAACAGATTCTGCTAAATTGTCTATTTCTAAAATGTCTTAGGCTAAAAATTGATTGAAAAAAAAACTTTTTTTATACATTAGCAAGTGCTAGGAATACAGAATAATGAAAAACTTACATGCAGTCTTGTCATCAGCTCTGGATCCACAGGGTTATTGGTGCTTGCTGAGTTTTGCTTGGCAGCTCTCCAAAATTGTTTCTGGGCAGAATATCGGTTCATAGGACATATTTTAAAACGACAGTCTGAAAAAAATAAGCTAAATGAAACCCAGGTATATAAAAATCAAATTTGCAACAAAACAATATGTGTTCAATTTCTGTGGTCTATAATGCGTTCAATATATTTCTCTTGATAGACAAGTCATTAATTTTGGGAAAACTTTAGGATTTAGAAGCAGGAAAGTTTTGACTTTGGCCGAAGGTTGTTGCACGTGGGAAGTCAACTGCCACTACAGTCTGCCCTCCAAGAAATTAAAAAACAAGGCATAAAAATACATTTTGCTGGATTTTAACCACCTAGAGAAAGTGTGCTAACCCCCTCCTTCAGGATTGAACCAGCAGGCATGTATGCCTAAAACTATAGGACGACCAAAGTCCCAGTAAATCTTCACTATGTTCCGTATTATATCTTACGTTTCAATGTCTGGCGAGTCTTTGAGAAGTACTACCTTCAGGTAGCTGTGAAATATGCAGACGGATATTTTATTTAATTTCATAAAGAGTAAAATTTCAATGATCAAACAGTTTGTGGTAACGAACTGTATGTAAGGAGGGACCCAGCATAATAGTAACCAAAACTCTAAAAAACGGAATTTCGATACCAATAGAGGCATCAAAAGAATCGAATTTGTATGCTGATTTCAGATATATAAGTTTCATCAAGTTTAATCTTACCCATCAAACGTTACAAGCCTGAGAAAAATTGCATTATCTTAAAAAAGGGGGAACCATCCCCTAAAAGTCATAGAATCTTAATGAAAATCGCACCATCAAATTCAGCGTATCAGACCACCCTACTGTAGAGGTTTCAGGCTCCTATTTGCAAAAATGTGGAATTCGGCATCTTTTGCTTGAAGAAAAATCACGTATGCATGTTTATATTTTTTTTCTAGGTTGATCGTATCGACCTAGTGGTTCTAGAATATCGTAAGAGGGCTCATTCGAAAAAGTTCTACGGTCCTTTTTAAGTGACAAAAAAATAAAGGGCAGCTACGCCCGCTTCCATGCAAATTTTTCCCAAAGTCACCAGATAAAAATTTTGAGATAGGCATTTTGTTCAGAATAGTCGAAAAATCTATTAAACTATGTTTTTGAGGGTGACTTAATCCCCCACAGTCCCCGGGAGATGAGCGAGGTATTGACTGGGGGCGAGACCCCTGATATGCGTATTAATTTTTGTTCCTTGTAAGTTTTATTGTTGCTCCTTACTTTCAATTAAAAAAACTTTTTTTTTATTTCTGATCGTTTTTTTAAATAATGCGGGGAAATCCGGTGCCCCCTTCATAGAAAAGTCCCTTCCCTAATAAAAACTCCCTTCATGGAAAGATCTTCCCACGTAACCCCCTCCCCTGACCTCCCCCTATCGCCAAAAACATTCCCCCTGAAAACGTCTGTATACTTCCCAATAACCAATACTATACTTAAACAATGGGCAAAGTTCATAACTTGCAGCCCTTTTCCCGGAGACTTTGGGGAATTAATTCACCCTCAATTATATGGTTTATAGATTTTTTTCGACTGTGCTGAACAAAATGGCTATCTCAAAATTTTGATCAGGTGACTTTAGGAAAAGACTGAGCTTGGGGGGGGGGGGGGGGGTTCTAGTTGCTCTCCAATTTTTGTCACTTAAAAAGGGCACTAGAACTTTTAATTTCCTTGGGAATGAGTCCTCTCGCGATATTCCAGGACCAGTGGGTTGATACAATCACAAAAAAATAACAAATAAACACGCATCCGTGATCTTTCTTCTAGCTAAAAATTCAAAATTCCACATTTTTGCAGATAGGAGCTTGAAACCTCTACAATAGGGTTCTCCTGATACGCTGATTCTGATGGTGTTGACTTTCTATGACTTTCAGGGGGTATTTCCCCCTATTTTCGAAAAAAAGGCAAATTTTCTCAGGCTCATAATTTTTTATTGGTAAGACTAAACTTGATGAAACTTATATATTGGAAATCATCATAAAAATTCGATTCTTCTGATGTATCTATTGCTGTCAAAATTTCGTTCCTTAGGGTTTTGGTTGCTATTGAGCCGGGTCACTCCTTACTTACAGTTCGTTACCCCGAATTGTTTGATAAAGAAAGAAAATTCGAGATGGCTAGGGCAAGTTCTGCAGATGAAGGATGACAGAATGTCAAAGATTGTCCTTTTCGACAGGTTGTTCCCAGTTGAGGTGGGAGGATGCCGTAAGGAAAGATTTAAAGGAAATGGGAACTTCCTGGGAGAGTTTACGGAGGGAGACTTAAAGAATCAAAAGTGATCAGAAGGCAACTGGCCCCTCCACGCCCTCTTTTTCCTAAATGCGTGTGATCAAAATTCTGCGATAGCCATTTTTCGGTAAAACTCCAAAGGTCAAATAACTATGCCTCCATGGTTGACAAAGCCCTCCCCAGCCACCGGCGCAGGGGCTGTAAGTTGTGCAAGTTGTCCATTGTTAACATATAAGGATTTTTACGTAAGCGGTGGTCGTATAAACTTCGGAAGAGGTTCTAGCTCCCTTTTTAGGTGTAAAAAGTTATCAGACGGCAACCAGTCTCTTACCACGCCCTTTTTTCTCCAAATGCTTCCAATCAAAATTTTGAGATAGTCATTTTTGATAACTACGGTCCCGGGCTTGACAACCCTCAGCCGCCGGGACAAGGGCCGTAAGTTATACAGGTTGCTTATTGATAGTGGATAAGGTTTTTATGGAAGGGGTGGTCGTAAAAACTTTGGAGGAGGTTAATTCGATTGGAAATCAAAAGTTTTAGGGTCCTTGTTAAGATTCAAAAGCGATCGAAGGGCAGTCATCCCCCATCCCTCCGCAAAAAGCCCTCCGCAGCCAGGTCAAATAACTATGCCTTCAGGGTTAACACACATCCCCCCAGCCTCCGGGGCTAGAACTATAAGTTATATATTTTGCCCATTGTTAACATATATGGATTTTTATTGGAAAAGAGGGAGTGTTTGAGACTGGGTGTTCAAAAAGGCTTAGGATATTAAACTGAAGCTTTAAGGAAATTTTGAGAAGGATGCCGAACAAATTAAAAACACATTATGTGCTTGCTGATTATTAAAAGGAATATCATTAATATCCAAAGTTCAAAATTTCAAGGTATGCTGAAGAGAGATTTGAGGATAATCATCCCCCCTCCTTACCTTTTAGGTGCCTCCCCCGCTCAACACTGATCGAAATTTTGATGGGAAATATTTTATTCTGGGTGTATCTGAAAGGGCTAAGGGCGTTAAGGTAAACGTTGGAGAATGCGGTGGGGCATGCTATATTGAATCAAAAGCACTACGTGCATTCAGTTTATCAAAAAGGAGGATCTCCAATATTTTTAGAACGACTGAGGGTATTGAATTGAAACTTTCAGGACATGTTGAGAGGAGTGTTTAAAAGGGGTTGGAAGGCCACCAGCCCCCTCCTATGCCTTTTTAGTTGTCCTTCCTTCCAAAGTATTTGATCAAAATCTTGAAAAATTGACATCTTGCTAAAAATATTCAAAAGCTAAAACAACCATGCCTATTGAGATGACATAATCTCCTGCAGCTTTGGAGTGGGATGCCTAAAACAGAGGCCTAAGAGCAATGTAGGCACAATGTATTATTTCATTTTTTCGTTGTTTTTTTTTTTTTTTTTTTTAGACCAAGGGACTCCGTATCGAAGGAGTCGTCATATAAAATTCGAAAAGGACTCATTTAGTTGGAAATTTAAAGAGCTGCTGCCCTTTTTAATATTCGAAAGTGATTGGAGGGCAACTAACCGCAACTAACCCCCTTCCACGCCCGCCATTTCCTGAAACACATTGAATAAAAATGTTGATAGCCCTTTAGTTCAACATAGTTGAAAATCCCGGAAATTATGTATTTAAGGTTGACGACTAAGCATCAGCACTGTTTCTGTTTTCTGTTTCTGTTTTTTCTTGCCTGTTTCTGTTTCTGTTTTTACAAAAAATAGAACAGAAAACAGAAACAGGCTACCTGTTTTTGTTTGACCTGTTTCTGTTTCTGTTCTGTTTTTTTTTTCATCTGTTTTTTTCCGTTTCTGTTTTTTTTTTTATCTGTTTTTCTGTTTGTTTTTTTTTTTTTTTTTTTTGAATGCCGCGCTATCTAGCGGGTATGATACCGAAATCGTCCTTTGTCAACAAGAAGAGTAATTTCTTTGATATTCAGGTGAAATCATAGCGACATCTAAACTAGAAGCTCGATTTCCTTGCTAACCTTCGTCTAATTTTGTGTGTTGGAGCAAGCATCCTAAAGGTAAAAATTATGAATAGTTAAATTAGACCAGCCATGCTAGTCTATTTGAACTTTTGTATGTATGAGGGTTCTAGGCTTATTGTTATCAGTCAGCTCATTCCAGATACAGCACAAGCCCATTTAACTTCTTCCTTTTTTTTTTCTTTTTTGTACTATGCTGTAACTCAGACTTATTTATCCCTAGTACCACACAATTGGACATGCAGAATTCAAATATCACATTGATTTTTTTTCATTTTTTTTTTTAAAGAATCATCACAACATTGTCGATAACTACATTGTATGCAAAAATTAGTCCTTCCTTCGTCTAATCTTTCGTCTTCGTATTTGTGCGCTGGAGCAAGCATCCTAAAATTAAAAATTATGAACAGTTAAATTAGACTAGCCATGCTAGTCTATTTGAACTTTTGTAGGCGTTTAGGGTTCCATGCCTATTGTTATCAGTCAGCTCATTCCAGATACAGCACAAGCCCATTTAACTTCTTCCTTTTTTTTTTCTTTTTTGTACTATGCTGTAACTCAGACTTATTTTATCCCTAGTACCACACAGTTGGACATGCAGAATTCAAATATCACATTGATTTTTTTTTACTTCATTTTTTTATTTTTCAAAAGAATCATCACAACATTGTCGATAACTACATTGTATGCAAAAATTAGTCACCCTGAATGGGTGTATCAGGATTCTTGTAGGACAAATGCCTGTCTGTAATTTAAAAAAAAAAAACTGATTCAAATGACTTTCAGGTACAACTGCAAAACTGTCATGGATATTTCCTCTGATGAAGAGGTAGAAGTTTTACCTAAAATCATAAGGAAAAAGCCAGTTTGGGCTAATTATGGTGTGAAAGACAAATGCAGCATCACCTGCAAGGTTTGCAAAAAGACTATCAAGGCTAGTGGAGGTTCTTCAACTAATTTTGTCAATCACCTGGAAAATGTTCATAAGATTAAGGTGAAAGTACAGTCATCTGCCTCTACTGCACCAGCACGGCAGGACATGGATAATGTTGCCAATGGCCCAGAAGCTGTTGTTTGTCGTACAGTACAGGGTTCATTGCCAGGATGTGGGATAGCTGAAGAACAGCCAAAGAACCAAAAGAGCAATTTTTCTTTCTCTAGAAAAGGAACTAGAGATATCTGTTCTCTGATGTTGCGCAACCGCTCAAGTCAACTTAAATTGACAAAACAGTGTGTAAGAACAGTACTTGCAGACAAGTTACCACTTTCCATTTTTGACGTGCAAGCCATGCGTTGACTGATACACTCCTTGACAGGCGGTATTTTGCCTCCATCGGGTCGTACCATAAAAAGGCATGTGTTTCAAGCAAAGAAAAAGAAACTGTTGAAACTGGAATTGGATATGAATCAGACACGAAAGGTATCTATAACATTTGACTGCTGGTCATATACAGGGCGAGGATACTTGACAGTGACTGTACATTACCCCAAGCTAGTCAGTGGAAAATGGGTTGTTCACAGTTGCATCTTGCACTTTAAGCGTCTCAAGGTTCGGCATACAGCAGCAAATATACTTGCAGCAATCATAGTAGCCCTGAAGAAATTTGAACTTGAAGACAAATTGATCTGTGTTGTAACTGATTCTGGCTCGAGCGTCGTAAAAGCTTGTCAAATTGGTGGAATTGAACGTTCATCTTGCTTTGGCCACTGCCTCCACCTCAGTGTCACAAATGGCCTCAAATTTTGGGGAGAAATGAATTTGACGTAGAGCAAACACCGGAATGTGATTCAGATGATGAAGGTGAACCCGAACAAGGCACTAGTAGAGAGCAACGTTCCTCAGAGATTGGTCTGACAGAAGATGACCTTCCTGATATCATAGATTCAGACATTGTTGACACTGCTTCAGATGTATATGACTTGGAAGAGTACGACTCCGAAACAGAAACTGAATGGGATGAATGGGCCAGTGGTGCAAATGATTTTACTGAAATTGAAGACTCAGTCTCGCTCAATGGTGCACTCAAAAAGTTGCGTCGGACACTCAAGCTGCTAAAAAAGTCAAATATTCAACACGACCTCTTTGAAGGGCTTTGCAAAGAAATAGGACTAAGTGGTCACATCCCTCATGATATGAAAGTGCGTTGGAATAGCACTTACGTGATGATTAGTTCCATGTTACACAGAAAATCTGCTCTACAGAAATTTTATGATGTAAATGTTCGCAATGCGAAAATTAGAGAACTTGAACTTACTGAGCAAGACTGGTCACTTTTAGAATGTGCAACAAGTTGTTTGAGCCCTTTTGAAGAGGCCACCGAACTGGCTAGTGAGTCCACTTACACTACTTCAAGCAAAGCATACATGCTGATCAAGGGATTGGTGAGCTTCTGTGAAGCGAGATCGAAGAGGCTGCTTGAGAATCGCCTGTAGGATCAGCTGCTTATGCAGTTAAAAAAGTATTTTGTGCCAAATCCTAGATTCAAGTTGGAGCTCTACCAGCGTGCAGCTTATCTTGATCCTTGTACATATGAACGAATGACTTTAGAAGAAAGAGCGGCAGCAAGACAGTCCCTCATATGTTTACTTTGACCACCAAAAGGTCGTAAGTACCAGTAGCCTATAAAGAGTGGGGGCTAGAGATTTTTTGACAACCGTGGTATATAAGTCTGCTATTTTTGCTTATTGCCTTTCTTGGCAGGCGAATGGCGAATAGTGTTTGTTTTCTTTTCTGAATAAATGTATACCTATACCTATTCTTATTGAATGTAGAAAAATCTTAGTAATGTCAAGCAAGTTCGAGAAAACGAAAGAAATGTAAAAATTTTTGTCCCTGGCTTAGGCAGGGTTTAGGGGACGAAAATTTTTGTTTCTTTGCCTTACTGTTGGCTCTTACAGAAACGCTTTCTGAATTCTATGGTTGGAGAAGTTAAGGGAAACTTGAAAATAAAACTATATGTCATTAATGTAAGAGGTCTTGCTATTTTTCCCTCTCCCCTCTCCATTCCGTTGTCCTTCTGCCTCTTGTTTTTAGCCTAATTAAGGTGATGCTTTCTGCAAGGTAACGGATCAGTTCGACTTCTTGAGTCAGAATCGATTTTTTTTCGACAATCTTTTATAATAAATGAGTGACAAAGAATTTGAGAAAAAATGCAATTCGGCCGTTAGGCCTAAGAATTTTTGGTTAAATTGCACCCGATTGGACGCATTTTATGACAAATTTTGCCAAATTTCGAACCCCCCCCCCTAAAAATACGCTAGTGTGTTGAATTACAAGAAGTTGCTCATCTTTTGTATGTAACTAAAAGGATTTAACAAGAAAATGTTTTCTTTCCTATTAGAAATAGAAGAAGTAAGGAAAAAACAGGAAAAACAGCTGTTAAAACAGCTGTTTTCTGTTTTTTCGAAAAACAGAACAGATTACAGAAACAGGTCACCTGTTTTTGTTTGACCTGTTTCTGTTTCTGTTCTGTTTTTTTTCTAACTGTTTTTTTCTGTTTCTGTTTTTCTCAAAAACAGAAACAGTACCGATGCATATTGACGATCCAGCCCTCAGGGCAAGGGGTGCAAGGTATGCCCTGGGGGTATATAGCATTTATACAGAAAGGATTATCGTATAAACTACGAAGGGAGCTCATTTGATTGGTTTAAATCAGAAGTTTTAGTGCTCTTTTTAAGATTCAGAGTGATGGAAGGGTAGATACCTCCCCCCCCCCAAACCTCGTATTTTCCTGAAATACATCTGATAGAAATTTTAAGATGGCTATTTGTTGTAGTAGAAACTTCGAAAAAGGCTCATTCGATTGGAAACTGAAAGGGTTAGTGTCCTTTTTAATAGTTGGAAGCGTTTGGAGGGCAACAAACCCCCCTCCCACGCCCAAAATTTCTCCTAACAATCCAATCGAAATGTTGAGATAGCCATTTTGTTCAACATAATTGAAAGGTCCAGAAATTATGTTTTTGAGGTTGTAATATATGCCCTGGGGGTATATAAGTTATATATAGAAAGGGTGATCGTATAAACTTGGGAGGAGGCTCATTGAATTGGTAATCAGAGTTTCTAGTGTCCGTTTTAAGATTGAGAGTGATAGAAGGGTGGATATTACACCTTGTATTTTCCCGAAATGCATCTAATAGAAATTCTAAGATGGCCATTTGTTGTCGTAAAAACTTCAAAAAAAGGCTCATTCGATTGGAAAATGAAAAGGTTTGCACTATTTTTACTAATCTAAAGTAATTGTAGGGCAAAAATCCCTGCCCCCACGCCCATCAGATTCCCAAAAAACATCTGATAAAAGTTTTGAGATAGCCCTTTTGTTCAACGTAGTTGAAAGGTCTGGAAATTATGTCTTTGACAACCCCTATACCTTCTCAAGACCAGAACATAATTTGCAATTTACTGAAAAAAAAAATGATTGTGGATTATCAGTTTAGTATACAAATACTGATATATTTTCCTTAAAGTTTTAATATTTTTTTATTTGTTTAAGTCTAAAAAGTAAAAACATTTTAAAGTATTCTATCGTTTAATGTCGCAGGATACAAGGACTAGAATGGCTTTTGATTCTTCAACGGGAAAGTGAACGCAAAACAGATATTTTTGTTTAAAAAACACAAGACACGATGAGTTTGTTCTAGAAGAAGAATAATAACTGATAAATGCCCAAGGGGCATATAAAGTACTTAAAGAAATGGGTGGTCGTATAAACTTCAAAAAGGGCTCATTGGATTGGTAATCTGAAGTTCTATACCTTTTTTAAGATTCAAAGTGATCGGAGGGTGGATACCCCTCCCCCACTCTCCACATCTTATATTTTCCTGAAATGCATCCGATAGAAATTTTAAGATGAAAAAATTTAATGTCGTAGAAACTTCAGAGCTCATTCAATTGGAAACTGAAGGGGGCCAGGGCCCCTTTTCATAATCGAAAGTGACTAGAGGGCAGCTGACACTCTCCCATGGCCACCATTACCCAAACATCTCCAATCAAAATTTTTTGATAACCATTTTGTTCAGCGTAGTAAAAAAAAGATCCAGAAATATTGTCTTTGAAGATGACAACCCCTCCCCCCCAACAGCCCTCAGAGAAAGGGTTATAAGCTATAGGGTTGCTTACAACCTTGTTGCTTACAACCTTGTTGCTTACAAGGGTTGTAAGTTTTACAAATTTTAATTAAAAGTTTAATTAAAACATAAAGTTTTTTAGAAAGGGTGGTCGTATAAACTTTGGAGAGGGCTCACTGGATTGGTAATCTGGATCTGGTATACTTTTTAAGATCCAAGGTGATCGGAGGACGGATAACCCCCTCCCCTTCCCCTCCACACGCACACCTCATATTTCTGACAGAAATTTTGTGATGGCCACTTGTTGTCATAAAAACTTCAAAAGAAGCTCATTCGATTGGAAATTGAAAGGACCTTTTTTAATAGTCAAAATTGATTGGAGGGCAACAAGCCACCCCTCTACACCCATCAATTCTCAAAACACATCTAATCAAAATTTTGTGATCGTAATTTTGTTCAGAGTAGTTGGAAACTATGTCTTTGAGGATGACAACACCCCTCCCACAGTCTTCAGCATGTCCCAAGGGCATATACGGTATTTATGGAAATGATGGTCGTGTACACTCGGAGAAGGTCAATTAAATTGGAAATATGATGTTCTAATTCCCCTTCTAAGGGTCAAAATGATCGGGGACACCTGCTTCCCCCTCCGCCCTATGCCGTGTTTTCCACAAATGCATCCAATAAAATTTAGAGATAGCCATTTGTTCAAAAATAGTCCTAAGATAATATAATAAGGCCTTTGAGGCGGACAGAGTCCCCCAGAGTCTGGGGGTAAGGGTTGTAAGTTATGTCCCAGGGGCACATAAGGCTTATATGGAAAGGGTGTATTTCTAGTTCCTTTTTAAGAGTTAAAAATAATAGAGAGCGACTATTCTCTCTCCCTGACATCCTCTTTTCCCAAAACGCATTCAATTGAAATTGTGAGATAGCCAGTTTGTAACCAATAGTCCAAAAATCATATAACAGCGTCTAAAGGGTGGACACAATCCCCCAGAATCCATTGACAAGGGTTGTAAGTTATGCCCAGTGCATATAAGATTTTTGTGGAACGAGTTGTCGTATAAACTTTGGACCGGATGGAACTCATTTGATTAGAAACCCTTTTAGAGAGTCAAAAGGTAATGGAGGGCAATCATCTCCCTCCACCCAAGCCTATCATTCCCACATATACGAACATATACGATCGAAATTTTAAGAGAGCTATTTTGTTTAGCTTTGTTAAAAGGTCCCGTAAATATGTCTTTTGGGATGTCAACTTCCCTACACTCCTTAGGACAAGGGCTGTAAATTGGCCATTCGTTCATTGTTTACACCTAATATATGTTATTGAGAAGGTATGCATGTTTGAACTTTACTTTCCAAGAAGAAAAATACGTTGTAAATGTTTTCACTTTTCTACTTTCCAAAAAAAATTACCAAAACTTTAAGGAATAAATATCATTATCTGTCAATTAAACTGACAATACACGGTCATTTTTTTCCCTAAAGCGCAAATTATGTTCTGGTCTTAAGAAACCATGGGGGTTATCAGCCCTACTCGTGTTAATTTTTGTTCGTTTTGAGTTTAACTCAGCTATTTCTTGTAATTTCTATTCGTGTCAAGTTTCATTTATTCATTGATAGTGATTTGGGGTAGTTTTATGCTTTGAAGATTTTTACTTTATTTCTGCTCATTCTTGACTTAATGGAGCTCTTTACTTTTCTTTGAAAAACCTGTTTTGTGGATTTTTTTTTTAATTAAATATTAAGAAAGGGAGGGGTTTTTTTTATTCTATATGTATTCGAAAAAGCTAAGAGTATTAAGGTGAAACTTTGGGGAAGGTTGAAGGGTATGTTAAACTAAATCTTAGCATAATATATGCATCCTGCTTATCAAAAAGGTGTGTATGCAATATTGCAAGAACAGCTGAGGGTACTAAGTTTAAACTTTCAGGGCATGTTGACGAGGATGTTAAAAAGTAGTCGGAGGGCAAACAGTTCCCCTTCCATTCCCTTTTAAACTGCCCTCCCACCAAAGATATCTGATCAAAATTTTGGAATAAGTCATCCTGTTCCAAACAGTCAAAAAGTCAAATAACAATACATCGGGGAGGGAGACACAGTCACAATGGCAAGTGTTATAAATTTTTTTCTGTCCATTGCTTATATACAAGGCTGAATATTGGGAAAAGAAGACACGTTTGATCCTGAGTCTCCCAAAAAGACTACAAATATTAAGGTGAAACATTTAGAAAATACTAAGGCGAATGTTAGACAAAATCAAAGCAAACTATATGCAGAAGCAATTTTAAAAAGACACAGCAGCAATATCTAAGGAACGGCTAAGGGTATTAAGTTAAAGCTTTAAAGGCGTATTGAAAGATGTTGAAAAATAAATGAAGGGCAACCCCTCCCCTTCTCCTTTTAGATGCTCCCCTAATACTGATAGATATCTTAAAAATCCATTTTATTCAAAATAATCACAATGTTTAATAGCTATGCTTCTGGGAATGCCATACCTCCACAGCCCCAGGGAAAGGAATGTAAATTTTGCAATTCAACCATCTTTTACATGCAGGATTTATGACTAGGAAAGGGTGGAATGCTTGATTCTGGATGTGTCCGAAAAGTCTAAGGGTATTAAGGCAAATGTTTGGGAGATGTTGAGCTAAATCAAAAGACTTTATATGTATCCAAGTTATCAGAAAGGCGTATATACAATATCTGAGGAACTAGTAATCATATTAACTTAAAATTTCAACGTCTAGATCTATTTGTGACTGCTTTCAGAGAATGCTGAGGGGGATGCTGAACTTTGAAACTTTAATACTGAAAGAAACATCACCTTGATATTTTGTTACTTTGATGTTGAAACTGAGAATGTTGAAAAACTTGAAACTTTGGAAATAAAATCGAATAAAAATTAACTCTTTACAAAACGGATTATAAAAATAAAAAAATAAAATTCTTTTGTATTTACAACAATCATATTTGAAAATACAATCTTGAATAGTAGTGAAATAAAATCTTAAATTATTGAGCTTTCGGCAATTAATATCATTATATACCAAATAGTGAGTTCAATTTTATTACTTTTTTCAAAGAACTGTTCAAGATACATAGTCTTCAATAAAACGCAAAGGATGCAATCGGCTTTTACAGTTAGGGGAGGGGGAAGGGGTTAGTTGCCAAACTCTCGCTTGTAGTGATTTTTTTTTCGTTTTTAGTTTGATTTAAATATTTAATTTAAGTTCCACTTGTTTCAAGATATATTCATCCATTTATATTAGTACCTGTTGTATGATTTTTTTTTATTTAATTCCTGTTCATTTTGGGTTTCAATTACTATTTCATAGTAATTTCTGGTCATTTTGAGTTTGAATTATTATAAGAATTCATTTCTCTGTTCTTACGTTTGATATGGCTCTTGACTTTTCTTTGAAAAACTTCTTTTTCGGAAAGTTTTCTTAATTAACTTAAAATAGTTTTTAATACTTGACTAACATTATTTTTTTGTAGCCTATGTTTTGAGACACCTTTGAAAGAAAAATTGATCCTCAGGCAAGTAAGATTTATTATTTGAAAATAACTTTCTTTGGTGTCTGATTATCTTTATTTTATAAGTTCTTTTCCGGGGCGTCATTAAAGGAAAATGTTACATCTTAAATAAGTAAGTTTTTCTATTTCAGAGCAAGCGTTATTATTACTTGAGTAATTGTATTTACTTTTTTAGGTTGCTTTTGAGACACCATTGGAGAAAAAAGGTGAATCTCAGGTAATTGCGTTTTAGTATTTATTAATTGCGTTTTAGCAAATTTTGTTTTAATTATTCATCTGTGGAGAGCCAAAATCAAAACATGCATTAGTTCAAAAACGTTCAGAAATTAAATAAAAAAACAAGTTTTTTTAACTGAAAGTAAGAAGCGACATTAAACGAACAGAAATTACTCCGTGTATGAAAGGGGCTGTTCCCTTCTCAACGCCCTGCTCTTTACGCTAAAGTTTAATACTGTTTAATACAGTAGAATTGAGAGAAAGAGTCAAACTTTAGCGTATAGAGCAGGATGTTGAGAAGGGAACAGCCCCTTTCATACACAGAGTAATTTCTGTTCGTTTTAAGTTTTAATGTTAGCGACATTAAAACTTAAAACGAACAGAAATTACTCCGTGTATGAAAGGGGCTGTTCCCTTCTCAACGCCCTGCTCTTTACGCTAAAGTTTTTTACTGTTTAATAAAGTAGAATTGAGAGAAAGAGTCAAACTTTAGCATATAGAGCGGGACGTTGAGAAGGGAACAGCCCCTTTCATACACGGAGTAATTTCTGTTCGTTTTAAGTTTTAATGTCGCTCCTTACTTTCAGTTAAAAAAACTACTTTTTTTTATTTAATCAAAACTTAGCACGAACAGAAATTATTGCATTTATTAGAGGGACTGGCCTCTCCTCAATCCCTCGCCAATTACGCTAAAGCTTTTTAATACGGTACTTTACAATACTTTCTTATTCCAATTCAACGGCTTCTTCCAGGAGATCGTTTTTGAAGAAATAGGACAAAAAGATAAGCTTTAAAGCAAAGTTTAGGGGATTGAGGAGAGGTAACACCTTATCATTTACAAAACAGTTTCAGTTCATTTAAAATTTTAATGTTGCTCCTCACTTTCAGTAGAAAAACTTTTTTTCATTTAATTTTTTTGTCTTTTTGAAAAAAAAGCCAGGAAACCTGTAGCCAATTCCATCATGAAACTTCCTCCTGTGTATATTTCTTTGGCACATTTCCCTTGGACAATGCCATCCTCATAGAAAACTCCCAAAAATTCTCCTCACTTTCATTTGTAAAAAAAAAGCTTGTTTTTTAGCAGATTTCTGATTGTTTCCCAAATTTCCGGTCTTACTATTGCTACTTTTGCTCTTACTATTAAACAAACTTAAAAGGGTTTATGTGAATCCAGGTTGTCAAAATAACAAAGATACTCTATCTTAAGAGCAGAACAGGGTATTATTTTTTTTCAGGCGAACTTGAGGAGGTGCAAAACTAAATCAAAATATAATATGGTGTTCCATGATACTAATAAAACACCCATTTCCCAACAATTTTTCCACCTAAGCTCCCCCTAATCCACTCCAAAAATCTCCTTCCTCAAATCCTTTAACCCTTCACACTTCCCCAGAAAATGCAACAAGTTTTCCTCCCACTCTCTACATGTTGGGCAACTGTAAGGACTATTCTCCATTCTAAACTTTCCCAAATATCTTTTTCTTCTTTGGCTAAGTGGTATAAAACTACCTCTACAAGAAATTATCAATTTATTATCATTCCTAGATAACCCAGCTCTTGAATATATCTCCTCTCCCCACGTCTCTTTTACCCTAAAATACAAGTCAAGAGAGCCAGAAGTTCGGATCTGGCACCTGTCCCTTCTGGGAGAGACACCTGCATTGCCCATCCTGCCCCAAGGAACATAACTGCCTGTAGTTATGTTAATTTGGAATCTAAATTCAGACTTATTTTCAACTGTCTATCTTTACACAATTTTCCAATAAAGAAAGGGCTCACCTCTAAATTTGGCAGGAGGAGTAGTCAAGTCACCACCCTTGGGTTCAACAACACATCGATCATCAACAAGACTAGAAGAAAAATACACATAGTTAGCAAAACTTGGATAAATCAACTGTAATAACAGAAACAACAGAAAGCTATAGAAAGTAAATTATCCACAAGAAAATATGGATGCAAAACAACAAGTATGAGAAGAAAAAGCAATATTAATTGAATTCATCTTCCCTCTGTAAATTATGCTACATTATTTTTGTAATCTTGTAGTGTTTTCCTGTTTAAACAAAAGATGAAAATTTTACCATTACACCATACCTGAGAAGAAATTCTGCAAAAAATATAAGTAACATCATAATTCTGGTTTCGTGAATGGATAAACCTGAGACTCATGAATCTAGTGATATGAGTATCATAACCTTTTGGTACAAGTTACAGCTACAGGCTTGTCACAAAACGGCTAGTTTCAGAGGGAATATACCATAATTGTCAGAAATAGTAGATAACAAACATATATGATCAAAAGGATTCATTCTTATCACTGACAAATACAATTTAATTCAATCATCAATGTAAGGCAAGAATTGTGTCTAATAGGCTAGGATTTAATGGTAATTTTCTTTAAGTTTAAATAATAAAAAACAAGTTTTCCTAGACTGCAGACAGCCAATCATTGCCAAGTCTCAACCATCATCAAATCCCAATGACCAAAAACTGTCTGTGTCATGGTTGCCTTACTAGGAGCAATCTAGTATGGAACAAACCCTTAGTAACCAAGCATTTAAATACATTATTGAAAAAAACTGTTAAGTGAGAAAAAAAATGTCATTTAAAGTTCATTCAAGAATGGAAACTATGAATTCAATTAATCTTAATTGTAAAACTTTATGAGAAAAATAAATCTATGGGAATTTAGATAACCTTAAAACTCTTAAAATGGTGTAAGACCAAAATAAAAATCATATCAAATGAAAACTACAGCAGTATAATAAGCATTATTGAAAACCTAAAGCCCCCCCCCCCCCATCAGCTCTGAACAACAAGGAAGCTAGAGCATTGGGACATAATCAAAAAAAGGAAAAAATAAGTAAATTATAGCAGAGTTGCATTTGAAAATGTGTTAAATACAATTAATCTGTAGATTCTGTACATAATGAAGTAAGAATTGTTATTTCTAACCATTGTATACAGCCAAAAATTAGAGCAAAGATATCATCTTTTGAAGGTCTGTAACAGGATTAACATTGAATTTATAAGGTTAAAGCAACTATTATAATCAGAAAGAGCATAACAAAGCATCAAATACTATGTTTACCTTATTTGTAGGTCATTAACATAAACTACCCCAAATTTTCCCCTCCAAAATAGAAGTAAATATGTTTTATTTTTTTTAGTTAGATTACCTATATCCTAATGCTAACTTAGATAATTAGTATTATTAATTGAAACAGTGGTAGGTTTGTATGCATACGGGTATGAGGCTTGGGCAGGCCTTTGGGTATGTTTCTATCTTTCAAGTTGGGAGCAGTGAGCTCATGGGTGTTGAAGTATTTATGGATTTGGGTTCTAATGGGCATTTAAGTATTGTTGATCTAAGGCTACAGCCAATATGGAATCATAAGAAGGCTGGAAATAAATCATCATAAATTTGACTTTAATCTTAAAAAAGCATAAAATTAGCAACCTAAAATGTATCTCTTTTTCCAAGCATATCTCCTTCTTTAGACTCATCATTCTGCAGCTTAACCAAATATTATTATAGAATTGGACACTAGGTATTTGTCTAGAGAACTAACTGGAGAAAAGGAAACAAACATGTTAAGAAAACAATTCTTATTTCATAACATGCAGAATAATCATAGTTAATACATTTTGCAGACAGCCTTGATATACTTTCCTGCCAACTCCTCCCCCTAATGTGCAAATATATACCCCAAATTAGATATTTTCAATACATTCTGACACCTGTAACTTGTTGTTCCTTTTTTTGTTTTGTCACAGTTGATTCAATTTACAGGTACACATGTTAAAACAACAAAGGCACATTAGGAGGATAGATAGGAAAGATATAATTTGAATATTGCCATGTTGAATATTAATCAGAAGGGCTAAGACAAAGCATATTCCACCTAGTTCAATGTTCATGCTGTGACCTCAGTTTAATCCTTATCCAACTAGGTAGTTACAAGTGTAAGAATCTAAGAAATAATTATTATCTATCTAGCTTAATATTTTATCTTGATACTAAGTGTAGTTGGATATCATTTTTGCATTCCATTCTATAGAATATAAATTTTTAAGAATTTTCATTGGGCAGATTTTAGCTTACTTGCCAGATAAAATAAAGTATAAGAGCTAACTAAGCTCTTTAACTAGGTGGATAACACTTTATCTTAATGCTTCTGATATTTATCCAACTAGAATTTAATTATCTGCCTAGTTGGATGATATAAGACAGGCTAAGATAATGTAAATTTTTACTTTCTTTTCAAGAATGATTACAGCTTCTTATTAAATCTCTCCTAAGTATTATCCACCTAGTTAGATGTTCATGCCATGCCTAAGTGAAATAATTATTTGGCTAGTCAGATATTACAACTAATTTGTTTTGAGAATTTACTTACCTGCCTAGTTGGATCTATATCATAAGGGCAAAGATAAAGCATTATTTATCTAGTTGGATGCTCATGCAACACATAAGATAAATAATTATCTTGCTAGTCAAATATTATCATCCAATTACTTAGAGAAGTTACTTACCTGCCTAGTTGGATGAGAAAAGACAGGTTAGTACAAAGTAATATTAACCTAGATAAATTTTCATGCAATGCATAAGTGGAATAATTATTTGGATAGTTGGATATTATAACTAACTTGCTAAGGGAATCTACTTATCTCACTAGTTGGATATATATCAGAAGGGCTAAGATAAAGCATTATCCACCTGGTTGGATTTTCATGCTACACATGAGAGAAATAATTATTTAGGTAGTAGGATAATATCACCAAATTACTTAGTGAAGTTTCTTACCTGCCTAGTTCCTTATTGCCTCAATTAGGCAATGCATGAATATCTAACTAGGTGGATAATACTTTGTTCTATCATGTATTATATTTTGCCATGGTGCATGGTTGCACAGCCATGGTGTTATTCTTTATGTAATTTTAACCATTATATTATATGTATAGGCATCTAAAAGTTTGTTTGAAGTTGGAAAATGTACTTTTGTAAAGTGAGCTCCCTGTATTTGTTGGAATAAAGCAAGGAGCAATCACATCACCAATTATCCACAACAATGCATCTCATCCTGTGCAGATTGGCCTACCAATTAGTTGCATTTCAAAAGGGATGGATACAACAGTGCTTTGTTACCCAGACAATCTGTTAAATCTGTGTCAGTTAATAGCTAGTCTTCAACTGAGTTTTCATAACCTATATGGTAGATATCTACAAATAGGACTAAATATGAATACTGCAAAGTCTCAAGTCCTCTTCTTTAATTTACACAGTAGTTATGTGCCCAATAGTGTCAGTCTAGGTGATAGTGAGGAGGCACTGACCACTGTACTAACATATTTAGGTTTCCTGATTGGGTCTTTGATTAAGAATATACAAAAGCTTTTGGTTTGGAATACTGAATGCAAACTTAGAACTGCTTATGCTAGTGTTGTTACATTGCAGCTTAATCTGGAACACAAAGCCCTTTCTCAAATATATAATAGTGTGGCTCTCCTTTGTAGTCTATATTTGATGACATTTTTACTGAATCTGATGGGTGAGTGTTGTGAAAATACTATTTTAAGTACATAAAGTTTGTGCTTCAGGCCCCTTGGTGGTTCAAGAATAGGTATATAGTTAACCATTTTGGTGTGGTGGAACTGGTTCAGGCCAGGAATGAACAGTTTTAGAAAATGAATAACCAGTCCTCTTCTCACCCATGGAAGGGCATACTATTTTAGATTTGGTATTATTAATATTTTGTGTATATCTTTATGACATGTTTGTTTTGTTTTCCTTTCTTTTATTGTACTCTATTGTTTTCTTTTTTTGTTTATAGATGGGTAATAAAGAACATTAATTTATTCATTCATTTGTTATCCAACTAGGTAGCTAAGTAACTTCTCTAAGTAATTTGGTGATAATATCTGAGTAGCGAGATAATTATTTCTCTCGTGTGTAGCATAAACATCCAACTAGTTGGATAATGCTGTACCTTAGCCCCTCTGATATTTATCCAACTAGGCAAATAAGTAGATTTTCTAAGCAAATTATTTATAATATCCAACTACCCAAATAATTATTTACCTTAAATTACCTTACCTTAAATCGCATTTGCCAGCGAGATAAGGTGGTAGATCCTCCTGTAGTTCTTGCTGGTGGTGAGTGATGTAATTATGTTGGCTTAGCTTCCCAGTCCAGCCTCCACTCGGCCCTCTCCCAGTCCCTGTCGACTCCAGCCTTGAAGGAGTGGGGTGTCTCAGCTTGGATGGTAGACTCGGATAGGCTATTCCAGAGGGGGACCACCCGAATGGAAAAGAAACCACGTCGTTCCCTTCTCCGACATCCAGGCAGGTGAAGCTTAAGACTGTGACCTCTTGAATTGTTAGCCAAAGAGGGGGTGAAGATCTGGTTCAGGTGACCGGATTTGAAAATTTTGCGTGCCATGATCACATCTCCTCTATATCTTCGATAGGTGAGGGTTGGAAGTCTCAAAGATCCTAGGCGATCCTGGTAAGGGACATTATTTAAGCCACGGACCAGTTTGGTCCGTGGCTTAATTTCAGTTAGTCATTGCACAAATGTCTACTTAGGTGGATAAAACTTTGTCCTAAAATGTCTTTTATTATCCAACTAGCCTAGGAGGGTAAGTAACTTGACTAAATAACATGGTGATACTATCCAACAAGCTAGATAACTATTTCTCTTAGGTATAATATGAACATCCAACAAGGTTAATAAGGCTTTGTTTTAGCCCTTTTCATATATATCCAACTAAGCAGAAAAGTAAATTATCTAAGCAAATTAGTTATAATATATAAATACCCAAATCATTATGTCACTTATGCATGTCATCAACATTAAACTAGGTGGATAAAAGTTTATGCTAGCCAATCTTATAGCATCCAACTAGGCAGATAATTAAATTCTATTTGGATAATATCAAAGGCATTAAGATAAATGTTATCCACCTAGTTAGAGAGGCTGAGTTAGCTCTTATGCTTTATTAGGCTATATCTGGCTAGTAAGCTAAAATTTGGAATCTGCCCAACATAAATTCTTAAAAATTTATATTCTATAGAAAGCAAAAAGGTAAAATTCTAGTTAATTGACTTCTTGCTATCTCAGAAAGGGTTTAGGTTAGGAAAATGAAACTTTCAGGGATGGGTCTACAGGCTAAAGTATGTCCTGGGAAGGTATTTTGAGTACACACCTCTACTCCTTCTCCCTCTACAGGGCCCTGAAATTTGTCTACATGACAACATTTTACCTTAATTTTCAGTTACTAGTTGCTTTTCTCTGCCTTTAGTTCTGAAAATGCAATTCCTGTTATTTGAGTAGAATTTTGAGCCACATCAATGTTTTTTTTCAAAATTTAGGATGTGTATTTGCATATCTTTAAAACATTATAAAATGGAATTGAGCAAAGTTATGAAGCTGAAAACAATTTTGTTGTACATCATTTAAGCAGTAGATCTATTTTGCAAGGTTTCACTTTTATAACACACATATTTTTAAAGGTCATCAAAGGTCAGGGCCCTCTAGAAGGAGAAAGTGGAGGTAGTTGCTTCAAAATACCTTCCTGGGACATACTTTAATCTGTAGATTCATCCCTGAAAGTTTCATTTTCCTAACCTAAACCCTTTCTGAGATAGCAAGAAGTAAATGAACTAGTATTTTACCAGCAAAAACAATATCCAACTAGGCTATACTTAATATCAAGATCAAATATCAAGCTAGACAGATAAAAATTACTTCTTAGAATCTTACACCATTAACTACCTAGCATTCTGAGTTCTTTAACAAGCATTTGCATCAGAAATGAACTTTAACCCCGCCCCTATATATACCAATTCAGGAAGTGTTTGATCTTAATTAATTTTAATAGAAACCCTATTGACAGAGAGCTTGATTTTTAGCCATTCATTGATATATATATAATCACTTGATATGTTATTTTTACATCCTGAAAGTTTCATTTCCCTAACCTAACCCCTTTGCAAGATAGCAAGAAGTAAATAAACTAGAATTTTACCCTGGTTTTTTACCCTGTATAGATTAAGAAGTAAGAATTATTCTCTCAACATGCTTCTTTCTCTCCAATTAGCTCTCTAGGGAAATAACAAAAATATTTTGTAAGCTCATTGAGAAAAGATAGAAAGTCAGAGAACTCTCTTTTGACTAGGCAAAATCCTAGCCTATGTGTAAAACTCACCCAAGAGTGCTCAGGAAACCAGTCTCAGCTGAATCGGCATAGAGGGTGACTATATCCCCCATATGAAGCAGCTCATTTTTTGAGTCACTCATAATTCAGTTGCATCTAAAAGAAATAAACCACTAAAGAGCTAAGTAGGCTACTTTCATTTGATTCTAATTCCCAAAATTTTGGGTTTTGTATTCTTTTCTTTTTAAAGTAGCGTTGTTTAAACTAGGTAGCAGCACAGCCCGGCATTGTACAATTGTACCATTTTGGTACATTTCACCTCTACATGTCCAATTTAGCACAATCCCACAAAATATGATACATTTTACAGAGTAATTGTACAATGCAGTATTTTTGTCCTGATGTTCATATTTTTTCATTATAAATAATTTTCTATAAATAATTTATTTCACCTCGATGTGTTCAGCATAGTCAAAACAATAGACACACAAGCAGTCAGCTGTCATCTATTTTCTTTTTTCGTAAACAGACACTTCTGGCTTCGAAAGGTAGAGAACATTTTTCTGCGTATCAAGTCTTATCGACTGATACTTTTTATTAAGGAAAGAGGAGACTTCAGAGAGAAATTAAAAGTAAGTAGAGATTCAATTATGTAGGTAAATATTTTTAAGAGTAAGTTTTCAAAACGTAAGTAAATATTTATTTTGCAGAATTGCATAAAATGATTAATTTTACTTGCAAATAAACAGTTTTTCATCCATTCATCCTAGAGTAGAACCAATGTAGATATTAATATTTGTACTAAGGTAGATATTTTCAAATTAGGGAGGTGCATATAGGAATCGGTTAAAAAAAAATAAGCAGAAATTATTTGCTTATTACGAAGTAAGAATTGTTTTCTTATAATGTTACCTTGTCAATAGTCCCCGATTTAGGTTTATGACATATATATATATATATATATATATATATATATATATATATATATATATATATATATATATATATATATATATATATATATATATATATATATATATATATAATGAAAAGAGAAATCACCAATGCAACAGCACTAACACATTAAAAAAAAAGGACAGAAGGAGAAAAGGAAGACTGTTTTCCTACATTAGTGATTAATATAGATCAGCACTTGAATGAGGCCTTAACCTTACTCAGCCATACAGTCACATAGGTCAAAACAGCATAGCCATACACAATCAACCATAAAGAATAATCCATGGACAGGCAGTCGTGTCATCAGCAAGTATAAGTCGTCATTTACCAAACAATAAAAACAGTAAAAAAAAAAAAAAAAAAAAAAAAAAAAAAAAAGGAAAACAGAAGGAGAAAAGGAAGACTGTTTTCCTACATTAGTGATTAATATAGATCAGCACTTAAATGAGGCCTTAACCTTACTCAGCCATACAGTCACATAGGTCAAAACAGCATAGCCATACACAATCAACCATAAAGAATAATCCATGGACAGGCAGTCGTGTCATCAGCAAGTATAAGTCGTCATTTACCAAACAATAAAAACAGTAAAAAAAAAAAAAAAAAAAAAAAAAAAAAAAAAGGAAAACAGAAGGAGAAAAGGAAGACTGTTTTCCTACATTAGTAATTAATATAGATCAGCACTTGTATTAGGCCTTAAACCTACTCATCCATACAATCACAAGGGTCAAACAACATAGCCATACACAATCAACCATAAAGAATAATCCATGGACAGGCAGTCGTGTCGTGAACCTCGAACGACTCTGACGAAAGACTTCTGCTAATGGTAATATTTTTATTGATGGTAGTGGATGGTGTATTCGATACTATCAGCCTCCTATATGGCAAAGGAAAGTTGGAAATTCCATAAAAGAGCTTAAATTATGGGTTCTAATGGGCGGATTCAACTGTGATTTATGCAATAGGTCAAGCCGCGCTGAACTTATTTTAGAGTCTTTACCTGCTGATTTCTGTATTGCACCAAAAGATGTATTCATAATAATTGAACTCTGCACAACATTGACCCTTTTGCATGCTCTGCTACTGTGACTTCCTCGAATGTACATGTGGATGAAGATGAACGTGATTTCGACCATCTCCTGATATCCTTCAGCGTCTCCATTTTTTGTCACTATCCCGGTTGCCCATAACTTGCAGTAACCTTGATAAGAAGTGGTGTTATAAAGGTGAATGGAGGAAAATTGGCCTTCCATTATATATTTCAACCCTTGCTGCTCTCCTCTCAAGTATTCAAGTCCCGTTCAGCTTGCTGTAAACTAGTGTCTATTTACCAAATGCTCACTCCCTTTTAAACACATATTAACTTCAAATCGTTGACTCTTTGAAGCAAGCAGAAGCTACTGTGTCCCTTGTGTCTGAGTTCGTTTAAAAACTCATAGTTCCATTTGGAAAGATTTCTCCGAATTAAAAGGCATTAAAAATAGATCAAAGTTCTGGCTTCGTATCTGGATCGCCTGCTGTCACCCAAATGCAGATCGTGTTTTTGATATTAAAAGGAGACCGAAGAAGAATTCAAGCGGTATCTGCGTAGTGTAAAGTATAATAGCTTTGAATTTCCCAAAACTGCTTCTCAACGGAGACAAGTGATCAGTTCCTCTAAGCTAAAGCCTTCTCTTTCTAGTGATGTTATTCCTGTGGCTTCTAGGATTAAGCACTATTCTAGTATTTTCACTGTCATTAACTAGGCTGTGTACTCTCGTTTCTAGTATTTCCTCAGTGATTTAGTTCCCTTGAAGCTGAAGCAGTAGCATAGAATCCCAATATCATGTGAACAAGTGCTTAAAAGTATTATGCAACTTAATTCGAAATCTGTAGATCATGATTGTATTGCTGTCTCCTACCTTCAAACAGAGTCGCGAGATTTAGTGTTCCACTAACAGCTGCTTTTCCAAATGTGCTTGGCATCCTCTCTGGTGCCTGACTCCTTTCTAAGTGGTGCAGTAACCTCGGTCCTAAAGCGAGGAAAAGATCCTTTAAATTGTTGATTCCTATAGAACCATAACTGTGGCCTGTAGTTTTTGCAAGGTTTTTGAGTATGATTTGTTACCTTTTGTAACAAAAATTATGGATAACAGTCAAAATCAGTTTAGATTCAGTTGGCATATTGGTTGCCAGCATAATCAACGAGTTTTAACTTCTGTCCTTTTAAAGGCTCAAGCCAGTGGCTCTGAGGTCCATTTTTGTGCCCTGGACTTGTCTAAAGCTTTTGACAATGTTTCTCATGCTCAAATTATGTTTTCTCTTGTCAGTTCTGGAGTCAACGTTTCTGTCGTTCGGGTTCTTCAATTTTAGCATAATAATTCCCATGTTCGGTTAAAGTTTCAGTCTAATTTTTAAGGGAATATTCCACTCCGTTCCGTAATGCGTCAAGGTGGTGTTCTTTCACTGATTCTTTTCAATACTTGTATCTACAATGTGCTATCCAAATTATGCACGATCTTTTTTTGTAATTTGGTAAAAGTGTCTTAAATTGCATGTATACTTCTTTTAAGCCGTTCTAGATCTAGCCTTCGAATTCTGTATCATCTATTTCAAAACATTGCCAAAGTGTTGGTCTGTCAATTAATAATGATAAGTGCACCTAGCCTATAACGCAGAGTAAATTCCCATTTGTCTTCCTTGGTCTAACTTCTCTGTCCGTTTTGTCTCTGATTTGCGATAGTTAGGCGTTCATATTTGTTTGAATTTGTTTATTTTTAGGACAAATATTGCGTGGGACGTTAAAGAAAAACTTGATGCGGGCTATTGTAAAATAGTGGCTAATTGTGGTCATTATTCTCGAAAAGTGCTTGCATTGCTATATAGTAGCTTTTGTGACCATTCAATACTTTTCCTGCCTGGTATTTCACCTGTCCTGATAAAAATGATCTGGCTGAATTGCGCATACTATGTTTCTGCTATTGTAAGCTTTATCTACTCCGGTCTTATAGGAACAAGAAAATAATTCGCTATTTCGGGGCTTCTGACATTATTACTTCTTTGCGGAAGGTAGGCTCAAAATCGGAAAAGGATTATGTTCTTTCTCTGGGCCCCTTCCACCCCTTAATTCGTTTATTCAACCGTTAGTTTTCACCTTTTTTCGTTTTATAGTTGTGTTATTTTTTAGAGAATCTTTCGTTAGTGGAGTTATGTGTGTATTGCATATGTTTTATCTCTCGTATAGTTCTGTTATTTTTCTTTCATTATCTTTTATTTGCCCAACTTGTCTTGTATTTTAGTGGGTTGAAAATAAATTATAATTTTCTTCTTGGAGTACCTAAGTAGAATCTGATTGATTTTGCATCAGATAATGCATCTGTGATTATGGGGAGACGAGGTGGTATGGAAACAAAGCTTTCACGGAATCTACTAAACCTATTTTTCTAGGGTGTACCATGTCACTTCATCCATTTGTTTGCCAGTGCAGTAAGTCATAAGCTACCTAAAGACATAGAAGCATTCTGTCAAGACTTCTACAATTACGTTGGCCGAAGCCTCAAAAAGGCTGAATGGGATTGTTTGATACTTTTCTTTCGGACTGAAAGCTTTAAAGAAGAAAACAAGCCAAACAAAGCCACAGCTATACTCGAAAAATTGCTGTCCCCTAAATTCAAAGCTTTTTTTGCTTTCCTCGCATAAATCCTACTGTTTGTTACTGACCTTAATCGGTTGTTTCAGTCACAAGATACTCAAATTTACATATTGTTCAGACGAGCTAGTGAGCTGTATAAAGCGATTATCAACCATTTTACGGAACAAACCTACGAGGAGACGACAAAAGCACCTTTGACCCCAACACCTCAGGGACCCCCATTACTTTTGAGACATGAAAGAAGATTACTGCGGCAGTCGTGTAGAGATTATACTTATCAAAAGCCAAGTTTCATTATCAGCGGCAACTGCCTTCAAAACCATGTGTACGGAATACATGATAGAACTGAGCAACGAAATCAGGAAAAAGTTTTTCAGTTCAAAATACTCGTCGGCTAAAAACCTAGACAGACCGGACACAAAGACACTATGTCTCCTGACCGCTCAAACTTAAACATTATCCCGCTACTCGTCCAGTTTCTAAATTTGGTAAACGAGAAAGATATGGAAAAGAATAACAGTTCAAAATAGGGATGAAAACTTTTAATCGACGGTGAACAAATATATAGAATTTTAACTGGATATTTCGAACACAATATATACAGTGTTCATCATCAGTGGTAAAACTAAAAGACATCAATAAAACAAGCAAAATCTATACCCAATAAAAAAACTACATATAGTTTATTGCTCTTATTTTTTTCAATGCAACAGAGGAAGCAAATCTCCTTGACCTTTTCGGTTCCGGTTCATTAGATTTATTTGACAAATCAGGTGGACAGAGGTCATAGCTCTTAGGTGAGGTGAGATTTACTTTGCTTGACCTCAGTAAATTATCATAAATTGAGTTCAATCCAAATTCACCTGTATCTCTGTTTATGGAGTTATTCTTGAATTATTTTTTTTTAATTTAATCTTTTTTTATTGTTTTCCTGAAAATTTGCTTTAAACCTTGGTCCCTAGAAATCAAATAAACCATCTTTCTTTTCTGCTACTTCCTATTCACTGTCGATTAAAAGGTTTCATCCCTATTTTAAACTATTATACTTTCGTCATGGAGAGGCAGTGTGGTCTTCTAAGTTATCTAAGTCGAGTATATGGGGATAATATGACCAAGGAGGTGTCTAAATATATTAACACCCACAAGAAACACGCAAATGTTATAAATCAATAAGATTTTCTTCATCAATGTAAGAAGAAAAGGATTTTGATACCTTCAATAAAATTCAATCTACACTTAGGTACTTTTAAAGGAATAAAGTTCGAACGAGGTCTACATTTCAAGACTTTAAATCATCTAATTAAAGATAAAAGGAGAAAAAGAGCTTTATTAGCGAAAGATCAACTTTTCCTGGAAAATATTCTATCAAAAAAGGTGAGTACAAGTGATTTTTGTTTTATTCAACAAACAGCAAGAAATCATTTCAATCATGACTTTCACCTTTCCAGAGAAAGATTACATAAAAAGTTTTCAAAGTTATCTGAAAATAAAGCCGTAATACCTTCGTCAGCTCTTGGACCAGGTGTAATTAATTTTTCATCAAGGACCTTAACATTTGAAGAAAAGTATATAAAACTTGCCCCATCAAATACTTTTGGGCAATATTCTATAAGAAAACAAGGTTAAAATTCCATTTCGAGCCTCTGGTTTGTACTAAAATCGTCATTTGGGACCAATTTCAGGGCGATGCTATAAACGGTCGTAAATAGCCAAAAAACAATAACTTTTTGTTTTGTTGGTGGAAATATATGTTACTCCGAAGAATTTCTTCAACTACTATCAGGAGTAATGTATAAGAGAAAGAAATTCAAAGGATTGAAGAAAGAAAGTGATAGAAATGTGCCTCCGCATGTTACGCGAGGCGTGAAACACGGAAAAAATTGGGATATTGTAAAATATTTTCGTCTTCGGTAAATTTTCTGTGCTAGTTTTGGTACCTTTCGTTTTTTGTGTGTAACACTGCTGGTCAAGTAAAAAAAGAACCAAAAAAAAAAAGAATGATGGCTAATCAAAACCCAATCATAAAAACCAAAGAGTGCTTTCCATCCTTGACTGTAGCCAAGTCTTTTGTAATAATATTCGATGTAGTCTACTGGGTTAGTAAATTATTAAAAAATAGGCTAGGGCGCGTAATTGAGCAATGCTAGGTCTATCTGTTGGCTATTTATGATTTGATGGTATATAGGCATACATTTAGATTTCAATAGCCAGTCATTTGATTTCTTGAAAGTGGTCAGTGAGATGTGTTTTTGTAAAAATTCTAGTTGAGCTACTTTGGCCAGCTTGGAAAGGGTTTAGCTTATGAAAATCAAACTCAGGGATGGATCTACAGACTAAAAGATGGCCCAGGAAGTTATTTGAAGCACCGACCTCCACTCCTCTCCCTGTGTATAATTACGCTTATGATCCAATTTCCCTTAATCTGGGCCTGTGGGGCAATTTAAAATGTTTTTCTCATGAAATAATTCATCTCTTAATTTGTAAATTTTCGAGTTGGAGGATAGAGAGGCAATTATAAATAGCATGGGACCCTTTTAACTATGGAGCCTAATCATTTTTAATCTTTTTTGTGGGAAAATTCAAAGCATTTTCCCCATGATATGTTTATCTTCTAATTTTGTTAATTTTTAAATTTAGGGGGGTGGGGTGTTCAAAAGCTTTTTACCTATGATACAATTCTTTGCTTGGGTAAAATTCTATTTAATTGACTTCTTGCTATCTCAGAAAGGGTTTAGTTTAGGAAAATGAAACTTTCAGGGATAGGTCTACAGGCTAAAGTATGTCCCGGGAAGGTATTTTAAAGTACCCACCTTTACTCCTTCTCCCTCTAGAGGGCCCTGAAATTTGCCTACATGGCAGGTCTATACCTATTGAAATTTTGACAAAACGACATTTTACCTTATTTCCTGTTACTAGTTGCTTTTTCTCTGCCTTTATTTCTGAAAATGGAATTCCTATTATTTGAGTAGAATTTTGAGCCATATCAATGTTTTTTTTCCAAATTTAGGAAATGTATTTGCATATCTTTAAAACCTTATAAAATGTAATTGAGCAAAGTTATGAAGCTGAAAACAATTTTGTTTTACTTCAATTAAGCAGAAAATCTATTTTGTAAGTATTCACTTTTATAACACACATGTTTTTAAAGATCATCAAAGGTCAGGGCCCTTTAGAGGGAGAAGGAGTGGAGGTAGTTGCTTCAAAATACCTTGTTGGGACATACTTTAGTCTATAGATTCATCCCTGAAAGTTCTATTTTCCTAACCTAAACCCTTTCTGAGATAGCAAGAAGTCAAGTAACTAGAATTTTACCCTTTGCTTGAGATAATTAACTGAAATTGTAGCTTTGGAGCAATCCTAAGTATCTTTCATCCTTTTAATGCTCCATGTTGCCCAGGAAGTTATTTGAATTAGTCTGACCTACCTCCACCCCATTTCTAAATTCTTCCCTTGACATAATTCAGGCTTGAAATTGTTTTCTTGAGTTTTTTTTTTTATTTTAGCTGTTTTCAAATAGGCTACTAGAACTAATTAGGCTAAGTAAGTTCAAATGGCACTCCAAAGATATAGGCCAAGCTGTTACTTAAAAATTACCTGAAATTACAGCCTAGAGCAATCTAACAATTTTTCCTTGTAGAAACTCCAGAGTTGATAATACATTACACATAGTTAAATACATACACTTGACTAGTGGTTTGATGTTGCTGATTCAAGTGCTTCCCAGTTATACTTCCATTCTTTTTTTGACCATTTGTTGTCAAGATGGTTCTTAAAGCTGTCTGTGGTTTGGGCAGCAATGGTATCTGGCAGTAATTTGTTCCAGAGGTTGGCAACGTTGGTTGGTAAGAAAAAGGGTGTGTTGCCACTTTGAGGAGAAATGCCTGGGTAACTGCAAGTTATGTCCTCTTGTACAAAAAAATACTTTATTTCAAATGTAAAAGGTGATCCCTTGGGACACCCTTAAGTGATTATGTTCCACAAGCAAAGAAAACAAATGACCACCTCTCTTGTGGCATCACAAACAAGTTAATATATATACATAAGGTAATGTTAGCAAGGTAGCCTAATTTGTTAAATTCAAATACTATTCTGGTATACACTTTCATAAGCAGGGTTATAAGCTTAAATGTAGTAAGGTAAGTACAGGTTTACAATTTTAAAAGTAATATAGGATTAAATATGACCAAAAATAAGCAGTAATGTGCAATAATCCTTATGGTACAGAGGGGGGAGAAATAGAGGTAGGTACTTCAAAATACTTTCATGGGTCATCTTTTAGTCTATAGATCCATCCCTGAAAGTTTCATTTTCATTACCCAAACCCTTTCCATGATAGCCAAAAGTACTTAAACTATAATTTTACCATTTTTTAATGCTCTCTCTCTATATAGATATAACCTGATGTTCTTCTAAGATGTTTTTATGATGCACAATCCTAATGAAATATACCAAAGTAAGATAGAAACATAATACTTAATAACATAATAACAAATTCAGGCTATACATTTACACATTAATTAATGAACAACTTGAGCTGTAGGGCATATATATATATATATATATATATATATATATATATATATATATATATATATATATATATATATATATATATCTATATATATAAAAATAAGTTGTCTGTGTGTGGATCTGTGGATCTGTGGATCAGGTGACGTCATGTTTGTTCGCATATGACGTCTGAATTATTTCACACTAATACAAAAGAAGAAAAAAACTAAAAAAGGTAAAAACTACAAAAAAAACTAAAAAGAAAAAAAACTAAAAAAGCTAAAAAACTAAAAAAAAACAAAAAAAGGTAAAAATCTAATAACTAAAAAAAAACTGAAAAAAATAAAAAAAGGCAAAAACTACAAAAAAAATAAAAACTAATAAAAAAAACTAAAAAAGCTAAAAAACTAAAAAAAACTAAAAAAAGGTAAAAAACTAAAAAAAGGTAAAAAACTAAAAAAAAATAAAAACTAAAAAAGAAAAAAACTAAAAAAAGGAAAAAACTGAAAAATAAAAGAGAAAAAGAAAACTAAAAAAATATGAATAAATATATATAAAAATAAGTTGTTTGTGGGTTATGTCTGTCTGTCTGTCTGTCGAGTGACGTCGTGTTTGTCCGCATATGACGTCTGAATTATTTCACACTAATACAAAAGAAGAAAAAAAACTAAAAAAGGTAAAAACTACAAAAAAAAACTAAAAAGAAAAAAAACTAAAAAAGCTAAAAAACTAAAAAAAAAACTAAAAAAAGGTAAAAAACTAAAAACTAAAAAAAACTGAAAAAATTAAAAAAAGGCAAAAACTAAAAAAAAACTAAAAACTAATAAAAAAAACTAAAAAAGCTAAAAAACTAAAAAAACTAAAAAAACTAAAAAAAGGTGAAAAACAAAAAAAAACTAAAAACTAAAAAAGAAAAAACTAAAAAAAAGGAAAAAACTGAAAAATAAGAGAAAAAGAAAACTAAAAAAATATTAATAAATATAAAAAATATAAATATAAATATAATATTTAACTCCTGCAGACGAAATGAATGCTTGCCTGAAAAATTCTAATTTATGGGCACACGTAAAAATATTAAAATTAACTACAAATATGCGTGTCCGATTGCAAAACGATGATTCTGGTCAAACATTTTCAGATCAATTGCTGGCAATTGGAAACGGAAAGCTTCCAGTAGTGGGAAAGCCAAAAATGTTGTATATTCGCAATTTTTACGTAGTTTGAAACACATATATAAATCTATCTATATTCACAGGTGGGACACAGGGACCGAACTACAATGGCGCGTAACTAATATGGCGCGTAACGACTTACGCGCGCGGGGGGGCTTGAGGGGTCGCGAAGCGCCCCACCAACTAGGTGTTGGGGTGGCGCGAAGCGCCACCCCAACAGCTAGTATATATATATATATATATATATATATATATATATATATATATATATATATATATATATATATATATATATCCCAATCTATTCAATGCCTCCCTCTTTACACCCTTCCTGGAAGCTCCCATTTCCTTTAAATTTTTCGTTATGACATCCTCCCACCCCAGATAATGATGGCCTGCTTTCTGTTTAACCCTAGATGGTTAGCCAAAAAAGCATATTTTTTGGCAATATGCCATCCTTCATCCAAAGAATGTGCCCTAGCTATCTTAACCTTTCTTTCATTATAGCCCTAGAAAGTGGAATTGAACCAAATTTTTTGTACAGCCTACTGTTTGAAATACAGTCATTCAGCTGAGTACCCAGAACAATCTGTAGGCAATTTCCCTAAAAAACATCTAGTAAATCTTCATCTATATGATATATCCACGCTTCAGAGCCATATTTGACCACTGTCATTGCTGTACCTTCCAATATTGTAATTTTAGTTTGCAGAATTATCTTCCTATTCTTCCAAACTTTTTTATACTGTGAAAAAACACCCTGAACCTTGGCTATTATACTTTTAAAATGTTCACTGATCCTACTGCCTTTACTAATAATAGTACCAAGGTACATAACACTGTCCACCTGATCAACCTTTTCATTACCCAATGTCAACTTTTCATCTTCACTTATTACTAGCCTTAGTGACTTAGTCTTCTTAACATTAATTTTAAAGCCTATTCTAGCACCCTGATCTCACAAGACCTCTTAAAGCTCATTCCTTTTGCTCACACTTTTATCTAGGATGCTTAAATCATCAGCAGATCTAAGTCCAGGAGCATTTTTCTTCCCTGTTTGATTCTGTGGTCTCCCATTGTCTTTCCTTTGCTCCTTAAGACAAAGTCCATCAAAATGATCCATATAAAGGGGGATAGAATTCAACCCTGCTTAACTGCTAATTTAATACAAAACCAGTTGCTAATCGTATTTCCTACCTTAACTGCAGCAGTATTACTTATTGTACATTAAATCACTTTAATGTATTTGTCTGGTATACCATATAAGGATAAGACCTTAGCAAAAGCTCTTTTATCAACCAAATTGAATGCTTGCTCATAAACTATAAAATTGAGGACCAAAGGTGTTTGACAACTAAGGCACTTCTCAGTTATTAACCTAAGAGTGAAAATTTGGTCAATACATCCTCTACCTTTTCTAAAACAACACTGATCTTCTCTTAAAACTTTGCCTAAAGCATCTCTCAGTCTAAAAAGTATCATATTGCTAATTAATTTGCTATATACAGAACCAGACTAATGCCTCAACACACCCTCTTATCACCTTTCTTACATAGTGGTTCAATTGGAGTTTCTCTAAAATTGTTAGGCACTACCCCTTTTCAAAAATCATATTCATAATCTTCACTTACTTATTTCTAACCTCAGAGCCACAATATTTAAGAAATTCATTCACCATGCTATCAGCACCTGGAGCCTCATTATTTTTTTAATCCTTTTAGTACTGTTGCTAATTCTTCCTCACAAAACAAATCTTCCTTCACATCCAAGGTATTACAATTTTTTTTTTATTTTCCTCTATCTTTTCTTGCCACTCCATTTTGGTTTAGCACATTCTCCAAATGTTCTGCCCATCTCTCTTTTACTCTTTCCTGATCACTAATTGTGGCCTTGTTCCTATCTTTAACTGGGACAAGTTTGGATTGACTCCCTCTCAATTTATTAACATGCCAGTAAAATATTTTATTATTATACTGCCTAGCTGCATCTTCTAGATCCTTGGCAATTTCATCCATGGCCTCCACTTCTTGCCTCCTTAGCTCATATTCTAATGCTTTCTCTACTTTATTTAAATTCGTTTTGTTTTCATATTATCTATCACTGAGATAACTCTTGTACAAACCCCTTCTTCTTTCTATTAAACATAAAATCGCTAATATTCTAAGCTGTAGTCTTAACTTTCTTTGCTAAGAGACCATCGGTAACTTCACAAATTACTGTTCTAAAATTATTTAAACCATCTTCCAAAATGTCAATCTCTCATCCTGGAGTCCACCAACATCATAACTTCCTGGGGGGTACTCGCCCTTCTGAAATTCAGCTTTAAATTAACCCTAGACACTACTAAATGGTAATCTTTACTTTTAACATCAATAAAAGCACTCCTATGTACCCTAGTATCTTGTGTTGATCCTGCCAGGCTTTAGTTTACTATAACATAATCAATAAGGTTTGCTGTCTTACTATTGCATGAATACCATGTGAACTTGTGGGCAATTTTATGACCAAACACTGTATTGTTTATAACTAGATTTTTATACCTACAAAATTGCAAATGTCTGTAGCCATTACTATTTTCTTTTCCTACACCAAATTTACCTAAGCTAAGATCCCATGTATCCCTATTTCTACCAACCTGGGCATTAAAATCTCCTTCTAAAAACATCTACAAAGTGTCAGCAAATGTAACACCTAGCACCAGTACCTGTGCTATGGATAGTGGTTTTCCTGAACCAACCAAAACACAAATTAGGAGATCTATCAGGCCACCTAAAAGTCTCAACCTCTAGTCGGAGTGGGTTTAAGAGGATGGCATGAGGTATTAGTGAAAATAGTTAATGAGTAGTAGTGCATACAAGAAGCAAGCCTAGTGCCTCTGTATGTATGCCTTGTGCTGGTAATTAAATTATTAGATGATCTGTAGAAGTAGTAGTGCATAAAAGAAGCAAGCCTTGTGCCTTCTTTTGTAAACCTTTTTGAAGGTAGTCAGTAATAGTATGCAAGCCTGCTGAGCTTAGTTCTAGTGGTTGCTTGGTGGTTACCTTAAAGAAGTGCAGGTCTTTTTCAAAGAATAAAAGAAAGAAGATGCACCATCCTGCTATGCTTGTACTTATGCTTATATAATGCTTGTGCTTAATTCATGCTTGCGTTTGTACCTTGCTTATATGTTGCTTTATTTGGAATGTAGGGTCATTAAATTGTATTGGTACAAATATTGTACCTTTTAATTACCCTAAATCACACTTGATAGTGATAGGACAAATCCTATTTTTGCTAGCTTCAGTGATGATAATTAATCCCCTGTGGTGTCCCAAGCATTGGTCCATGGTTTATTGCTTCTGTTCTTGTCAACTGAAACAAAGATCTTACTTTTTTAATTTCATTTTGTTTTAATTAAATTCTTAATTTATTTTTTTATCCTTTTTTATCAAAGTTTTTTGGTCTCCTTCTCTTGACACTTGGAATATGGATGCTAGTGGAACTCCACAAATACTTGGACATCTCCTCAGATTTTACTGAAACAATACCCTATGTCTTTATTGGAAGTGGAATTGCAATTGCATTAGTTGGACTTCTTTCCTGTTGCTGTGCTTTCTCTGGAAATGCAATATTGCTATATTTGGTAAGCATTTTAGCAGACATATAAGGCAGAATTAAGATATTTTTTTTATTGTGCATTGATGACTCTGGGTCCTGTATTACCAAGCTGAGATTAAACCTAAAGAAGGGAGTGTCAGAATTTGTTGTTCAATTTTTTTTTTATCAAGATACAAAAAATGGTATTTTCTAAAATCAAGGGAGGGGTAATTTTTGATTAATTTAATTTGGAATTTTCTCTAATTTGAAACCCTTAACCTTTATCCATGTAAAAAACATCTTTAATTTCCTAGATTCTACCAGCTAGTGGTTTCAATCCATCCACCTAAGGGCTATGGGCCCAGTGTGCTTCCATTGCATGAAGCTGCTGTTGCAAAGGAATTTTATAATATGATAATTTCAGGGTATCATTTTTGGAATATGCTTTCCAAGTAGAAGTGATCGACTGTGACAAATGTGGGGTCTCATGGTGTCATCAATTTTTTCTATACAGTTTAGGTAAAGTTCTAGATTTAACCTACTGAAGGTAAAACAAAATTCAGAAATTTTCTATCTACTTAGCATTGAGTAAAGACAACAACCAAAATTAAGCATAAAATGAGGGAAATACAATAATCAGAATGTCAAATAGTTTCAAATGAAACTAGGCTAGGTTTGCTTTACAATGGTAACGTGAAGTGTTGGTTGCAGCAACTTTTGGTTGGCTTTGCTGACAAAAGTGTTGCAACACTTTAATTTTGGTGCTCCACAAACAGTTAACATTTGCGGTTGTCAACTCCTCATGTGTTTAAATCTGGTATGTCTCAAGCCCATTTTTTTTTTCAACTGAAACACGAGGAGATGTTGTATAGTGAAGAATCAGGAACAGGTTTATAAAACGAAATTATGAAAAATTGCAGACTTGAAATTGCTGCTTCTCATATAAGTATTATCTGTTTGCAAATAATTATAAATTTTATTTATGAAGAGTGCAAACATTTATTTTAGCTATACTAATTACAAATAGACATTGTCTTTTTTATTAGAATGTAAATAGATCCATTCATTTCTGTTTTACCGAAAGAATCTCTTTCTTTCTGTTCAAAGTTGCCCTTGTTTTACCTGTGACTGCCATAGCTGATGTTAAGTTAAACAGAAGAACTGTCTGCTTGAACCGGGGACTCAGGGATACAGGTTTCAAACTGATCAGGTATAAAAAACTCATCCTTCCCTAGGGCGTCCACGAAAAACCCCCTCCCAATAAAATTGTGATCATAAGTTGGCTTAAGAAATGATCTATGAAAGTTTAGCTTATATGTGTCCGCATTTGCCGGCGTACTGGATGCTTTTGTTGACATATTCTTTAAATTCCTCCTCCAAACTTAAAATCCAAGCTGTAGTCCCATGTCCAGTGTGTCTAGCATGGATTTGTTAGTGAGAGACCATATCATCAGCACATACCGCATTTTTATGACTGAGTTTTTAAGATAATTTTAATTGTATACTGAAAGTTATTGATATCACAGCTCCTGTAGTACATTGAAAAGCGTTATAGGTTAGTTTGTTGTTGTGAGGCTACGTATTTACTTTTGACTCCTAAATCAATACTTTTGCTTTTTACTTGGTTTTTGTGGTTTCAGTAAAGCACTAGCTTTCTGTAATCCTACAAACATAGGGAAATATCAGCAGTTGATTTATTTGCACTAGTTTTATTGATGTATGTTAGATAGGCTGTGAAGTAATAATTTTTTTCTTTTTGAGGTTCTCTTTACTTCCCTCAGTAAAACTTTGTTTTTTTAACTTAATCTTTGCTCGTTTTGGTTAAAACTAATTTTGAAAGGAATACTGCCATTATCTTTTGTATTTTTGCCGAATAATTTCTGTTTGTTTTAAGTTTTGAGTTTGCTCCTTAGTTTCATGTGAAAATTTATTTTTTCATATAATTTCTAATCAACTCCAATATAGGGGAGATGGCGCTTTAACCCTTATTAAGGAGCTGAACTAAGAAGCCGTACTAGAATTGAAGGAAAAATGAGTTTAGAGTGGAAAGAAAAATCAAATCATGTGTTGTTTCTTTTTGTAAAAAAAAAAAAAAAATTAAAAACAGAAGAAAGAGACCTTTAACTCTTTGTTTTAAAAATTAAAATTTGGTAGGACTTAGTAACTCCAGGCAAGTTGCTTCGACAAAAACGTTAACTAAGCGGACTGGTTTGTATATCGACATGCTTGCGGAAAATTTTTCTAGATCAACAACAAAGTGCCTATAGGCTTAGGGATTTATTTGACCTTTCCCTAAATAAAAAGCCACTCATTACTCAGACACAAACGGAAATTTTAAAAAAAAGATAATTTCTTGTGTAGGTACGATAAATGTTATTATAAACTAATTTTGTTTTCATTTCAACAATTTTGGGAAGAATTACCTAAATTCTCCTATAGAACTTTTTTCATTTGTCTTTCTTCCTCTTTGGATGCACAATCTTATGTATGGACAGGATATTACGGTGGAATTCTCAAGTAAATAATTTGAATAAGCAAGTATAACAATAAGTGATCATTCTTTTAATATTCAACTTTAGTGCTTCCTGAACCACATGCCTACACTTCTCCAACCACAAGGGGCTGGGGTCAGGGGCGTAATTTGCTGTAGGGCAGAGGGGAACATCCACTCCTATACCTCAGTTTTTCCCCAGAGCTGAAATTATTCATTGATAAAGTGAACTAAACTTTATCAAGGACATACTTTTTGGAAATGGGTATCTGATTTCTTAATTTATTAATGATACAATTAACCGTAGACTGAAAAGATACTCCCATAAAAACAATGGTAGTTTACCCTGTGAGAATCCTGATAAACCGCAAACATAATTTACCTTCCTTACATCCCAAAAATCACTACGAATCTTGAAAAAGTTCACACACAAAATAATGTGTATTGTATTTACCAATAATTTCAAAATCATGAATTTCCTAAATTCTGGTAAAGATTATTTACTCGCCAAAGAGGGGTCTGTCAAATACCATGCAACTGCAGTAAATACTATGTAGGTAGAACTCACACATTTAGAGAAATGCCTACAACAACATAAAGATGTTATCATCAAAGCTCTAAATTCTAATATTGTTAATGTTTCTTCTGATTCTGCTTTAAGTAGCCATGTTTTTGAAAATCCTTGCCATAAAATACTTTTTGAAGAATCTGCCCTTATCAGAAGTGACGTAGACATAAAGCAGGTAGTTCGAGAAGCAATTGAAATCAGACTTAAGATTAATAATAACATTTCCTGAAATAGGGACTTGGGGTATATTCACTAAAAGCTCTATATACAAATTTAATTCAAAATGATGCTAAAAAACATTTTAAAAAATCAGTAGACATTAACACAGAATCAGTTACAAAAAGACCTTTGAGGTTGGCTGCCAAAAAGGCATTAGATTAGCAATAAAAACGTGTTTTTAATTATTCTTCTTTTATTTCAATAAATTGCCTTGTTTCACCTCACTTTATTTGTCATGGTTCAGTGAAGTTCAACCATTTGTCCTGGTTGAACTTCACTGAAATAAGACTGCAGGGACTGTTTAAAAAAATAAACAAAATTTTCTGTTTTAGTTTGTTAGTCGTATGTCTTTGTATTTCTTTTTTCCTTTATATATTTATATTTTGTGGATGACGGCCCTTGAACATAGGGCCAAAATATTCGTTCAAATTAGAATTCTACTGCCTTACAAAAAGATTCCATATTGTTCTTCTTGTTTGTGATGGAAAGGCAGTGTGGTCTTTGTTGCTATTTAGTGTAAACTCACTCATTGTGTGCTTCATCGAGAGGCTTTGGTGGCTAAAAACCTCCCTGAAGAACTTAAAGATGTCCTTGATCAAAGTGTTAAAATTGTGAACTTCATAGAAACTAGACCTAAAAAATCTCGTTACTTTAAGATTCTAGGCCGGGAAATGGGGAGTCTCCATGATAACTTATTGCTACATACGGAGGTACGGTTGCTTTTTGGGAGAAATGTTTTGTTCTCCCCAAAGAATTACTTTTTTTACCGAACACAAATCCCATCTGTCTTCTATACTTACTGATTTTGATTGGCTATTGAAGTTGGCTTATTTAAGTGATATTTTGAGAAAAACCCAACATCAGGAATTTATCCATGTATGGTAAGCACTGGTGCTTAATTTCTTGTTGGGTTTTCCACCACTTATTTCTATGAAAAGAGTTTCTCAAGTTTAACCTATCTTAAAAAGTAAATTTTGAAACAAATTAAATGTTGAAGATGGTTTAAGATTGTATTTAACTAAATTAGAACCCAATTTTGACGAACTGTGTAAAGAGAAACAAGCTCATCCTTTTCACTAATCTCTTTGAAAGTAAGTGCTTTTTGTTCTTTAAATTTTGTTTCTGTTTGTCTTCAAATAGAAATTTTTAAAAAATTATCTTCTTGAATAAAATTTTTTTGTAAAAATTATCTCTTTGTTTTTACTCCAAAATGATGCGTAATTAAATTTAAAAGGTTAAGGTTTTAAGATTTGTTTAATATTTTAGTTATGGTTTACTTAGTACCGGTAACTGAGAAGTAGTACCTAAAATGTTTTGTGGGTAAAAAGGGGTTCAGTGTCTAAATAAGTTTGAGAACCACCACTCTAGACGATTCAATCTTTGATGAAAATTTACCCCGGGCAATTACCCTCGACGTCTCCACTCATAAAATTGTGTCGGAAAAGAGAAAGCAAGACATGAGACGGATTTTGCATAGGAATTCTTGCAAATTCCCCCAGTGTAAAATATCTTCTGAGAAGTTCACTCCCTGGAAACTTCCTTCCCCACGGAAAATTATCCCCTTGGCAAATCCTGCCACGTGGAAAATTCCATCAGCAGAAAATCCCCCCACCCGAAAAATGTATGTATACTTCCCAGAAACAAATACTATACGTAAACAATGGGCAAATTTTGTAGCTTAAAGACTATTCCCCAGGGATGTGGGGTTTATAATATTTCGAAAGGTATAGCTATTCAGCCTTTCAACTATGCTGAACAACATAGCTATCTCAAATTCTAATCGGACGATTGTGAGAAAAAAGAGCGTGGGAGGATGCCTAGTTGCCCTCCAACCTTTTTGGTCACTAAAAGGACACTAGAACTTTTAATTTCCGTTTGAATGACCCCTCTCCCAATATTCTAGGACCACTGGGTTGATACGATCACCCCCGGAGAAAAATAAAATAAACACGCGTCCGTGGTCTTTCTTCTGGCAAAAAATGTAAAAATTCCACATTTTTTGCAGACAGAAGCTTGAAACATCCGCTCTAGGGTTCTCTGATACGCTGAACCTGATGATGTGATTTTCATTAAGTTTCTAATTTTTAGGGGGTGTTTCCCATATTTTCGAAAATACGGCAAGCTTTCTCAGGCTTGTAACCTTTTGTGGGTAAGATAAAACATAATGAAACTTATATATTTGAAATCAGCATAAAAATTTGACTCTCTTGATACATCTATCGGTATCAAAATTCCGTTTTTAGAGTTTCGGTTACTATTGAGCCGCATTGCTCCTTACTTACAGTTCGTTGCCACGACATAAATGTGTACTCTGGAGCTATTGGTCTTAGAAAATAAGCAATAAAAGTTCTGAAACTCTACGTAGTCCATCAGGTTATAATTATTATTATTTTTTTTTTAAGATTGTATATGTTCAAAAATAAGTTATTCAGTTATATCTTCGTCTACTAATTTAGTTAATGTGTTTTAGTACGGGTCTTTTATAATGGTTCTTCTTGTGATTCAACTTTCAGCTGGAATATCTGGATATGTTCACAGAAATAGCCTGAAAGAAGATTATTATAAGGGCTTGAATCGTAGTCTTTATGAATATACTCAGGATGCGGAAACAGCTGCTGCAGTCAACGTCCTTCAATCAACGGTAAGTAATTAGTTCTTAATTTGTGTTATATAACTTATCTAAAAGATAGATCAAACGCATATTTGTGTTATAAGTGAAAAGGGAAATTAAAGGGAAAAGAACCATTGCTTAATAGCCTAATTTTTTCAATTCTGAACCGGTTCGAAATAGTAAATTGTTTAAAATAGTAATATAAAAGAGTTTCTTTCACAATTGCGTTTTTTTTTAACAGGTTTTACCAAAATTTCCTAACTTTTACCTTTTAATGTTTATGTGTGTAATATCTTGCGATTATATAACCACCCGAGTTGTGTTCGATTTAACTGAACTTGGTTAACTAACAAATCCTCTTTTTCCGTTTTTAGGGTTTTATTTGCCAGAAAGTGAACTAAGAAAGTTTACCAGGCCTTCGGATATAGAATGGAAAGTTTGGTAGAAAATTCTAAGTTGCTATAACCTGAACCTTACAAGACATTAGGAACAGACCATCAGGTATAGAAAGGGGAGGCATGAAACAATCAAAAAATGGAATAGGCTGAAGTTATTTTAACCAATAGAGATCAACCTTCTTGTGAAATTTTGCACCTCTTATTTCCTTTTACAAGAAGAAAAGGAAACTGCAGAGTTAAAAATACAGCCACTGAGTGAGCGTATTTAATTAACACCTGCATCATTCAATATGGGATATCTTAAACGGGCCATCATATTTTTTAAGAGCCAAGTCTTTTACCATAGAGGCAAGCATGAGCTGCGGAGTTCGAATGTTTTGCCAGAAATTTTTTGTCACAAAGAATTCTCGATAGTAGTTTCATAGTTCACTTTTCAGTTTAACTAAGAATCCGCTCGTCAAAAAAAAACGTTCGAAGTTAACTAAGAACTGAAAAAACGGCTATGAAAAAAATCAACTTATTAGTTAACCAATTTAGTAAATTGAACTAGGATCTGGTTCGCTCCATTATTGATGCTGTAAAATTGCGTCTAAATTCCTTATTTTGTCTTGGGAAGAGGAAGGTTCTTCTTTTGCTAGTGAAGAGAACTCTGGCTCCAATGATTAGTTTTCTGCTAGAAGGGAGTTTACTATTAGAGAAAAGAAATTCTTATGTTCTCGAAATTGTATAAAAGAAATGTTCTTAAAATTAATAGCACTTAGCCACTCCTAATCAAAATTTCGACTGAATATTTAAATTTTGTCCAAAATTTTTATTATAATCTAATATGTCAACTCTTGTGCAGAAAAAAAACTCTACAAATATACCTATAATAATAGTAATAATTTATTTATCAACCACTTTACAAAACAGAGGTTAAGTGGAGTAAATACAAAAGAAAAACAGCAAAAGAACAACAAGAAACAAAGTTAATCACATACAGAAAAAATATGGACAGGGCGATGAAAACACCCTAGCATATAAGGCACTTCAATAGCTAGCTTGGCACAGAATTTTTCGAAAGCACCAGTAATATCTGTCGCACAATACTTTTTAATCAGTTTTGTATTTCGGTAAGAACGAGGCAGATATAAAAGAAATTTGCAGTACCGGTCAGCAGTAGTGGCCGAATACCAGTACAGAAGTGTACAGAATAATCACAAAAATTTGAGCAAAGCCGAGTTAGCGCTCTTCTCCTATAGTGTCCACGATCTGCCACAATTTTAGAGTAACCGAGCCTTAGCTTAGCAATAATATCTTTGACAGCACGAGACCGGAGAGCATTCATAGAATCGCAAACAGTTATGCCAAGCCACCGAAACGATTTAACACGGGGAATACTAAAATCATCGTAGTATAGTGGTTCTGAACAATTATTACCTTTAATAATAATAATAATAATAATTTATTTCTTACCCACAACAACACTATAAAAGTATTAAAATGTGGAGTACAAACAATTAAATACACACACAAAAAGCAAAACATACAAAAAATGAAAAGTAATGACAGTAGAAATTTTTTACATTAATACAAAAAATTAAATAAACACACAAAATAACGAACTATGAAAAAAAATTAACATTAGATACACACAGAAAATGAAATTCAAAAAACACAAAGAGAAAACCAAATACCCACACAAAGTCAACGAAAAAAACGGATAAGACGGTAGTGAGGGGATAGGCGCGCAGAAGCTGTACTGGAGAGTTGTCTGTGAAGAATCTCCAACTTTAAAGTTATGTCAGGAACTGAGAATTTTTTAACAAGAGTCCGGTTTTTTGTCCAAGGTGGAAGATACAGAAGGAGTTTGCAAAATTTGAAATAATTTATCCGAATTCTTTTTAAATTACCATTATTAAGAAGAGGGAAAAGACCTGAAGCATAAAGGACAGAATGATCACAGAAAGTAGAATAAAGTTTAACCAGCGCACGTCTATTATACTTCCCTCTATTTGCAACAATTTTTGCATAACCAACACAGCTACGCACGCTCCTCCATCCCAATCTATTCAAAGCCTCCCTTTTTACACCCTCCTAGAAAGTTCCCGTTTCCTTTAAATCTTCCTTTATGACGCTCTCCAACCCAAGACGGGGACGACTTGCTTTCTGTTTAGCCCTAGATGGTTGGCCAAAAAGGACAATCTTCTGCAATCGGTCATCCTGCATCTGCACGACGTGACCTAGCCATATCAACCTTTCTTTCATTATAGCCCTAGAAAGCGGGATTGAACTACATTTTCCGTACAGCCTACTGTTTGAAATCGGTCAGTCAGCTGGGTACCCAGAACAATCCGTAGGTAATTTCTCTGGAAAACATCTCGCAAATCTCCTTTCGCTTTTCAGAGCGCCCATGCTTCAGAGCCATATCTGACCACTGTCATCACTGTAACTTTTAATATTCTAATCTTGGTATGCAAACTTGTCTTCGAATTCTTCCAAACTTTTTTAACGGTGAAAAACACCCTTAGCCTTGGCTATTCTGCTTTTAACATCGTCACAGCTCCCACCGTGTTCACTAATAATACTACCGAGGTACATGAAGCTGCAACATAAGTTCATAAACCTATTCTAGCACCCTGAACTTGCAAAATCTCTAAAAGTTCGTTCATTTTGCTCACACTTTCATCAAGGATACTTAAATTATCAGATAATCTAAGTCCAGGAGAGGTCTCCCATTTTCCTCCCCGTTTGATTCCGTGGTCTCCCATTGCCTTTCCTGCGCTCTTTAAGACAAAGTCCATCAAAATGATTCATATAAAGGGGGATAAAACACAACCCTGCTTAACTCCTGATTTAATACAAAACCAGTTACTAACCTCATTTCCTACCTTAGCCGCAGCAGTATTATTCTCGTACATTGCATTAATAACTTTAACATATTTGTCTGGTATACCATAAAAGGATAAGACCTTTGCTAAAGCTTTTCAAAAAGTTCGTGGTAACGAACTGTAGTAATGAGCGACCCGGCTCAATAGTGTTATCAATAGTCAATAGTCAATTAGTGTTACCCATCAAAAGTTACGAGCCTGAGAAAATTTGCATTATTTAAGAAAATAGGGAGAAACACCCCCTAAAAGTCGTAGAATCTTAACGAAAATGACACCATCAGATTCAGCGTATCAGAGAACCCTACTATAGAAGTTTCAAGCTCCTATCTACAAAAATGTGGAATTTTGCATTTTTTGCCAGAAGACAAATCATGGGTGCGTGTTTATTTGTTTTTTTTTTTTTTTTTTTCTTTTCCCCAGGGGTCATCGTATCGACCAAGTGGTCCTAGAATGTCGCAAGAGGGCTCATTCTAACGGAAATGAAAAGTTCTAGTGACCAAAAAAATTGGAGGGCATCTAGGCCCCCTCCCACGCTCATTTTTTCCCAAAGTCAACGGATCAAAATTTTGAGACAGCCATTTTGTTCAGCATAGTCGAAAACCATAATAACTATGTCTTTGGGGATGACTTACTCCCCCACAATCCCTGGGGGAGGGGCTGCAAGTTACAAACTTTGACCAGTGTTTACATATAGTAATGGTTATTGGGAAGTGTACAGACGTTTTCAGGGGGATTTTATTTTGTTTGGGGGTGGGGCTGAGGAGAGGGGCTATGTTGGAGGATCTGTCCTTGGAGGAATCTGTCATGGGGGAAGAAAAATTCAATGAAAAGGACGCAGGATTCTCTAGCATTACTATAAGAAAACAATGAAAAATAAACATGAAAACGTTTTTTCAAATGAAAGGAAGAAGTAGCATTGAAACTTAAAACGAACAGAGATAATTACGCATATGAGGGGTTCTAAAAATACTTTAGAATAAAGAGCGAGGTATTTAGGAGGAGATAAATACCTTGCTCTTTATGCTAAAGTATTTTTAGTAATTTCAACTATTTATTCTACGGCCTTTCTGATTCAGGGGTCATTCTTAAAGAATTGGGACAAAACTTAAGATTTAGTGTAAAGAGCAAGGTATTAACGAGGGTACAAACCCCCTCGTATACATAATAAAAATATAAGGTTATGAAAGTTTGTTACGTAAGTTAATTCTTAAGTTACGTGTATTTTTTACTAATAAAAACGTTCATTAAAAATTAAAAGTTCTAGTTGCCTTTTTAAGTAACCGAAAAATTGGAGGGCAACTAGGCCTCCTTCTCCACCCCTTATTTCTCAAAATCGTCTGATCAAAACTAAGAGAAAGACATTTAGCCAAAAAAAGAATTAATATACAAATTTCATTTTAATAATTTATGTGCGGAGAGCCAAAACCAAACATGCATTAATTCAAAAACGTTCAGAAATTAAATAAAAAAAAAACTAATTTTTTTAGCTGAAAGCAAGGAGCGACATTAAAACTTAAAACGAACAGAAATTACTCCGTATATGAAATGGGTTGTCCCCTCCGCAATCCCTCGCTCTTCACGCTGAAGTTTGACTCTTTGCCACAATTCTACTTTTTAAAACAATTAAAAGCTTTAGCGTAAAGAGCGAGGGATTGCGGAGGGGGACAACCCATTTCATATACGGAGTAATTTCTGTTCGTTTTAAGTTTTAATGTCGCTCCTTACTTTCAGAATCGAACGCTTGCTCATAACCTATAAAACGAGGACCAAAAATGTTTGACAACTCAGGCACTTCTCAATACTTAACCTAAGAGTGAATATTTGGTCTACACAACCTCTACTTTTTCTAAAACCACGCTGTTCTTCTCTTAAAACTTTGTCCACAGCATCTCTCAGTCTAAAAAGTATCATATTACTAAGTAATTTGCTAGCTACAGAGACCAGACTAATGCCTCAATAATTACCACACTTACATATATATATATATATATATATATATATATATATATATATATATATATATATATATATATATATATATATATATAAATATATAAACAAATTTGTATAGGTATTACCAGAAGCTATTACCAGTATTACAAGTATTACCAGAAGCTAGACTAAGATTACCGCCCTCCTAAACCATGTAAAGCCCAGAGGGTCATTCGCGCTTTACTAAAAATAAAATGCACAATAAATAGTTTCTCTTATATAATTATAACATTAAAAAAGTAACAGTATTCTTGGAATTGATATCATTAAATATTATTCCTGATCGGTCCACTTTACTAGTTCTATTCATCAATCCTCAGGTCTAGTTCTAACAATCAGCCAATCCCAATTATATAAGCCTATATAGACCATGTCCATGATTAGGAGCCTGTTATCTATATTTAAGAAAGATTGGTAACATAAATATAGGTAAGAGGCTCCCAAAGTCTTTGGGATTTTTATGTGATCGTCATGGCACAAGCCTTAAACAGAATAGGGTAAAAGAAGGGTGTTTCTAGTGTGTCAGCCATGATTTGAACTTCTGCTAGCTTTGAAACTTTTGTTGAGACTCGGCCTGAGAAAATTAAGTTAGTTTTGGTTGCGAGTTGTGCTTTACTACTACCAATAAAACTTAAAATAAGCAACAAAAATGAAGTTAGATCCAGTTAAAAAATGTTGTATAGATAGTAAACCAATAATGCTAGTAGTGATAACTTGAATTTTGAGTGAATTTTTATTTGCAGCTAGTATTTGTGTTAAATATTGAAGGACGTCCAGCAACCAAGGAAAAGTTTCTATTTTTGTTGTTACTACGCAGGAGCAAAAACTAATGAAAAAATACATATTTTATTCAGTAGCTTACTATTATTAGCAAACTGTTGAATAAAAACAAGTTAGCAATTGTTTTATTAAATAGATACGTCAGGAAAGTGATAATAAGTAAAAATGGATAAATAATATTTTACAGGCTGATAACGAAGAAAAGTTTATATCTTTATTGTTGGAACAAGAGCTTTGTGCTTAATTTTTTTTTTCTCAAGTGTTTTGGTTCTATTTCTTAGTTACAAAAATACCCTGGAACGGAATTCTTGGGTCAACTTTTCTTTTTATTTTCACACATATGGGAATTGATCTTTACTATCGTATGATGTGGTAATATTTTTTTATGGTTGATAGGTTCACTGCTGTGGAGGAGATAACTATGCTGACTGGTATAAAACTCCATTTTCATATCACCAGACGATTGTCCCTAAATCCTGTTGTGTAAACCCTGAAAGCTGTGATGTATTGAACATGAATCATATATTTCAGCAGGTAATACTATTGCTCGCAGGCCATTTGTTAAAATAATTAGTGACTTTGAAAGATTTGCATAAAGATGAGATATTTTCAGCCATCTATCCTTTTGTTGGTATACTTTTTATTTAACGGAATTACATAGAAGAACTATATAGGTATACTGTTAGTGAAGAATTACCTAACTTAAAGTATTTTGAATAGTTAGCCTTTTCTTAGGAACGGGATTAATCGATACTATAAGGTTAGCAGTGTGTTCTGGTGGGATATCGTTGTTCGATAAATGTTTTGTAGCAACCAACAAATAGAAATACAGGTGAAAAAGGACTAAGTTACGTCCCTTTTTGAATTCCGATTGGTATTTCTATCGGAGAAAAATTTCAAGAAGTCTCCCAGGAATATTTTTAGAAAATAAACCTTTCAAAAAAAGAACACTAGAAGAATTAGTTCTTTCTTGCAATAAATTTGTGGAATAACTTTTCTGGTAGCAGGATGATTTTAATGAAGCGCAATGACATTTTTCATTTTATTTATTTTTAAACCAAGTATGTCGTCCGGACCTAGTTAGAACCTAGCTTAAGATTCCCGAAAGCCCAGTTCTTTCGGAAGATTGTTAATTCTGTTAAGTGATCACGATCAAGCGATATTGCTGTGTTAGTTCCGAGTGGTAAATTAGAAAAAAAGTAAAATTTTCTAAAACTGTCTTGGAAAACTTCTTAAAAAACTTATCTGAGTATTGTTCTCTCTTTTTTTCTTTTTTTTTAAGAATACCAGCATTTTATTGCCGGTTTGTAAATAGGAAGTTTTGATTCATATTTCGCAAAGGTCTAGAGATATCTAGAAAAGATATCTCTATTTTTGTTGAACCGTGTCTCCTAGTGGAGAGCTTTACCTCATTTTTATTATTACAAAATTCACTTACTAGGAAAACTAATTTTTTCAACTCGGACAAAAAAACGAGCAAAATAACAATTCACACGAAGATATCTCTTTTGCGTGTCGGGTTGCTGATTAGAAAATCGATTCCTCATGTGATTAGCTGATACAAAGTTTCCAGCAAGTATTAAACGCCTATTTTCTACCTTATTTTACATATCAAATGAATCTTGCAATTTTGACCAACATTAAAAAGTGAATTGAACATCAACTCACGTTAAAACATTTCTCTTGTGCATCAAGCTGCTGATGTGATATTTGAAAATTTAGGAAATCGAGGCAGAATTTGTGAAGTTCGTTTCTCTTTATAAAACTATTCTCTGTCAATGTTCATTTTTGACCTTAGGGTATTTTTTTATGGAGGAGAGGTATATTAGGAAGGGTTGAACTTGAATGAAACTTGCTATTTTATCGGTGAAAACTCAGCTCCCTTGTGACATAATATTACTTTGGTTGCTAAATAGGCTTCTAAGTTACATTTCTATATTCTCTCGTTGGTCTTAAGTGTGTACGCCAAAATTATAACATCCACAATTGTATTCTGAAGGGTTGTCTACACTGGATTTTAATATTCCGCTTTTTCTATACTATTGAATTCGGCAACGCTTAATAACTACCTAAAACGTTACGTCAACCTAATCGTTAGACGGAACAAAAAAGGAAGGGCTTTGACCGAAGAAGTTGAACAAGTTCTTGCTGTTTTTTCTTACACTAACGTGCCAAAATAGATGTATTTCGATTTATTTGACTTCAAAGTTTCTGCAGATGATAATTATGACCGTTGTTTGTGATAATGGTAAACTTACATAAGGACAAAATAGCGTTGCCCTGTAAAATTGTTCCGACATGAATAGGAAGAGACGTAAGAACCGTAACACGATGCGTAACCTTACTTAACAGTTTGCAGGGTCCATAAGATTTTTAGTGAATCCCAGTGAGGTTCTTGGCTTCAAAGGGTAAATAGATTGTCGGTGCCTTTGTCATTCAAGCTATGAACTTACTCAGATTAGAGACGATGAAGTTCTTTGACGCGAAAATAAAAGAAAAAAATTGAAAAGTGTAATTGCTTCATATAATCCTCAAAGAAATAAATACGGCACAAAAAGGTTTTAACAGTGGTATTAAGTACAAATACTAATTCATAATAGAAATAGCTATCTAATAGCAAGTTTTTATGTCCTGGAGCCTATTTAACAATATACAAACTTCAGGAATTATTATTTTTTGCTACTATCCACTTAGAAAAACTTAAAGTACCAAGAATGCTAAAAATGGTATCTGATTTTTAAATTGACTAAGTGAGACCTGTGAAATATTATATACATCTTAAAAAACTAAGAAAATCAGGGAACTCAATTTTTTATGTAAAAGACCTTCATCGGCAGTATGTAATTTTGCGCATAAAGTGCAATTTTAAACGTGTAAAACTTGACGCGTTTTATTCGTAATTTTACATGCCAACTTTGGAAATTAGTAAATCCTGCACGCATTTAAGTTATCAGTAAATCCTGAATGTTGTTGCAAAAGACAAAAACTGCCTTAAATCTAAATATGCACCAATATGTATATCATTGAAATTGTTCAAGAATAAATACTTTGAATTATTAGTTATTTCCCTTACCTACAAAAACATCTTTTTAAAGAACCAATAAGGCTACCCTATGTTGTTACATTTGTCTCTTTAGTTGACTATTGAAATATCAGTGGAATCCTAATTTTCTTCTGATTATCAATTTTTTACTAAGTTTTTACAAATTCCAACTAGCCTACATTTGTTCAATATACCAACTGAACCTAGCGGTTGTACCACCCTATTGATTGGTTTGTTTCTTGACCTTCAGATGTTGGGTAAATTGGGTGCTACAACCTTTTAGTTGGGCTTCTATGTAAACAAGAAAAATCTCAGCTTGTTTCTTTTCATGATTCAGTGTGGGAACACAGGGCAGAATTTATGCAACGAAAATATTTTAACAGTTGTTTAGCAACCAAAGGAAAAAACACAGAAAATCCTGGTTTTCAGGAATGAATAGATTGAAGGCGGAGACAGGGACCAAACAATGTTCTTATTTTAATGTCCTTAATATTTTAAAAGCTTTATATATTGTCCCGTTTTTCATATTCAGTGCTATATTTTTAGGGTTGTTATGGAGCCCTCATGGCATTATTGGCTTCAAAGAGTGGATGGATTGTCGGCGCTATTGTTTTATCTGTGTCTTTTCAATTAATTGGTGCTATACTTATGTGCTGTCTTGGAAAAAACACTCATCGAGCCAATTATTCACAACTACGATAACTATCATGTCTTTTAATTCCCCGATATTTTACTGAAATTTCCAATTATTAACAGCTGCGATGACCATCATCTTTCTTAATTCCCTACTTTGCTGAAATTTATAATCTGTGTTACATCTGAGTCTTTGATTTTTTTTTTTTTTTCTGTTCTATGGTGAAAAGTCTATTAATTCATTACATCGTTTATGTTTTCTCTGAATATTTTATTATTTTAGTATTGGGTACAGTTCAATACCAGCAATTTAGATGGCGTCAGAGGGGCTATTGCTCTATAGACATTCTCCTATTACTCATGCTAGCAGAACAGAATTTATTTTTGGCTTTTTGAGTGGGGATTGTGGTAAGTTAGTCAAAACTCCAGAAAAATGCGGACTATGCGAAATAGGGAATCTGGAGCATCTGAACGTTTGGGTGGGAGGGTAGAGGCTAGAAGTTATCCCCTCCTCCCCTGCGCACGTACCTATTAACGAGATTATCTGTCGCTGACATTTTTTTATTTTCAATAAGAAATAAGGATTTGCTTCATCCCTTAGTTCATTCTTTCATCCCTTATTGTGTTGCGAGAGCAACACTTTGGTTTTGTCGTGGTTTTTTTTTTTTGTTCCTAGCACCCCGATTTCAGCTTATTCCTAGAAAGTGGTAAGGGTTTAACCTCTGCGGTTTTTACGGAAAGTGTGGACCTTAGGCCGGATTGATGAATATGACTTTACATTTTGGAAAGCTTCGTAGAACTCTTGCCTGGGGCCAAAAAGGATGGTCTTTGCTTGTCCTTGAGCCAGAGCCTATAGTGTGTGAAGTGAAGAGGAGTTGTATAGCCTATGTCAGAGAGGACTATCTGAAGTTATGCAGCCAAGCTTTCGTTTCATCAAACCATGTTTCTGCTTTGGAGTGGAAAGCTTCGTTCTAGCAGGCAAGCAGGCAGGCACCAGTTTCAAATTGAAGATGGACTAAAATCTATAAGTGTTAAATATATGCGACAGTTACCCTGCCCCACAGCCAATATATCTTCTTTGAGTGATAAGTAGAAAAATTTAGAGAAGCAAAAAAGCGGCATTTTCCCACGGGTCCGATCCGAAAGTGCTGCCATCTATTGTTTCTACCCATTTCTGTTCGTGATTTCAGCTGAGTTTATCATTCGGTTTTTCGCACTTGGGATTGCGGTAGAGAAATGGTATCAGATGTGCCTCTTAAACTTTAAAAGTTCTCTCATTGCTAAAGAAATTAGAGTTTATCCTTTGCTCCTTTCTAAGTGATGACGTTAGAAAGTTGGCCTACGGCAAAAAAGTCAACTTTTGAACTAAGACAGATAGATTTTTTTTTCGACCGCAGTCGATAGCTTTTGATGAGCTGATCAAAGTGTATGTCATCCATTTTTTTGTACAAAAATTCCTTCATGAGATATACCAGTTTGAAAGTTTAAAGGGGTTGACAACTTCAGTAGTAAGGTACACACTGAAACCAAAAATAGGCCGATACCAATTGTGAGACATATAGGGGAGTTGTAAGCAACAGTCGGCTGTTAGCTCATAATTATCCTCGGCAATGAGGGGTTCGCAACTCTTTCTAGTTGGTGTACCTATTTTTTGTTTCTGTTGTATTTGATGGTAAGACCAATTTGGTTCCAGTGGTAAGACATGTAGGGGACTTGTAAGTAATAATCGGCTGTAAGGCTGCAATCATCTTTAGCAATGAGGAGTTTGCAACTTTTGCGAGTTGGTGTACCTAGTATGTATTTTAGCATCCTTACAGATTAACAACTTCAGCGTTTAGTCGCAGCGAGGAAACAAAACCAAAGTGTTGCTCTCGCAACACTTTACTCGGCGAAGCCGAGCAAAGGTTGCCGCAACACCTCACGTTGCCCATGCAACGTAGATCTAATTTCTTTTACTATCTACCTTAGTTCTGCCCTAGGAATGACGCATGGACGGATGATAGATAGACTTATCTATCAACAAGTAAAACTGACATTATTTTTATGCAATCCTTAATAAGTGCTTATGCCAGATTTGCCCACTACTACTTGATTTTAATTCAAAATAAACGGACTCGGTTTGTTGACTAGGTTTAGTTGGTATAAAGTGTCTCTGAAAAGTAATGTGGTTTAGTTTTTTGTGCATTCGAGTGTGATTTTCTTTTTCATTGATATTGCTACTATAACTAAAACGTGAATTTGGCGTTGATTCGTCTGGATTGTGTATCTAAAAAAAGGATTTCCAAAGGCTTCGAATACTCTTATGAAAAGGAGAATAATAGATAAGAAATTGGTTTAGAAAATAAAGGATTCGACATTAAAGAGATTTGGATGGTAGCAAATTAAAGAACGTGAAAGAGATAAATCCTATCTCTGCCTATAAGGGCAAAAGTTTGTCCTAAAAATCAAAAAACGTTAGAGTTTCTCTGTTACCTCATAAAAATATTTTATAATCACTTCAAAAAGTTGAAGGACTTATCTTTGTTGTAATTTTACATTACTATGTGTAGACATGTCTTTTCTTTGAATTTGGTGAACCCTTGAAAAACACCGATCTCTTATTTTCGCTAAAGTTCCTATTTTTTCCCTCGGCAACAGCCATGCAGAGAAGTATCAAAAAGCATTGTCTCCTTGTTACATAGTTGTTCTCCATTTTTTAACTTTATCTTACCGTATCTAAATTTGTCATGTTTTTACTTTGCTCAGTTTTTTATCCTTTTTTGGTTTTGTACATTTATTTTTTTCTTTTCTTTTCTCTTTCCATCTTCCCTTAATGTTTTATTTTTTACTGCGATGAGTTTTCCATTTAGTTTTATAGTTTAGGCTAATTTTATTTTATTTTTTTAATCTTGGTATTCATTTCCACTTTTTTTTTAAAAACTTTCTTTATTTTGTGTTCGGTTTTGTGTTTTGACTTCATTTTATTCTTTTCGAGAATTTAATTATTTTAGCTGTCTTTATTGATACATTTTCTGTATCCATTGCCGAAAAAATATATTTGACGCGTAGATTTGTTTGATGTCTGTCACTTATTTTTGTTTTTGTTTTTTTCTCTTTTACGTGGAACGTAAGTTCTGTAGTTTTGCTTGTAAGAGTTATATCGGAAATTAAATATTATTTGATTCCAACATGGTTTTCTTACCTTTCGAAAGATGATTCCCTACAAGTTCAAAGTTTTATATATATATATATATATATATATATATATATATATATATATATATATATATATATATATAAAGATTGATAAGTTTGAATTTTATCGAATTTGAACTATGCGAATTTTTCTAAAATTGATGTCCAGACATTTCAGCAAACAAGGACCCATAAAATACAAATTAGCAATTTAAAAGCTCACAAAAACTTATTAAATATTTTTATAATAAGATTGACTCATTAAAATAAAATAGCTCAATTTCTGTTATTTGTTTTTCGCTATTTTCTAATTGATTGTTGCATCATGGGACACTGATTTTGCTGATTAACGAATAAAAATTACCGCGTTGCTCTCGTGAAATATTAAGAACAAAAAACAACTGTGTTTTGATTGATCAGAGATGGGAGGCCTGCCTAAAATCAAAATAAGTTTCTTTTTTGTTAAAGTTTTTAGCTGAGTAAACTATCCCTAGTTATCAAACATACCAATCTATTACAGTTACTAATAACTTACTCAAAACCAACGTTCTGAGGCCAATACAGCCACGTACGCTCTTCCTCCATCCCAATCTATTCAAAACCTCCCTCCTTACTTTCTCTCAAGATGTTCCCATTTCACTTAAATCTTTCCTTGCGACATCCATCGATCCCAATCGGGAACGACTTGCTTTTATGGATATAATATTAAGTGATAGTAATTTAATGGGTATTAAAAACTTGGGTAAGTTTGTGGGCACAGGTATGACATATAGGGACTATTTCCTGTAATTTCTTTACCATTAAATTTAGATTCAAGGGTTTTAATTCGCTTATGATTTGTATAGTTTTATTTTTATTTTTTTTTTTTTTTTGTTTTTTTTTTTTTGTATTAGCTATGGCCCTTAAAAGTTTTAGAGTTAATAAATATCATATAAATAGCTGAATTCGAGAAGTAATGTGTCTTCCTGTAAGAACAGTGGTTTGACTGAATAGAACTAGACCCCGGTGCCGCACTGATAAGAGAAGGCCGGCAGGGCCAAAAATAGCAGCAGTGTGCAGCCGGCGCGCCGCTGCCAGTGAGATGTCGGCGGTGTGCCGCCGGCGCGATCAATGTTGAACGCAAACATTAATGTTTCCATCAGTCTTTCTCAAATCTCAGCTTTAATTTACAATAAATTCGGGCCAATTCATGAATTAGAAATTTTGCGAGTCGATTGCTGGGCCCTGGTCTTATTTTTTATTCATCAAGAGAAGTAGAACCCTGGTAGAAACGAAATGGCTGTGGCGTTTCAGAACCCTTGCATTATAGTTGAAGTTTCTAACAGCTACGTATTCCTAATATAAATAATTATCAAAATTAGTAGTATTTTTTTTATCGAGCATTACTGCATACAAAACGTCAAATACCGCATCCCAAAATTGATCATTTATCTGGGTAAAAACTTTGAATATTAGTGCAAATGGAAAAAAAACTCCTTCAGGCAATTTTCGAATGTTTATTAGAACTGCGGGATGTGGCTATAGCTATCGTGAATGAAAATCAACTTTTCGTCTCTTTGTGGACTGAGGCTGCTTCTCATCTGCACCACTACCTGGCCTGCCACCGAAAATAGTCTTTCTGTGGTTGCACTATTCGCAGTAATAGACAATAACTTGTTGGCAAGTGGGATGATGTACAGAATTTTATCCCGATTGTGTCTCCAGAACTGAAAAACGTTGCCGTCACTTTCGTATTTGGTTTCTTCTCATTTTTTTTTAAGGGTAAAGTATAGTGCAACTTGATTCCTGATTGTTTCCAGCTCTTTTTGACTCCCTTCTCCTGTTTTAGATAGCCTCCTTGCCCTCTCTTTCAGCCTTCTTTTTTTTTTCGCAGCTTCTTCAACCTAGAAAAATATCAAAGAAAATCATCACTTGAAAAATGAAAATTCGGAGCCTAAGCATCATCACCAAGAGCGTGACTGAATTCAACTGTTCTTCAGAAACTGCGGAATTAGCTGTGCAATTTTCGCAATATTCTAATTTCGGACTAGTGTACATGTGTCATTTTATGTACAATTAATACCACGAGAAATGGTACGAGACTTGTGGCGAGGATGCAGCATATAATGCGCAATTTTCGGGAAAAAGGAAAGGATCAGTTTTCAGTCTGCCATTTCTACTTCGGATCGGCTATTTTTGGGATTCCATGTGGAAACATGTAAATATCTATGAGATCGTAATGTCCGTCCGTCCGTTTGTGGAAACGCTAACTCGTGAACAGAAAAAGATATTTTCCATGAAACTTTCTAAAAGCCGACATACAGAGTAACAGCTGTCAACCAAAGTTTTTTACTGCCAGGTAATGCAGCGCTGTGTAATCGTCAATAGGAAACCTGAAGTTTAGCTTCTCTCTGAGGCTTCGCCTTATGATCTTGATCGCTGCTGAATCTGACACTTTGTCCACAAGACATTTCAATTTCTCCTCTACAAAGCAGAGGTACCGTACTCGAAGTGTAAGGTACAGTTCCCCTTCCATAACCTCCGCGGCTTCTCTGACAAGGCTTAGAAATGTGGCAAGTTCACCTAGCAATTCTCATTCCGAGTCATATAGGACCCACTGTCTTTTATGCATTCTTTTCAAACCTCTGCATATTCCAACTTTATTGACAATAACTCTATTCAGGATAGCTTTAGTCCCACTCCAGCGGGTTGGCATATCCTTTCGTAGTTACAGGGATACTGTTGCTACAAACCGCATATCAACTGATCTTTCTAAGTTGGTAGCTCGGAATCTACCCTGAGATACTCATAGACTTCAGTGGCCACATCTATCTTTTCATTCAGAGAATTTCGTTCTTCTGATCTTTCTTTCTCGAGTCCATACTCCCTTACCAGTTATGGTCCTCTATATCTCAGCGCACTTGTGACGGCATCTTGTGATCAAATAATCAATCTTCTGTGCATTTGGAAAGTCGTCAACCATCTGTAGGTATAGGTATATCAGTAGACTAAACTTGATGAAACTTATATGTTTAAAATCAGAATTAAAATGCAAGTCTTTTGATGTGACTATTGGTATCAAAATTCCGTTTTCTAGAATTTCGGTTACTATTGAGCCATGTCGCTCCTTACTACAGTTCGTTACCATCAACTGTTTGATGACCCCTGAATCACAAAGGCCGTAGAATAAATAGTTGAAATTACTAAAAGATACTTTAGTGTAAAGAGTGAGGTATTGTGGAGGAGACGAACCCCCTTGTATACACAATAATTTCTGTTCATTTTAGGTTCTAATGCTGCTCCTTACTTCCACCTGAAAAAAACTTTTTTTTTATTTGTTTTCCCATTGTTTTTTTTTTAATAATACTAGAAAATCCTTCAGTCCCTTCATGGAAATGTTTTTCCCTCAAGATAAATTCCTCCATGGAACGATTTTCCCACGTAACCCCCTCCCTCCGACCCCTCTTTAACGTGAGAAAGTCCCAATCACCATTACTATATGAAAACAATGGTCAAAGTTTGTTACTTGCAGCCCCTCCCCCGGGGACTGTGGGGGATCAAGTCGTCCCGGAAGACATAACTATTAGGTTTTTCGACTATGCTGAACAAAATGGCTACCTCAAAATTTTGACCGGGTGAATTTGGGAAAAAATGAGCGTGGGAAGGGGCCTAGGTGCCCTCCAATTTTGTGGTCACTTAAAAGGGCATTGGAACTTTTAATATCCGTTAGAACGAGCCCTCTCGCGACATTCTTGGACCACTGAGTTCATACAATCACCCCTGGGGAAAAGAAAAAAACAAATAAACATGCTTCCGTGATCTGTCTTCTGGGAAAAAATACAAAATTCAACATTTTTGTGGATAGGAGTTTGAAACTTCTCCAGTAGGGTTCTCTAATACGCTGAATCTGATGATGTGATTTTCGTTAAGACTCTTTGACTTTTAGGGGGTGTTCCCCCTTTTTTCTAAAATAAGACAAATTTTCTTAGGCTCGTAACTTTTGATGGGTAAAATTAATCTTGATGAAACGTATATATTTAGAATCAGGGTAAAAATGTGATTCTTTTTTTTGTAACTATTGGTATCAAAATTCCATTTTTTTAGAGTTCCGGTTACTATTGAGCCGGGTCGCTCCTTACTACAGTTCGTTACCACGAACTGTTTGATTACTTCATTCTAACATAAGTAGCTAGATGCGTTACCGGACACAAGGAAGGCCAAAATTTTGCCACTGATTTGTTGTTGTACGGTTTCGTTGTTTTTAACAAGACATTGATTTGAAAAATAAACTCTCATTGTCTTTACGTATCGTATTGCTATGTGAAAAACTTGCCTAAATCTGAACCTTTTCACTAGCTGATAAAATTAATAAAATTGCTAATTTTTGTGTCAGAATCTTTATTTGAAGATTTTCAAAAGACAAAGCTGGTAATCTAAAGAGATCGAATACGCGTTTTACATCCCAAATACTAAAAAGCTTCAGAAGGCTAGGCCGTCTATCAAACACACCTCTTACGAGTTTCTTGTGATTTAGTTATGCCTAACTGAAGGCTTGGTAAAATTGCCGATAAAGTACTGCTTGCTTTATTAATACACTATATCCAACACCAGAGTAAGGAAACTCTGTAAGGAAGGTCAAGGTCTCTAGCAGAGTTGCCTCTAAGGGCTTGATCACGTCTCTTCCACAAAAGTTGACCTTTTTTTTTTAATGTAAACCCTTTACTGGTGCCTAGTCAAATCCCGCCATCCATCCATGATAATATCGACTATGGAAGGAGAATATCCTTGGCGGTAAAGACCTTGCCAGAGATGATTCAAGGTACTAGGCGAAACGTCTTCGACAAAGGAGGGTGCAAGGTCGGTTTCTGTGGCAATCTTCTTTACATTTTAAAAGTCGTCAACCATCAGTAGGTAGTGTAAGCCATGGCCTAAACAATCCCTAGAAGAAACCCTTTCAGGTTGGCAAGCTTTCTTTAAATCTTGCTTCTTTGTCTCAGACCACCTCAATGGTCTTGCTAGAGAGGTTGGATATCTTTATTACCTGCCTTTATTCTTCCCAAAGACAAAATGAAAATATCATCTTGCATAAATATCGGACTATAACTAAAAGCCTTAACAGTGAGGGATATTAGACTTATGTGGTCCAATTGAAAGGATCAAAATACCAGTTGCCTGATCTGTTTCTGCTTTCTGAAGGCTCTTCAGAAGCAAAATAAAGGGGGAGGGGGTGCGTAGAAAATATGGGGCTTCTAACTCGTTGCAATTGCATTTACAGAAAAAAAATTCTGGATCTGGTTTCCAAGAAACAAATGGTTCAATCTGAAAATTTAACTAGTTGCAAACAAGTCAATGTCTATCGATTGAGATACCAAACAGTTCATAATTTTAAATATTCTATCTCCATCTTTTTCATTATCGAATTTTCGTCACTTTTCTTCATCAGTGATATTAGCCACTCTAGGCATATGTTTTGTAGCTAACCACCCTTTACCCTACAAAACCAGCTGGCAAACCTTATTTGCGAAATAATTACAAAACTCAGATTTTGATCCTCTCTTTTTACTTATGTAATCTCATTTACTTTTGTCAACATACGAAGAACTGTGTATATTGCTATTGGTTTTTAATCAAAGCAACACGAGAGACAAAAATTAACGAACAAAAGAGTAGCAAAAAATTATGCTATGTAACGAAATGTTTGCCAGGGATAGTCATCAGTGGTAAATATGGGCCATTACATGACCAAATACCGTATTGGTTATAACTAGATTGCTATACCTAAGAAATTGCAACAGTCCGTAGCCATTGCTGCTTTCTTTACTTACCCCAAATTTACGTAGGTTAGGATACCATTTATCCCTATTGTTACCGATACCCTGAAACTTTTAGTCAGAAAATGAGCTATTAGTATTCTATTATTAATGCCCTTTCAGCCTAAATAAGACTTAGCAGTTTATCTATTCATCAAGAGCCCTACTCCCTGTCTATGTACCCCATCCTTCCTGCCTGAGTAAACAAGTTCTATATCACCTAATTTCATGCTTCCTACCCTGGGATATGAGTTCCTAAAATTCCTAATAGGTCCAGTTCAAATTGTCTGAATTTGTCAGTTAAAAAGTCGATACGATAGTCATTTTTTAACGTTGTAACACTCCAAGTCCCTATTTTCAAGTTCTTTAAATCATTGAAATTATTTTGTCTCAGGAAAAGCAATAGTCCCGGACTCCAGTGCAGGATGGGGACCAACACATCTTCCCAAGTCCACACCGAAGCGGTTAATCCGGCTTAGAACTGGACAGCAAGAAGTCCCTCGGACCTCCAATAGAATGGAGGCTTTGTGCAATTCTGAGCCCATCCTGGTTACAGAATAGTTTTCAGCACTTGGAGATGCTCTTGTATCAACAAGAGTCGAAATCTCGCATAGACAGTCTTAAACTTATTACCTTCGGCTCATTATATATTCTTGCCTGCAAATATTATGCTACTACACGGAGTCAACCCATAATAGATGAATCAGCCAGGAAGATGTTTTTTAGCCTGAAAATGCTTCCCAAAACAGACAAAACCCATAAGAAATATCCATTAATCAAAACTCTGTATGGATGCTGCGTCATTTACTAGGCTACACTTTCCTCAAGGGGCACCACTACTCAAGTGGGGATAGAGTTGATTGCAAGATCACCAGTCTTGAAGGTACCCTGAAAGGGTCAAGACAGCCCTTTGCAGAGGTCGGTGTTCATAGATCTGTATCTTACGCCCCGTCGCAGCTGTCCTCCTATAGAGCATCCTCCCATAAGGATGTTTTGCATCACCATGCAATTCAAACCATTACTTGGAGAAGGTTTGTAACTCACGGGACACGCGGGAGGGCTCCTTCAAGTGTATCAAATAAAAAAAAAACAATTTTTTTTTCGACTGGAAGTAAGGATAGACATTAAAACTTAAGATCAACAGAAATTACTCGGTACCAGAAAGGGGCTTTTCTTCCTCAACGCCCCGCTCTTTACGCTAAAGCTTGACTCTTTCTCTTAACTCCGCTTTTTAAAACAGTGAAAAATTTCAGCGTAAAGAGCGGGTCATTGACGAGGAAAATTCCCTTTCATATACGGAGCAATTTCTGTTCGTTTTAAGCTTTAATGTCGCTCCTTACTTTCGGTTAAAAAAACTGTTTTTTTTTATTTAATTTCTTAACGTTTTTTGAATTAATACATGTTTTGATTTTGGCTCTCCGCACATGAATAATTAAAACGAAATTTGCGTATTAATTTTTTCTGGCTAAATGGGTTTCTCATAGTTTTAATTGGAAGATTTTGAGAAACAAAGGTGCGGGAAGGACGCCTAGTTGCCCTCCAATTTTTTGATTATTTAAAAAGGCAACTAAAACTTTAAATTTTTTACAAGCGTTTTAATCAGTAAAAAAATTACGTAACTTACGAATTAATTTACTTAGCGAACTTTTATATTTATATGTTTTTATTACGTATGTGAGGAGGTTCACCACCTCGTCAATTCCTCGCTCTTTACCCTAAAGCTAAAATTTTGTCCCAATTTCTTAAGAATGACCCGTGAATCACAAAGGCCGTAGAATAAATATTTGAAATTACTATAAATATTTTAGCGTAAAGAGTGAAGTATTACGAGGAGGTGAACCCCTTATATGCGTAATAATTTCTGTTTGTTTTAAGTTTTAATGCTGCTCCTAACTTTTAGTTGAAAAAAGTTTTTATATTTAGTTTTTTTTTTAAATAATGCTAGAAAATCCTGCGCCCCCTTCATTGAAATTCTCTTGCCCCATGGGAATATCCTCCCACATAACTCCCCTCCCCAACAAACCCAAAAAATTCCCCTGAAAACGTCTGTACGCTTCCCAATAACCATCACTATACGTAAACATTGGTAAAAGTTCGTAACTTGTAGCCCCTCCCACGGGGGCAGTGGGGGAGGAAGTCGTCCCCATAGACATAGTTATTAGGTTTTTCGACAATGGTGAATAAAACGGCTATCTTAGAATTTCGATCCGGTGACTTTGGGGAAAAATAAGCGCGAGAGGGGGCCTAGGTGCCCTCCAATTTTTTTGGTCACTTAAAAAGGGTACTAGAACTTTTAATTCCCGTTGGAATGAGCCGTCTTGCAACATTTTAGGGCCACTGGGTCGATACGATCACCCTTGAGAGAGAACAAAAAAACATGCACCCGTGATCGGTTTTCTGACAAAAAATACTAATGTCCACATTTTTGTAGATAGGTGATTCAGCTATTAAGCCAAGTGAGAGCATTACCTACCTTGGCTTACCTATCGGTCGAAGCCTCTACTCGACAGGAACGTTGCTTGCACGACACGTAGAGGCGAAAATCCGGATTGCTTACGGATCAATCATTGGTAACAAACATCGATTCTGCCGTAAATTTCTTGCGTCGCTTTATAATGCCAGTGCCCTCCCACATGTACTGCATATAGCACCTTTTTGGAATTCTTTGTCTTCCGCCCAGTGTACAAAAGTAAGAGTTCTTATTTTACTTTACTACACCCACATAGTGGGTCTTTACTTATGGTTATGTTCGTAGTGTGATTTTCTTTTCTTTTTCCATTCGTACTCCGATGTAATTCCAGTGAGTTTTCGGGCAATAAAAGTACTTACTTACTTACTAAACTTGATGAAACTTATATATCTGAGAGGGGGTTTTCTTTAGGAATTTGGCACCGTCAAAAGACATAGGATCCTGGCAGATTAGATAAAATTTAGTCATGTTCAAGGTACTACGGCTACGGCAGTCATTGTTTCCACTTCATAATGGCAAGTTTTCCGTTCTAGTAGACCAAAAATCCGTAAAATTCCGACGACTGAGAACGAAAAATCCGTCAAATTTTCCGTTAAAAAATCCTAAGAATCCAAAAATTCTGCTCAAATAGAACTCTTGCGGTAAGCAGTTGTTACAAGCAGAACAGTGTGGTCTGTTGAAAGACTTCCTGGAGTTCAATGCTGCCCTTAAGAAAGATTCCACCAAATCCGTGGGCAGACAAACGAGAAAAAAAAGCTAAAAATTCCATTTATTCACCTCTTGAAAAAGGTGGTGTGAACGGGATAGATAAGAGGGTTGGAAAAATGATGCAATGGTTACTTGAATTTCACCTAAAATATCGTCAAGCCGAACTGCGGATCAGTAAGGGCGTTCTTACCCAGAGTGTTCTTTCGAGTTCACATCTCGTTTCTCCGTTTTTGTGTTTTTAGTGTAACTAATAACCCCCCCCCTCCCACAAAGATACCGAAAGAGTTTTAAGACCGATGTTTAACAGTTCATTGATATTTTTCATATAGTCCAGAATGTCGCCGAGTACCTCGTTGCCTGTAAATTGCTAGATGAATCCCGCAACTATCTCATTGTGAAAAAGAACACAACTTCATGAAACCAAGTGTGTCAGTGACACTTCTGCTTGAGTTGGACTAGAGTATATCTCGGAACGCTCGTTTATCAGTCTATAGACTAAAATTCCTATCTGATCGTACAGCTCAAACATACAATATTCTGTTAAGTGGTATACAAATCAGACTGTTGTCTAAATTATTAGACAGCTAAGCTAACTCAGTAAAAATCATCCTTTTACCATGATAGACTACGATCTGCAGTTACTTTGGGCTAAAAGAGCTCGACGGATTTGATGTTTATGTACGGTAGACCTAATAGAACTCATGAAGGCCAATAACTCGGAAGCTAGCTCCTTTGAAAGCCTCTAAATTTTGAGAAAATACACGCTTAGTGACTAGAACGGATACGGATATAGATTAACTATAATATATAATTCTGTATAAAAAACAAGCAACCATTTTCTGGGGTACTGGGATACAATGGAAATCAGCTACCACTGCATGTTGGCGACGGCATCAGCTCCAGAAACAAGAGCTTCACGTTGTATACTAGCTAGTGTTTAACACTCTTCAACCGTCATGTTTGCCTTGACTGACATGATTCTTTTGGTTCAGGATGATCGATTCGGAGTGAACGTTTATCCTTCTCATCCCTGCCTTCGTTTGCATCGCAGTCCTTAGCGAGGTGGATGAGAGACGATTCCAAGAATCAGTTTTGATGTTTTTTAGGACAATAAAAATATGTTCAACGACGGCGTATAAGAATGGTAGCGAAAGCAAATACCTAATCACGACCATGCCGTTTGCATACCTTGGACTTCCAGTAGGAGTATTGATATCGGAAATCTTTTTCCAGAAGCACAAAGTTTCAGTACTTTTGGGAGGTCTGATACCAGCATTTTCCGCCACTCGTCATGAATGCTTTTAGCATTCCAGTTCAGAAGTTCGTATTTGAGAAGAAATTTTGGTAGTTTTATTTGAGCTGTCGAGTCGGTGGCCATCACAGGGTCTAACAGATCAGCGTATACGAACATTTCGTCGTCAAATACGAATTTTTGCTGAATCTGCTTAATCGCCTCGACGTAAAGAAAACGGGCTGACAAATACACAAAATTAACAGAAAGGTCTTCAGTGCGAGTTCTTTGGTTTGACTGCAACGTCTCCAGAGATTCACAGGCGAATACCCCAAGATATAACTCTTCTAAAGGAAAGTATTCCCTGAAATTTTCAGGGTTCAACTCTAGCGCAGACGTCCCTCTGACGTAGGCTGCTTTCATATGGTTTATAGACAATCTACGAAATCAGCAGCTTTACTTCTGGCTGAATTATGGAAGAGCGGCTTTTCACTCTAGAAAAAAAATTCGTCAAAGTGCAAACGCTGACGGCAGTCCTATGATTATTAGGAAGAAAGGAAGATAACTTTTCTTGTGAACAGACAAATAGGGAATTAAGTCAGTCTGTACAAACTATTTAGCTCTGACTTAGGTATATTCTAATGTCAAGCATAAATTTTTGAAAAATAAGATTTACATGTTAATGCTGATGTGTATTCTCTCTTCTGAATTAAGCACTATAATAACAAAGGGGACCACTAGGTTAATCTAGGCCTATTTGATTTCTCATTCAACACTGTTTCCAAATGAAATGGCCCCTACAGTAACTATAGTATACCAGAGCCTTCTTCCCCTTATGGAGCAGGGTACTGCAATAGTCTATATGCAAAACCTTGTAGAAACTGGCTGCACAGTATAACATAGTTGACACATAGGCTATTTAGCTGCAATTCTATTATATATTCCCTCAAACCCCTCCATACTGTGCAAATAGATAGGCTAACCCAAATTTTATATTACATGTGTGTTTTCTATTTCTTTGGGCTATTTTGTCAGCTTTGATTTTGTTCTGGGTAGGCTAGATGGGTTGAAACAAGGGTAACTAGCCTATGCAATTTGTGCTATATATTTTCATATCAGGAAGACTGGGGAGTAAAGTATAGTGAAAGGTAAAATTCTAGTCCATTGACATCTTGCTATCTTGGAAAGTTGTTGGGCTAGAGAATTGAAACTTTCAGGGATGTGTCTGCAGGCTAAAGTATATCCTGGGAAGTTATATTGAGATCCCCAACTATACCCCTTCCCCCTCCTCTATATAATGCAGTTTTTGTGCATTACAGCTTATATTTTGGTCAAATTTGATCCTATATTACTATTAAAAGTGTAAATCCTTGCTTACCTTAGAATAATTCAACTTTCGCTGTTTTTTAAGCTACTATATTCCATAATTAGTTCACCTGCATTGAAAAACAATTATTACCTTTTATGATATAGGCTAGTTCAAAATGGAATGTAGGCATTTAAATGCATCCCCTGTTTGAAATGTCTTATCTTTAATTGGCTTTTCACAGGGGTAATACAGATAAGACTTTGAAGTTCTAAGGGGCTTCTCACTCAAAATTATGACTCATTGCTACAATTGGGTAAGGTTTATGTTATATGTGTGTCAATAACATTTATTTTGTAAATCATAATGGCATAGAGAAAGTCAATTTCTTCAAGAAGGCCCAATAATGATTCTTAGAAACCTGAAGAGAGGCAAAACAGAAATTTAGTGGGAAAAATAAGCACAAGTCATAAATACATGATTGACATAACTGTAATGGATATGCTCTCTTTGGGGGGGTTAATTTGAAAAAAATAGAAAGATGTATTTGTAACTTATGAATGGGTGATCAGATCTTAATGAAGTTTGATATTTAGAAGGATCTTGTTCTTCAGAGCTCTTATTTTAAATCCCAACCAGATACAGTGACATTGATGGGAGTTGGATGGGGAAGCCGGAAATCTTGGAAGACATGAAAATTGAGGTATCTTTATCTTGCAAATGGGTGGTTGGATCTTAATGAAACTTGATATATAGAAAGATCTTATGTCTGAGATGCTTATACAGAAATTACTCTGTATATTAAAGGGGTTTTCCTCCTCAATGCCTGAGTTTGACACTTTCTGTAACTTTACTTTTTAAAACAGTAAAAAACTTTATTGTAAAGAGCAGGTGTTGAGGAGGAAAAGGCCCTTTTATATATGGAGTAATTTCTGTTCATTTTAAGTTTTAATGTTGCTCCTTACTGTCAGTTAAAAACACTTGTTTTTTTTATTTATTTTATACCATAGTTTTATAAATATATATTTAAAATTATCAAAATAAATAAAAAATAAGCCCTTCATAAACATTAATTACAACACAACTATCCAGAAAAGAAGTTTTACAAAGGAAAGTAAAGAACCATATTAAACTTAAGACAAGCTTCAACACATTCTCACATTCTATCATATTTAAAGCTCATTGTTTTGTGAGAAACCAGGAAGGAAAATATATAATTAACAAGAAAAATCAAATAGTTGAGAAAATGAGAATTTTTTCAGCCAGTAGCAAAATATGAAGACAAAAATCAAGCAAATATTTTGACAAGGACCTCTGAATAATGGAAGTGTTTTCAAACAAAATGAAGTGATGAGGGTTATTGTGCATGTGTTGGGCTAAGGCAGAATCAAAATTCTTGGGCCTTTTGTGCAAACTATGACTTTGTTGATTGAATATTTGTGTTTCAACAATCCTTTCTCCCAATTGTTGGCATTTTACCAATATAGAAGATTTAGAAATGTTACACACCCCTTAAAATTTGAAAACTGGTATTTTTCACATTTCTAAATCTCTTTCATAGGGTGATATCCAGGAAATTTCCAAGGAAGAAGTGGTATTAAAGATTTTTTGAGGAATCTTTATAAAACAAAAACTATGAAAGGCTTGTTTATATTCGTTTTGTTACGTTTTTAACGTAACAAAAATGTAACAGGAGGGCCAAAGGGTACATACCCTTTGGCCCTCCTGGATATGGCTTGTTTTTTCCTAGCCTATTTGAATTTAATGGGAAAAGATTGTATTAATTTTCTCACAACCTCCCACATATTTATATTCTCATTAAAACAAACAGTCTTCTCAATATTCGAACTCCACATTAATTACTCTTTTAAATACCAGATGACACATGGAAAGGTAATTACAAATGACATAACAGCTCCCCTGGAAGCCAGAACAGCTTTCTGAGATACCTCAATTTTCACATCTTCCAAGATTTCTGGTTTCCCCATCCAACTCCCCTCAATGTCACTGGATCTGGTTGGTATTTAAAATAAGAGCTCTGAAGCACAAGATCCTTCTAAATATCAAACTTCATTAAGATCTGATCACCCATTCATAAGTTACAAATACATTTTTCTAATTTTTTCAAATTACCCCCCCCCCAAACTCCCCCAAAGAGAGCTTAACCGTTATGGTTATGTCAATCACATATTTAGGACTTTTGCTTATTTTTCCCACTAAATTTCTGTTTTGCCTCTGTTCAGGTTTCTAAGAATCATTATTGGGCCTTCTTGAAGAAATTGACTTTCTCTATGCTGTTATGATTTACAAAATAAATGTTATTGACACACATGTAACATAAACCTTACCCAGTTGTAGCAACAAATCATAATTTTGAGTGAGAAGCCCCTTAGAAGGGGCTTTCAAAGTTAGATAAGAAATTTCAAACAGGGGGTGCGTTTAAATGCCTACATTCCATTTTGAACTATATCATAAAAGGTAATAATTGTTTTTCAATGCTGGTGAACCAATTATGGAATATAGTAGCTTAAAAAACATTGAAAAGTTGAATTTTTCTAAGGTAAGCGAGGATTTGCACTTTTAATAGTAATATAGGATCAAATTTGACCAAAATATAAGCTGTAATGCACAAAAGACTGCATTATATAGAGGAGGGGGAAGGGGTATGGTTGGGGATCTCAATATAACTTCCTGGGATATACTTTAGCCTGTAGACACATCTCTGAAAGTTTCAATTCTCTAGCCCAACAACTTTCAAAGATAGCAAGAAGTCAATGGACTAGAATTTTACCATAGTGAAATTAAAGTCAAATTGTGATAACTATAATTATTCTACACATTAAGCTATGAAGTAGGCCTAGACCTAGCCAAATAATTGTTTTTTAAATGCCCAATTCTAGGCATATACCCATTGTACTTATGATTTTTTAAAATTCCTTTTTAACTGGATAACTAGCCTAAATGATGAATATAGGCCTACCAATTGTTACTTGGTAGGCCTATGTCAAATACACTGATTGCTACTACTGAAAATAGAACCCAGCCCCCCCCCCATTGGGATAGAGGTAATATCCTAGTTAGATGGTTTTTGCTCTAGGAAACATCTTTACAAAAAGAAAAGTAGTACTGATAGATTCCTTATTATATGTTTTTTTTTAAATATCATACTCACGTTTTTGATAGTGCCTCCTCCCTAATGATCTCAAATATAGCCATAGGTATACACAAACTTAAAAGAACAATAAAATCTAACTTTAGCATATAATATGCAATGTTTTATTACTGATTTCATCATCATGTTTTCTGCCATTTTTATCACATTTAAATGATTTCAGACAATATTTGGTATCAGTTTGCCATTCCCACTCTCCATAAGGAAATGCTATAAAGTTCTGAAAAGTATGCCTAGCCTACCTTTAAAGTTGTCAAGTGCTTACCTGCACAATTCTCTAAGGTATACCAATAAACTTACCCCCCCCCCCTCATTATGGACAAATATATCTCCCAGATTTTACAAAATAAATGAATTTTCCATAGACCAACTCTTTCCTTCATATTAATTTAACAGCAAAGAAGCAAGGCAGTGGCAACTAGCAGTAGAGAAAAACAAACTTGACCTGCAGAAAATGTTTTGGCTATTATTTGGGCTCTATATTTGTTCATTAAAAGGGGGGGGGGTAAGGTTTATTTGTACTCCTTAAAGAGTGATATAAGTATGATAAGTGTTTAGAATTTTAAAAATAGTTTTCAGGATTGTATTGTGTTTCTTTCTGGAGAGTGATACCAATATTGTTATCAATCACTAATAAGAAATCTCATTGTAAAAACTTTGTTTGACTGAAATGTTTTCTTAAAATTTCAATTGAGTAGAGCTACTCAACTAGAATATTACTAGGATATAGAATATTCTATGCTGTGTAAGAGAATATGCTGATTTTGTTGGTTTGCATTATTTTTGTGCATATTTCAAATCTACAGTAGGCTCCTAAAAAATGATAATGAATTTTTGAATAGGGCCTATAACAGAGTTATATCTATCCCAATAGGAAGAGAGGAAAGACTGTGATGCATTTGCATGGGTAGCAATTAGTATGACACAACCAGGGATTCTAAAGTATTACAGCTCTTCTAAAGAAAACAAAATGACACAACTGTTGATTCCCTAATCAACATTTACCAATTAAGATAGTTGCTACTCTAATAAGAGCAATGACCTCCTCCTAACAAAGTCAGATGTAGCCCTAGGTTATAAACAGAAGGACAAGAAAACAACTTAATAATGAATTACCTTCATAATGGAATTATTCTATTGAATTGTAAATTATAATTATAATTATACAGCCTCAAAAAAAATTATACCCCTCAAAAATCACAAATTTTCTATGGTTTTACCCAAAATTTCTCATACTCTCCACTCTGTTCATACACTCTTAAGCTAACTCCTCCTCTCCAAACAAATACATGTGTAAAGACCCTACAGTATAATCATTTGGCTCTGAGCAAAAAAATGCGTTTTATATTAAAAAAAAGATAAAGGTCTAGAATAGTGGCTATTCAGAAGATGACATGCTTGAACATAAAAGAGAAACTTTTACATTGCTAATTTATGTTCATTTTTATGGTTTTGTTAGCATTTTTGGCAATTCATTCCCAGCCCTCCATAAAGATCTGATAATTATAATTATAAATTGAAATTATAATGAAATACCTTTATGTTCCTTTATTAGCATTGAGATGGTACTATTGGCAACTTAAGTAAATCATACAATGAAAAGCAGCAGAGAAAGTATTTTTAGTGCTATACTTACTATTTATACATTAATTCCAAAATACAGTAAGCTCTACCAAGCTTGTTGGACTAAACATTATAAAACTTTATGACAATGCCGACAACATAATACACACATACAAATCTATGACAATAACATGCTGTAAAAACATACTGGTCACAATAACATCTAATACAAAAAAAAAAAAAAAAAAAAAAAAAAAAAAAAAAAAAAAAAAAAAAAAAAAAATCTCAAAATGTAAGACCTAGTATGGAAATATTTAGAGGCTAAACTACTTTTGAAAAGCTAGATCATGATTGTTCCAACTGTTTCTGATGGAAGTGCATTCCAAGTCTTCCACATTTGGCTAGATACAGTTTTGGCCTAATCTTTTCTGTGAACATGGTGGGTATATTTTGTGTTGGTGTTGATTGATACTACTGTATTATGTAAAAGTGAAGAAGTGAGTTAGAGTGGTTTTATCAATGTTCCTGACAATGAAGAGTGTATTAACTAGGTCAGCTCTATCATGTTGAAACTGAGGACTAGGCAATTGTAGTCTGCATTCTCTGGTGGTATGGTAGATGTCTCAGGTAAGGTATGAGTTTTGTGGCCCTACATTGCACTTTGTCAACCCTTTATCTTTCTTTCTAAGGGGATACCATACTGATGAGCAATACTCCAGTATTATATATACACTGGATACATAAAGTGAAATCAATGAATGAATATTAAAATTAGAAAATATACATTTTAGACATAATAATTGGTGATTTGCCTTGTGGGTGATACCTGATACATCTTCATCAAATTTGAGACTTGAATCAAAGCAAACCCCAACATCTCAAACAAACTCCAAGCTTGAAATTGATTTACCATCAACAAAGTGTTTTCACAGCAACTGATGTCAGACTAATTGGTTGGAAGATTTTTGTTTTAAGTCTACTTACGTTTTTACATGTTGGAATACCATTATCTTCTTTCAATGGGCAAAGCGCTCAACCTGTATCTTTAGTGTTGGTTTAAACATGCTAGGGGTGATGAAATCTGAGATGCTATTTATTTCAGCAGTCTTTAGTGAAGGTTATCAGGACCAGTGTTTTGTTCAGTTGAGGTTGGACAGCTGACTTTGCACCAATAATGGAGTTAAATTAATTTGTGACATTGACAATTGTATTTTGTGCTCACGCCTTGGTGAAAACATGCTGTCTATTCCCTTGCTAATAAAAATGAGTAGAAATAGGGATTGGAGAATTTGGTGATCATCTTTTGTCTGGAATTTTATAAACACAAGGTAAAATTAGCCATTTCATTCATCAGGTATTCTTGGCCTTTTCAGATAGGGTTGTCACCATTAATTTGACAGTGCAATTTTGGAACCACTGTCAAGATTTTATTTCAGAAAGGGACAACTCTGCTTGGCCATGACTTAAGAGTGCCATCTCTTAGAACCATCGTTATGTTTTAATGGTAGAAAACGTGGGCCTATATCTATGTCTATGGGGTTTTTTCTTCTTGTTGCAACTTCGTATGGAAGGTTTGGTTTTAGATATTTGGAAGAGAGCTCATTTGAATGTAAAACAGTAATTTTTAGAGCCTTTTTAAGGGTCAAAGGAGATTGTAGGACAACTAGCCCCCTCCCTTGCCCATGTTACCTGGAACCCTTTTAATCCCACATGATATTAAATTAATATTCCCTGATAGTAATTTTTCTTAGACTGGTCAAAAGGTTTGGTAAATATGACTCAAGGGATGACATGACCTATGCAGCCCCAGAAGTCAGAGCCCTTAGTTATAAAAATTGCCCATTGTCTACAACAGATAGTTTTCGTAGTCAAAACAAAGGTGGTTATGTCTGTCTGTGGATTTAGAAGACCCCACATTTTGTTGAGAGGAGGTTACTATAGCACCAAGAAGCTTTTATCCTTGATAAGTTTGAAATTTACAGCCATAAGTCCCTAGGTCAAGGGGAGTCCTATTGTTTAAAAAGAATAATTTGGGGGAAGGGTCCTCCAAAAAAGGGACAAAAACCTTTTTCCCAGACTTGTCAGTTATATTTGTAGGTTCCTGTAACAACAAACCAAAAATTTACCACAAGTCCCTGAGGGAATCTAATTGGATAAATAAAAAGAGTTTGAGGCATGTGTCCCTACCAATAGGCCAAACTACTTCTTCAATTATCTTGAAGCTTCTATCATTAAGGCAAAGGAACCTCAATGCACAAGAAAAAGCCCGCAAAATACAAATAACTCACTTAAAAATGGGAAAAGTACTTTTCAAAACAGCTAAAATCTAAAAGATCAGGGGGACTCTAATTCACAAAAAAGAAAATTTTGGTTTGGTTCTCAAAAGGGACCAACCTTTTTTTTACCTCTATGGCTTGAGATGAAATAATAATAATGTGAAGTTTAATTTTTAGAAAACAATAATTCTTCTTTTTTAAGAGACAGGACTAGTGTTCACCTTGCATTAATTTAGTTTTGGATTATACACAGCAGAATTATAGTGGTTCCATTGTTTGTTTTTTTCTTATTATTAGTTCCTTTCTTATTGGGTTGTGTAAAAGGTGTTGGTTTACAAATAATGCTATGAAAAAACTTCAAATAGGACTGGGAAAAAAGCCAAGATTCCTATATCCCTCAGCTCTGAAAAACAGGTTTATAGAAATATGCTATTTTTCAGAGTGAAAATAAAGAGTCAACACTTTGCTACCAACATGTGAGAATTCAACATGGGCATACGCTTAAGCTCTTCTGCAGTTGTCAATGCTAATAATGCAGTTTTCTATATATCTAGCGATGATCACAAAGCTAAACATCCCAAAAGAAGAGTAGTAAATCGTAGTAGATCATTCCAAGAGGAGAGAATTAATCAGACTGGATCAGTTTCAAGAAGGCTCTCTTTACAAACGCAAGGCCAACTGCCAGCCTGCTCTTGCTATAGTGAAAACAATGAGCAGAAGACACATCTTGCAAGTGAAGGAATAACTGATTCTTTGCTGTTGTTGAGAACTGAGTTGGAGAAAAGAAAATCTCTGAATAGTGAACAAACGTGGACTAGTAAGCTATCAAGGCGTCTTGTGTCTGGTCTGAAGCCTCGACCACGTACAACTAGCACTTTAGGGAAAAAGTCTGCCAATTGGAGTTTTTGGAAAAGAAGATCTAGGATGGGAGAATATAGTAGGAATCCTGAAACAAGTACTGCTCCATTGGCAGAAGGTTCTGGTATGTAGCTAACTAACACCTTTGTTTTGATTGCTTATTTGTTTTTTTCTGCTTTTATGCAGAAAAGTTTGTTATTTTCTCAAGTTAGTGGGTAATATTAGCAGGACTGCATCTAAAAAAAAGTGAATAAAGAGAAAGAGAAAAATCTTTATTTGAGGAATGCAATGCCCTTACAAATAGAACAACTAAAAACAGCAAATATTAGCACACGAATGTTTAGGCAATCATAAGTCATTCTATACACCCCCAAACCAAATCCCTTGAGAGTGATCAAAATTATATTAGGAAGCTAGAGGAATAAGACAAATCTTGCCAAATTCTTAATTGGTTCATTCAACAGGGTTGAATTCATAGCATGATATGTACCCAGATTGTGCACCTGATTGATCATATCAATGATGCCCTCACAAACACAACCATGTACTACATCAAACATAAAATTGGCCAATAAAAAGTATTTGACACCAATAAAATGTTAATTCGAATTCAAATAGCTCACATACAAAATTGAAAACCTAGATTTGTTGGCTTTCATATAGTAGAAACCTACAAAAATCATAAAGGTTTTAAACAACTTATTTGGCAAAATCTAAACGTTTTAAATACCGTACACTAATATTTGTATCCGTATTAATTTACAAAGTTTGACTAAGAAGGTGGTGATACTGGGGTCATGTGAATCATGAGGCAATGATGAATTCCCTGTCACGTTTGTTGCTGGGCTCTTTGATGCCTCAGAAGGAGTGGTAGACCACAGATCACTACTGGTCGTTTCCTTAAAGACAAGGCAAGGGTTATTTTATCATCCATCAACGAGCTGTTGTCTTTTAATGATAATTTTCCGACATGAAGGTCAACGTTTCCTGTCCCATGTGCTGCTAGGTGTCAGAGGAAATAAGTAAGCAATTATACCCTGTACTCACTTTTTATTCTGTGCTTCTTTTTACCATTTTGTTTTGCAACGTAATGGGCAAAGGAAATCCATATAAATTTCCTGAAGAGAAACTAAAGAAATAAACAAGATAGAAGATTGAACTTTGGAAGAAATTTTAACGGCTTGCAATTCCAATAGAATTTTGAAGATAAATATTTAGCTTTTCAAGTCTCATTGAAGAATATACCAGATGCTTACCATTTTGGTAAGTATCACTGTGCTTCTTTTTACCATTTTGTTTTGCAATATAATGGGCAAAGGGAATCCAAATAAATTTTCTGAAGAGGAATCAAAGAAATAAACAAGATAGGAAATTGACTTTGAAAGAAATTTTAGCCTCTTGCAATTCCCATAGAATTTTGAAGACAAATATTTCACTTTTCAAGTCTCATTGAAGAAAATACCAGATGCTTAGCTCCAAATTTTGCTTACTAGAAGAAGTCAATATTTATCACTTCTTTGAGAATATGACTAGTGTCTTATGTAAATAATAAGAGATCGTGTGACATGTGGCATGAAGCTAATTAAAAATTTCAGTCATTGTGCTAGTATTCTTAAGTGCTATGTGTAAGTCATTAATGTGGATATCAATCAAAAGAGGTTCTAAGGAAAGTTCCCTGGGAACTCCAATAATTCTTTGGACAATGTATGTAGAATATTCAGTATCACAGAAAAGAGCACAATCGCTAATATAAGGAGAATAAATGTGTAGTATATTCCAAGGAATTCTTTAATTTCCAAGTTTATAGCTATCAAAATTGAATTATATTGACTGGTTTTAAGACATCCAATAAAATGTCTTCTATCAAATAAAGATAGTAAAATTTTATATAAAAAAGGAGGGCTACTATCCAGCCCATTAATAGAGTCTGTTAAAATGCAAATAGCACTTAAGTCAAAAAGCCTGTCCTAAAGCCGAACTGTTAGTAAAGAAAATGTACTGTTACTAAAAGAAAGATTCCAATTCTTGAAAATAAGATTTTTTTTTTCACCTACTTTATGCAGACATCACTGGCAAACTGAAATTTGTCTATACCACTACTACCACTTAAAACTCAGTGTAGCAGTATACAGTCTGAGGCCTATGCAGCTGAGCCTGCTCCTCCTCCACCTCTATTTAAAGCTTTAGTTTTCAGTCCCTCCCATGTAATGTCAATTTTTCTTAAATCTTTTCTTGCAACTTCTTCCTGCCCGATTTAGAAATGACCCCAGATGGATGGCTAAGCAGCACAATCTCTGGCAATTTGTCACCTTTCTTCTTTAAAATATGGCCTAGCTATCCTAGTCTATCTTTCATTGTAGCCCTAGAAAGTGGGATCAAACCACAGCAAGTACCACTGTTTTGACAATGGTTTGCAAATTTACTAACCTTAGTTGGCAGAGTTATCCTCCTAATTGTGCAAACTTTTTTCAACCGTGGAAAAAAACCCCTGCACTTTGGCTATTTTACTTTTCAGATCTTCAATACGTTCACCATCCTTACCAACTATGTGGTCCATGCAAATGAATTTGTCCACTTGATCAATTTTTTCATTTACCTAAAAAAATTAGTTTTTAAAAGCAGCTTAGTTTTCTTAACATTAATTTTAAACATATTCTTACAGCCCAAACTTTCAGAACATCCAAATCATTCAGGTTACTAACATTTTATCTAGGACACTCAAATCATCTAAATTATATAATTCTAGTAGAGCTTTACCTTCACATTCAAAGCTGTTTTTCTATAGTCTTTGTCGTGTTCTTTGCATAAAGCCTGTCAAAATTAGATCTATGTTGTATTGGCGACATGAGGTGTTTCGGCAACCTTTGTTCGGTTTTGCCGAGTAAAGTGTTGCATGAGCAACATTTTAATTTTGTTTTCTTGCTTTGATTAAACGCTGAAGTTGTTAATCTGTAAGGATCTTAAAATAAATACTAGGTCCACCAACTCGCAAAAACTGCAAACCCCTCATTGCAACTAGCAAAAGTTGCAAACTCCTCATCGCTGAAGATGATTTTAGCCTAACAGCCGATTATTGCTTACTAGTCCCCAACATGTCTTACCACTAGAACCAAAATGGTCTTACCATCAAATACCCTGGAAACAAATAATAGGTACACCAACTAGCAAAAGTTGCGAACCCTCATTGCCAAAGATGATTATGAGCTAGCAGTTGACTGTTGTTTAAAATTCCCCTCTATGTCTCACAATTGGTATCGGCCTATGTTTGGTTTCAGTATGTACCTTACTACTGAAGTTGTCAACCCCTTTAAACTTTCAAATTGGTATATCTCATGAAAGAATTTTCTACCCAAAAATGGATGACATATACTTTGATCAGCTCATCAAGAGCTATCGACTGCCTTCGAGAAAAAAAATCTATCTGTTTTAGTTCAAAAGTTGACTTTTTTGCTGTAGGCCAAGTTTCTAGTGTCATCACTTAGAAAAAAGCAAAGGATAAACTCTAATTTCTTTAGCAATGAGATAACTTTAAAAGTTTAAGAGGCAAATCTGATACCATTCCTCTACTACATCCCAAGTGCAAAAAACTGAATGAAACTCAGGTGAAATCACATACAGAAATGGGTAGAAACAATAGATTTTTGGCCCCAGACAAGAGTTCTATGAAGCTTTCCAAAATGCTAAGTCATATTCATCAATCCAGCCTAAGGTCCACACTTTCCATAAAAACCGCAGAGGTTAGACCCTTACGATTTTGTAGGAATAAGCTGAAATAGGGGTGCTAGGAAAAAAAAACATGAAAAAAACAAAGTGTTGCTCTTGCAACACAATAATCCATATAGATGGGGATAGGACACAAACTGCTTAACTCCTGACTCTACATGAAACCAATTACTAATCTCACTTCTGGGTTTAACTGAAGTAATATTATTCGTGTGCATAACGTTTGTCACTTTAAAGTTTTTATCTGGTATACCATACAAGGACAGGACCTTTATCAAAAAATTTCTTTCAACTACATCAAATGCTTGTTCATTACCTAATTGACGATCAAATAACCTAATTGACGATCAAAGGGGTCAGACGTTTCAGATAGGTCGGCAGCAGGGTCTGCTGAACTATCTGGTAAGGGGACCACTGGAGCAGGTTTTCAAAAGCTTTTGCCATGAAACCATCTTTTTTAAAGCTAAGCTCATTAACTTTAGCTGTCGCCATTGACTTGAAAGCATCACTAATTACAGGCTCTTTTGTAGGAAGAAGCTTTAGAGTAGGCTTCTGTCTCTCTTGCTGCAATAGCAAACCAGTGGAAGATGTCTCTAATCCCCCAGATTGTCCTTTATGGGTATTGTAATTTGTATATATTTTATTTTGCGATTAATAAACAAGGTGTGAACTCAGCGGAAAAAGAACTAGGCTGTTGTTAAGTTTAGTTTAAAAAGGTGTATTAGCTTGCCAATGATTCTCGTGCTTAGCAAACAAGTGCTTAGCAGCTCCTGCTTGTTGCAAACTAGACATGACTTATTCATCCCTGTGTAATAGTAGTGTCAGTATGTCTTTCTTGTTATTTAGGGTCAGACTTTTCACGCAACCGAGTTGTAGACAGTGGAGCCAGTTCAGATAGTGATACATCTGACTTTCGCGACTTCCAAACCACTCGTGACCAAATTCAAATTGTTCCTGTGGAAAACCCAAGAACTCCAATCATTGACTTGTCATCATTCAACCCAGAAGATTATCCAGTTGAAGATTATGAGGAGAGAGCCAGACAGGAAAGGGCCAGAGAAATGGCAGAAGGAGTTGATCCACCTCCTGGTTTCAGGCCAGGTAGTATTTCTTTTTGTGATTCTAATAAATATTATCTAAGAAACAATCAGGTTGCCGAAAATAGACTGTTGTTTTTAATGCTTAACAGTTATCCTTTATTCTCTCTCTAAATGTGGAAAAAAAGTAAACAAAACAAACCGAAAACACATGAAATGGTTATGCAATTAGCAAATGCCATGTCAGCTAAGTTTTGATAAATATAGTGGTGGACAAAGGTGCCGACTTCGGAATTGTTCAGACCAGTTCTTAAGACGCCGCCTGGGGTATCTAACCCTCTCCCCAAGCTTGAAAAATACCGTCCAACATTTATAAATCCGTTTATTGTACCAGGATTTTGATGGCTTGAGGGCCTAACTTTTTTTTTTGGGGGGGGGGGTACTCTCGTTTTAGATTCAAGAGCATGTTAGTATTTACCTTTCATTTTTACCGTATCTTTATATTTGTCTCTTTCTTCATCCCTTTCGCTCTACTTCTTTCCTCTTTCTCTCTCCCTCTCTTTCTCACTCTGTCTATCTTTATTTCTGTCCGTCATGGATGGATGTCTTACTTTATTAAAATGAATTGTCGAAGATATTTTTCTTTGTTTTCTAGGTACATCCTCTACCGACTTATCTGTGAGAATACAGGCAGAGATTCACCTTAATAATTTGACAACTTTGTTTCATAATTCATTAACAATGGGGCTTCCATCCTTCGACACTTTGACTCATATAAGCACAGACTTGCGGCTACTGGCTGCACAGCATGGAATCAACGTACTGCAAAATGTCCATTCGCATAGAACATATGCACATACACAAGTATGTTTCAGCTTTTCTTCGTTTTTGTACGTCAATTTTAAGGGCTGAAACTATCAGAGTTCCAAATGAAACAGGTCCACAAGAATTTATTACGTTAATGATAATTGAACTAGGATGTTACTCTGACGGTTGTATGAACTAAGATTATATTAAGAGTTTTTCGAATATTGTTTTCTGAGTCAATAGGTAAAAATCAAATTTTGAACATGTCATAGGCATGCAGTAGTATATGCCTGGGACGTCTTTGGAGGTTACAGAATCCTTACAATTAAACTGTTTATGGTAACAAACTGTAAGTAAAGAACCGCCAGTGGCGATAGTAACCAAAACTATTAAAAAGAACAAGAACCCTTTTTTGGAGCATTACAAATTTCTGCATGCAAAAACATGGAATTTCATATTTTCTTTGAGCAAGTTGGTCATAGTTGTGTCTTTATTTTATTTTTTTGCATTTTTTTTTTCTCATCAGAGGTGAATGCGTCAAACCTGTGGTCATAGTATCTCGAAGGAGGAATCATTTGGAAGGAAATCCAAAGCTCTAATGCCATAGAAGAGATAGAGACAAATTGCTGATTTTTGTCATTTTATAAAACAACAATTATGGCTTATCTAGAGACAAAATACTATCAAGTACAAATTCTAAGACAAATAACTCGTTATTAACTATTTAAAAGCTATATATGACCTTTCAAGTCTCAAAGCCTATATTTCCACGCGTCGGCGTTTTGTACTTTACCATACAAAGTATGACAAAACTCGCGGAGTAATACTTTAAAAATCTTTCATTAAAAAAAGAAACTAATGTAACTGTACTTTTGCCCGTGAATGCACTAATGTAGTTCAATGTTCCCTCGTGAAATTACTGAGTTGTATTGCACCTCTCTGTTTGCCTTTTCCTGTTACCTGCTGATGACGCCTCTGACTTTGATTCTTTAATGGTCTCCAAAGTTAGAAAATGACGTCTTTTCAGTTTCCTTCAACTTGTTGTGGATTAAAATGTCGCAAAGGGCTAAATTTGGTGTGGAGGGGGAGGGGTATTCATGAACCCTTTCGCCGTTTCGGTCAAACTGCTTGAAACTGGTGGCTGACAACTTTGTATGATGGTATTGTCGTGGTGAAGTAACCACTGCTGATTTTGCCACAAATAAGGTCTATTTCTGCATTTTCTTTGACGCAATATTTTCGTTTACTTTCTGGTAGCAAGCAAAATTAACTGTCTGACTGGGGAACTCATTCTCCGAACGCTATTTCACGTAAGTCGGAATAGCAAATGTCAGTATGGTGTGATTTTTTTATTTTGAATCACTGGCTTTTTTCATCCATTGCTCGTTTGTTTTTTTTCCAATCCGTTGTCTTCCTCTTAGTCTCAGGATAGTAAATCCAAGTTTCGTCTCTCTCAATCATACTATGAATAGTGTCTGAATTCTCCAGCCAATCTTGAAAATACGCATACGGTTTTCCTTTTGTTTGACAGACAAGTTTTTTGTGTCAGGGGGCATGCGAATGAGTAAGTTAATGTCCGTACCAGGGTAGTGTTCGCTGGGCGAGTTGGACTGAGAAGGGCATTTGAGCAGTTAACGTCAGGAGGTTCTCGTTGCTAACGCAGATTTTGTTGTCAGATTTGTATGCAGTCCACGTAAAAATTATGTGTTGTTGAAAGGAAGGTGTATTTAGAATTTAAGGTTAAGGAGCATGACATAATTGTACACCAAACATTTGGAGAAGTTGATGAATCTTTTTGTGTGAGTTTGGGGAAGGGGTTAAAACTTTGATTAAAATTTTAATCGAACAAAAATGGTCCTACATATATTTGATATATATATATATATATATATATATATATATATATATATATATATATATATATATATATATATATATATATACATATATGTAGATAAGATAAAGATAAGATAAATTTTATTTTAAAAATGCATACAAAAACTTTGCAGCACCTGCTAAGAAATCCCCAAAGGGTTTGTTGGCTGCAGGTGGCAGTCTTCTCTACATTGTACTACCTACAAAGATATAAACTACATATACATACATTCATACTATTCTTTTGCAAGGAAAAATCTCTTAACTGCAGCCTTGAAGGATGCCAGATGACTCGAATTTTTTATTCGAATTGGAATAATCCCTGCTAAAAAATCCCCAAATGGTTTGTTGGCTGAAGGTGGAGGTCTTCTTTACTCTACATAGTACTATATACAAACATATAAACTACAGATGCATACATTCATTCTATTCTTTTACAAGGAAAATTCTCTTAGCTGCAGCCTTGAAGGATGCCAGATGACTCGAATTTCGTATTTCAATTGGAATAATATCCAATACATAGGGGGGAAAATTTCTAATTAATTAAATCTAATTAATAATATATATATATATATATATATATATATATATATATATATATATATATATATATATATATATATATATATATATATATATATATATATATATATATATATATATATATATATATATATATATATATATATATATATATATATATATATGTTGACTTACTTGGATTAATGCTCCTGCCGAAATGCTTCGGGCGTCGAGAGTGATGCTACATGGCGCTTCCATTTAGACCGGTCTCTTGCAAGGATGTGGACATCCTCTTGAATATTTGCCATGGTTAAGAAGGCATCTGCCAGGTCCTTCTTCTGGTTGGGGGACGACCCTTTTAGCGTTTCCCGCCATGCAGCACGGGATCAAAGTCAAAAATCGTTCGTGCAGGAGTGTCAGGGGGCATGCGAATGAGAAAGTTAATGTCCGTACCAGCGTAGTGTTCGCTGGGCGAGTTGGACTGAGAAGGGCATTTGAGCAGTTAACGTCAGGAGGTTCTCGTTGCTAACAAAATTGTGCCAGCGTAGTCCTTCAGTGCGGCGAAGATGTTTTGTTTGGACTATATTTACGGTGCTAAGCACAGACTGAGTGGCTGGCCAGGTTTAGGCTCCGTAAAGAAGCACGGATCCCACGGAAGCATTGTATATGCGCAACTTGGTCCTACGATAGAAGGTTTCCTCCTGAGTGCATTTAGTCTTCCCACCACTGCTGAGGCTTTGGCGATTCGGTGCATTAGATCTTTGAGGATTGATCCGTCATTTGAGTGGATGGAGCCTCAACATTCAATGTTAATTCCTCAACATTCTCAGCTGGTTTGTCATTGACCATCAGCACTGGCGGGGGACACGGTGAGTTACGGGGTTCAGCAAACATAACTTTTGTCTTCTGCCAATTAATCGACAGCCCTATCGTTAAGGCTTCATCAGCAAGGATCTGTAGGGCTTCTGTGAGCTTCGACTGGGAATCGGAGACAAGAGCAAGGTCATCGGCATAGTCGGTGTCTGAAAAAACTCTATCGCCGTACTGCAATCCAAATTGGAGGCGGTTTATGGTCCGAGTCATAATGTAGTCGATGACAAAATTAAAGAGCTCTAGAGCAGCAGCTCAGCCCTGATGGACTCCAGTATTAATTTCAAAAGATGGGCTGCGTCCGCCATTGA